>NW_024582063.1:2319999-2370545 GCF_017639235.1 Corvus kubaryi | reverse complement strand
CCTCTGGGCTCCCTGCTGTCCCAGGGCAGCCCAGAGGCCAGGCTGTTCCTGTGCTGGCTCTGTGCAAGTGGGTCAGGGTGTCCCCCTGGCCTGCCTCAAGTGGCTGCTGGCAGGAGCATGTTTCCCTGTGCAGCTCTTTAGAAGTTTCCAGGAACTCTCACATGAAATACATAGTTTCAGATGCTTTAGGTTTGCAGTGCTGCCTCTGTTACACTTTGCAGGCGTGACTGGCTACAGTCTTCCCACGGAGTTTTCCCTGGACACTTCCTTTGTGCCCTTACCGACAAAGCCCTTGCCTCCTGTCCAGAAGAGCTCTCTTTCCTCGAGCTCAGGAAGAAGGTGCTGCCTGTCCAAAGAGTGTTTGAAGAATTGGATTTATACGTTAGGCTTTGTAGTTACAGATGTACATATGTTCTGACATTTAGATGTAGTTTTGAATAAATGTGTTTTGATAGTATCTTTTAAATATTTATGACATATTTTAATTGTATTTTATTTTGATGATTTAAAAAAAATTAAATAAAATAAATTTAAATAAACCAAGCAGAGAATGTGAGATCAGGACCTGCTGGCCTAGAGGTTATCAGAGTGCAACTTGCTTGATGTGCCAGTGTCTCACCATATCCTTTCCTCCCTGGGCCTCTCCTGTTCCTCTTTTGCCATGTTTTCTTCATGTCATTTGTGCTGCTGTTTGTTATTTGTCATTACAACGGTGCCACCTATTGACATGTTTGGGGGGCAATGGACCCAGGAGATCCTGTGTAATCTAAAGTTTTCTGCCTAGATCTATTCTGTGCTCACAAAAGGCCTGAGCAAAGCAACAAAAAGAATGTGCCCAAATCCGAAAGCTTTGCTCCTTTGCAATCTCAGACAGATCTGGCTCAGAGGTGTCTTCAATCACAATTCCATAGGTAAGAAGAGGACGTGTATTTCACTGGGAAAAGAGGCACTGCTTTGGAAAAGGCATCTATATGTATATTTACCCAGGACAGCAGTCCAACGGTGTTGTTTGCAACTTGTTTGCAGAAGGATGAGCAGACTGTGAGGCCAGTAACAAGTGACAAGGGTTCCTCAAATCTGTTTATACGCCAGGCTTGGTGCCACTCAGCTCACGGGTATGGGATCATTTGGTACCATGGACCAGTGCTTGCCAGCATATTGAATTCCTGCCTAGCTGGAACAAGCAATTCTAGGTTCAGCTTGAGCTCTTGGTTGGCTGCATGATCACTGACAATGCTGCCTTTCCAGAAATTATTTTACATTTTCTTTTCATAGTCATATGAAGCTTTTGAACTTCACATTTCAATTTTCTCTGCCTTAGGGAAAAACACTTCTGAGCCCAGTGCAAATTGTAACCTTCTGACAGCAAAGTCTTCATGGTTGCCAGGTTCTGATGTTACAGAAGAAAATGCATGTGAATGTGTTAATTAGGTTTTCTGGAGGAAAAACTCTGTGTCACGTGGCTGTGTGTGTTTGCTTAGCTATGGGTCAAATCCCGGACTAGTAAAGCCTGGGAAGGCTGGCATGTGTCAGGGAAAACTAGTCCGTGAGCTTATGGGGTTGCCATCACCAGCAGAGTGGATGTGTCCTTTGGGGATTCCTCTGGAGACAAAATCAGGCACCTGCTCCCTCCTGCAATATTCTCTTAGATCTTTCTAAAATATCCTAGAAAAGGCAGTGAAAATTCACATCTACTTGCACACCCACTGTTTGAATTTTTGTCTCTCCTCAAAGTCATTGCTCTTGCACACCAGAAACGTCTTAGTCTTCCAACAAACAGGCATGATGCATGGTCCTCCTTCTGGTGCTTCAGAGTACTGGTAAGTGGTTAGCTTACAAAACTAAAGTTAGATATAGCTTGGGTATTGGCTCAGTTTTGTGCAAGTTTAGGAGGAAAAGAAAATCTAAATCTAAGATAAGAAGTTTAGGATAATTGGATCCATTGGCCCCTGTGCTAGCTTTCTGCGTACTTTTTGCAGGATTGGCTTCTCATCCCCAAATGAGTGACTGGGAAGTAGTCACCCCCAGAGCTGTTGCTTTGTACTTCTGGAGAACATCAGTCTCCCAGGAATTATCATCCAAAGAATAGAGAAACTCACACAAGTCCTAGTCTCCTTTTTGCTGCAAAAAGTCTAAGTTAAACCTATCAAAGGACTCTTAAAATCATTCAGAATTTATTTAAGAGGCTTTAGGAGTTATTAAGTTTATTTAATGAGCACTTTTCTATTTTTACTGGTTTGTAAACAGCCTCTGAAAAGGTCACAACAGTCTTCATTGTGTGTTGGGAGAAGACAGGTTGCAGAGCCACTGATCAGTCCAGGGAAACTGGGAATACACCAAGCATCTAAATGCCCACTGCGGTCCTTTGCTGTGGTGTTTGCAGTGGCTGTTCTTCTGTGGAAAAGCTTAATCCTGTTATTTGGCTGTCAAGGGAACTCTGTGGGGCTTAAAATGGGACATCAAGTACTTGCCTGGGATAGCAGAGCTCAGAGGAGCAGTGCATACTTTCTTCTTCTCTTGGCAGGATAAATAGTTCTGAAGTACTGAGTTTTTCAACATGAAGAGCATAGTATTGCTTGTGGGTTTTTAAAATTGTCAGTGGTATATTTTAGGTTATTTCTTTGTTTTGCACCTTAGAGGGTTTTGGTATTTTTTGTATTTCTTTTTTTGCACCCTATTTCAAGCTGATGATATGTTATTTGGACTAATATGAAATTTGTCTAAGACTCGTAATTAGGTAACTACTTACCAGGAGTCTTTTGTAACTAGATGCTCAACTGCAGAGCACTGTGGTAGCAGGGTGCACCCTGATGCTCCGTTTCCTGGCTTACCCACGTGAGACACTGTGCTATGAGAACCTACTTGTAATCCAGGTCCCTTACAATAGTTAACTTGTGCATGTATATGCATGTGTTTTCCCTGAAATATAAAAATGAAAGGATCTGCAGGGGTATCTGGTTATTGATGAAACCTTGGCTGTTCAAAAAGATCCAAAAGATGCATTGCCTTGTGCCCTGGTTGTCCACAGTAACTATATTTACTAGCAAAGAGACACAAAGCTTCAAAGAGGAGTAAAACATTCCAAAACTAAGGCCATTGTATTGCACTGGCAGGTTTAATTTCCAGTTTGGATGTAAGAGATATTAGACTTCTTCTAATTATAAGAGGGGGTAAGGCTGCAATGAAATTGCCCCATAAGGTTGACAGGGTCACACTTAAAAGGCAAGCAGCTGGTAAATTTGTTGGTTTAGATTTTAACTGCAGAGTCATCTCTGCCTTGCCACGTGTCTGCTGGAATGCTGGAAGGTTTTGTTCACAGCTTTATAGCTGCTGCTCTGCGAAGGACAGTCTTTGTTAGCATCCTCTGGCTTTGACTTCACTCATATCCTAAGGAGCCAGTGGTTCAGTGGTATTAATAAATGAAGGGCAGCCTGTTGCGTTGAACGCTTTCAGTTTCTCTTCAATTTCTATACAATCAATTAATCTGTGCCTTGAGGAAAACTTTACTAAAGCAGGAGGGATAGATACGGAGTAAGATAGGCTTATCACCCCTTTTTCCTTCGAAATAACCTTGCTAAAGGGTGTGGTCTATACAGTCTAACTTCAGACATTCTCACACTATTACTTAATGCAATCGCAGAGTTGTATGTTAGTAAAGAAAGCGAAAAGAATAAAGGAAGAGATGTAAGAGGCCAGATTTTGAAAATCAGAATGTCACTGAGAGGAGAACAATTAGGGGCTGTGAGGGCTGTAGGTAATTTAGTGCTAGAAGTGGTGGAACAGAATAGGTCCAGGGTGGGTACAGGTGAGATGAATGGAAATGGGATCAGAAGGATAGCATGGTCCTGGGCCTTGATCACCTTGTTCTGCTGAGCATCTACTGTCTCTATCTGCACATGTTTTCATTTGACATTAACATTTTCATTATTTATCCAAAAAGGGCTGTGGGCAAGAAATGCAAACTTGGGATCTTTGCCCCCAGTCTTCAGATGATCCAGTATACAGTTGTGAGTTTGTATTAACCTTCACCTTTACCCGAGGGCAGCGTGGAAGTGAGCCCCTAATCCGTACTGCAGGTGCTATGGATCTTGCCGATAGGATCTTGCCCAGGAAGATCAAAATCTCAGTTTGAAGTTCAGACCTGCAAAATGCATCTCCACATGCTGTAGTCATGATAGCACTGAGTACATTTGATGTGGAAGAATTAATGATTTGCTAATCTAGCAGGTTTTCTCTTCCGGAGATAATGGCAGTTCTTTACTGATGAGACATGACAGTAAAAACAGGTTATTTTATCTCTGTGTTATGGTTTCTTTCCTTCCTGTAGCAAAGGAGATATCTTCTCAGAATATTTCTCTTAATGGTAAAACTTTATAAACTGTTATGGAATGCCTTGAATGTTAAGAGGTGTTAAGAGGTGCAGTATTAACACTGCAATATGCTGAATTTATTGATAACCTGCATAGCATTCTCAGCCATATTGCTAATCACAGAATATTCTGAAATGACAGGGACACACAGGGATCATTGAGCCCAGCTCCTGGCCTTGTACAGAACACCCCAAGAGTCACACCATGTGCCTGAGAGCGCTGTCCAAACACTTCTTGAACTCTGTCAGGCTGGTGCTGTGATCACTGCCCTGGAGAGCCTGTTCAGTGCCCAGCCACCCTCTGAGAGAGGAACCTTTCCCTAATACCCAAACTAAACCTCTCCTGACACAACTTAAGGCCATTCCCTTGGGTCCTGTCACTGGTCACACAGAGCAGAGATCAGTGCCTGCCCCTCTGCTTCCCCTCACGAGGAAGTTGTAACTGCAAAGAGGTCTCCCCTCAGTCTCCTCCAGGCTGAGGTAGTTCTTGAAGTCAAAAAAAAAGGAACTGGAGTGTGTGTAATGCCCTAGTGTTCTAGTCATCTTCAGATGCCAAGGGAATGAAATGACACGCCCCTTAAAGGTTTGAGATTTGAGCAGTGTCACTGGAAACAAGGGCAGCTGCCAACTTGTTAAAGGTCTGCAGATTAAGTGCAGCACAGAGCTGTCGGCTGCTCTTTCCACAGCTATGAAGCCCTGGCTGGAAACCTGATCCTGCTTCACTCTGTGCTCGATCCCTCTGCAATCTGACTCCACTGCAGCGAGTGCACTTCTGATTTTAACCCTTAGGACCAAGCTACTGCCCCCTGAGTTAGCTGTGATTTTACACAGGAGCTCTACTGAACTGAGTACAAGACTGCCAGGTAGTTCAGGCTTAAATCAGGGCAGGGGTGGAAGCACAGCTGACCTATGCTCTGGTCTGTCAGTGCCCAGGCTGGATCTTGTAGCCTAAAAAAAGATGTATTTGCTGAATGGAAATGCAGCCTAAGTTAATTGATGTACCAGCAAAACACAAAACAAGACAAGCTTGTGCTGGGGTGGGGGAAGAGGAAGTAAATGGACTTTTTATAGTTCAGGGCACTAGTTAGTACACTAAGGGAGGCATCAATAATATAACATTGGGCTAAGATTGAAACTGGTTGCATACAGAATATGGGAGATCAAACTCATGCCTTGTATATAAAACCTCTGTTTTATTTACATCAGTAAAAAATAAATGTTAAAATTGAGCCTGGTCTTATAAAACAACTGTATTCCAGAAATGTTGTATTTGTGAAAAATGGAACTGTTGACAAAAAAGCCTGTTAAAAAATTAACTTTTTTTTAAAAAGTGGTGAGGCGAACTATCATTTCCTGCATACTAGAGTTACTCTCAATTTCATGCTTGCAGTATGAATTGAAGGTAAACACATTTTTTGCAAGAGTCCTGTACATTAACTGGACTAAAGAGAATCTCTTAACTACATGTAATCATGAGTTCATGTTACAAACTTGCAGAACACTCCTCCAGAAGCTGTGTCCTGTGTAGAATGAGCAGTTTGCTGCAGCATCCTTTGGGCAGCACCAGAATCCTTCAACAGCTACAGTCTTTACGTGGGATTGTGTTTGCAAGGAACCTCCTGATGACCACAGCCTCAGTCAGAGCCGGGAGAGATGAAGTGCTGGGATGCCAGGTCATGCACACGTCTTCAGGGGAGCCTGGTTTTGGGGAAAGAGGCTTTGGCTGACTCCATGTCCAGAGAGCACACGTGGGAGGAGGTTTCCAGCTTGACTGCTGAAGTGAAGTGTTGCCCCATGTGCTGCTCTAGCAGAATCTGCTGCTTGAGGGATGTAAATAAATACCTTCTCTTATTCCCCATCATGAGTGCTGGGAAATTTCAGCATGAAGCCATAAAGATATGAACTGATTGTAGTAGCTGAGGAGGAGAAGCTGTCCTCCCACTCTGCTCTGTTTTCCTCTGCAAAGCTGCGTTTAGGCATGCAAAGTGCCAGTGTCCTGCTGTCGTGTTTCTGGTTTGCTTCTGTTCTGGGGGGTTACTGCCAGCAGAACAAACCAACCCAAAATGCATGTAAAAATGCATTTGTATTCTTAGGAGGAGGAGAACTGCACTTCTGATGAGGGGGAAGACTCACTTGTGGAGTTTACACTGCTGGCAAGCTTTGCAGTATCTCCCTGGTGATTTGCCAGCTTGATAGGGGATGGTGTGTCTGCCTGTATGATTACATGGTGGATTGGCTGATGTCTGTATGGGTATGGCTGCTTGGCCTCCTTAAGCTCACAAACCCCTGACCATCCAAAGTATCTATTCACTGCCAGTTGCTTCTCTATATTCAAACCCCCACTTTAAACATAACAATTAAGGTTTCCCTGGGTCTGTGGTGCAAAATGGCACTCTACTTGGTGAAAGATAGTTGTGGTTAAGGCACAGGACTAAAACTCAGGAGTTCAGCATCCAGAGGGTAACCCTGGTACTGGAGAAGATGAAGATCCGTTCCCCCGTGGTGAAGGTGGGCAGGAAGGGTAAAAATTCTGTGTGAAGGTGAAATTCCCAGACACCACCTTGATGAAAACAGTAGGAAAAATTTAAACTATTCCTAATGAAGTATGATACAAATTTTTTTTTAAGGGATCTTATTCTGTACTAAAGTTGTAGATGAAAACATGTCAAATGAAACTAAAACTACATTAATTAAAAATTGCATCTTAACCATGATGATATATTAGTTAGGAGTGAAAGATCCAGTAATTTTTGAGATTGCATTCCAGCGAATGCTATAAAAGCTTAGGATTAATTGACGATAAATAACTTGTGTTTTTATTAACAAGAATCTGTCTAGAATCTCCAGTGAAATTACAATAAATACCCTCAAATGGCATAAATCAGAAAAAAAAATAAAACTTTTTCAGGGAGAATAAGATTCTCTATGGTGGCATTTTTTCTTTTACAAAAAAAAAGAAAAAGAAACCCAAACAAAACCCCCAAATGTGTCCTTAGATGCCTTGTGATTTATAGTGTTGTTTGATGGGGCTATTGCAAAACTGCTCTAATCAGGATTAAGCCTTGTACCCTGGAAACTAGAGGTGATAAGATTATCTGGTAATCAAAGGTGATTTAGAAGATCAAAGCCTTTTTTGAGGGAGTTAGATCCCTAATTTTTTTTCTTTCAAAAGGGGTTGCTTTGTTTTAACTTGTGTATGACATTATTCCCTCCCTGCATGTTGATAAACACCTAGGGTGAAGATGTGGCTTTGCTGAAGCCATGGATGTTTAATTGCAGTAACACTCAGTTGGTTCAGGGTTTCACCTCCCTCCTGGAAAAGTCACAACAGTCCTTTTTACACAGACTGTGATGCCTGCTGAATAGATAACATCCTGAATAATGATAATTTGTGTTGGTTTTTAAACTCTTATCTAAACTGGGGAAAAAAGGACTTGGCTGTAGGTCCTGTCTTCATCAACCAAATTTGCCTCAGGCTCACCCAGCTACAAAGTGCTTCTTTTGCTCCATGTAGATCTCTGAGTAAAACCATGGAATGAAAGGAGGAGCAGCTGGCTGGTATTTCATTAGACTGTTGAGCCCAGTTTGGGGTTTTTGATGCAATGCCATCATATAGTCTCCTTGCAAGAGAAGATGGAGCCACGTTTTGGAGGCTTGGGTAAGGCTGTTTCCTCCCTCTGGGGCCTCTGGCCTTGCTCATGCCTCTGCCTCTGGGGGTGCTTCTGCTGTCAGTCCCTCTGCAGCCCCTGGCCCACGACGTAGAGCTCGGGGTGGGAAGCAGATCTGTTGGACTCTTTGGTTTCAGCAATGCCAGAGCTGTTCCAAGAGTCACCTGCTTTTCTAGGGCTCCTCTCCAAGCTGCAGAAGGAAAGATGCTTAAGTTAAGAGGCTAATGAACCGTGACTTTTTAAAACAGCACTGATTAGACCATGTTAACCCACAAAGTGCAAATGCTGCACGATACCCTGGCATTCCCCATCTCCTCCAGAATACACACTCTTTATGTGCACCACAATCCAGATTGTACTCTTGTCATGCCAAATGCACTGTACCCCTCCCAAACCTCGCTTGGGAAGAAAACATTTTGTATGTTTAACAGGGGATCAGTGTGAGACTGGGTTCCTTTGCAGATAAGGGCAGATTTGGGTGAAAAGTCTTGTTTCAGACTCCTGAAGGAAAGGAAAGGTCTTACCTCCGACGTGCATCTCCTTAGCCTGGTTACAGTGACTTCTGAGCATGCCAGCATGACTGTGGGAGGGGAATTCTGGTATTATAAATCTGCTACTCTCACTCTGGTGACAGGAACACTGAGACACAGAAAGTGTAAATGATGTTCCTGAGGTTGCTGTGGCACTCCCTACGGATACGGGGACTTTATGTATCAAGACTGATCATAGCAGTGGATCTAGTAATGAATATCTCACACCCTTTGCCTTCCTGCTGAAGTGTGTGAAGTGTGCCCTGTGTTGCTGCAGCTAATTCATGTGCCTGAAGCTCAACATGGGGATGTATTTCAGAGCTATCTGGGAATCATTACTGTATTTTAAGTATATAGACTGCTAAACTGAATGAGCTTTCAACTACAGACAAGCTGTTATATTCCTACTTTTAACTGCTAGGACTTTAATGATTTGAACTGCTAAATGAAGAGATTTGTGATACTTGTCCAGGCATGAAACTAATCCAGATTCAAATATCCCCCAGTTGCAGAGGGGCTCATTTGGGCTACTTGCTTTGAGCCTGATTCAGTCAACCCAATCCATTCTCAAGCCCTCATTGAACAGTATCTTAAAGATAATAGCATTTAATCTTCTCCCTCTGCTCTACCTCTTGGGAGAGGAGCAGTGTCAATGAAACAGTATTTTGTTAAAGTGTGTATCCAGAAAATGTGTTACAGATTAGCAGAATTTCTATGAGCAGAGCAATTGTACATTTTGTGCCTTACTGAGATGCCAATAATCGCTGATTGCTGTCAAATGACCAAGGTTAGAAACCAGCAAAGTTATCTCAGTCTATCCAACCACAGGCTGTTCAAATAGGAACCAGTTGTACTGACTTGAGAACTGAAGTTCTTGTCAGGTACCCTAAGAGTAAATGCAGAAGCTCCAGCTCCAGCCCTAGTTAGGGCTAATAATGTTTTAAGTCCTGATACTCCTTACAACATGGGATGGGCAGAAGACATGCTTGGAAAAAGAGTGGGTTTTGCCTTCTAGGACAGCAATGAGTGTGCAGGAGACACAGGAATCTGCACACAATGCTGACGTTTAATGCTCATCTATGCCAGCTGGCAAAATAAGATGGAAGTTACCTCTTTTTTGTGTGTGTGTTTCTGCTAAAAGGGGGTGTGTGGGAGAGGCAACTCAGCTGCCTCCTTTTGCTTGTACAAGCTTTTGCCAGATTATCTTGGGCAACCTACTTCTCAGCAAATGGATGTTTTAATTTGGTATGGGAAAAGTGGGGAGATATATATTTTATATCCCTGAGCTTGTGAGCATGGGAGAAACAGGATAATTCACTGGTCTTCAGAATGTTTTACCTATAAAAGATTGATGCTATCTCAGGTTTGACTCTGTGTCCTCTCCCTTCTACTAATGAAGCTGCTAATAACACAGAAAAATAACATAGGAAAACACCACACAGATCAAAAAAAAGGCATTGTTATAACTGGAAAGAAGAGGTAAAGCAAGGGAAGGAATGAAGGAAAGGAGACTGACAGCTGTGTGGTAATGGCTTGTGAATTTGAGACCACATGCAAGCCAACCTTGCTAGAATGAGGAGGTTTAGGTTTAGGTTTAGACATTTTGAGATGTTCCTCTGTCAGCTGGGTGAATTACAAAGCAAAGAAAGTCCTGGCTGTTTAATGAACTTGGAGGAGAAAGATGATCAGAAGGTGGTGGTTTGTCCACTAAGACACCTGCTAAAAGAGCAGGGCTCAGCTTCTGCACAGGGGGATGTGGTGCTTACAGCTGTGGCAACCACCCCAGTCCTCAGCAGGAGGAGAGGACCTGCAGTGATGTGAAGAGCTGTCAGAGCTTTTGCCATGTGCCACTCCCAAAATGGTCCTTCTCTGCCCATCAGCACATTGGCTGTGATATTCATTTTAGGCCATTCAATGCAAGGTCCGTAAAATTTACTCCAGGCAGCTTATTTGGGGTGTAAGAGAACACACAGTTGTGCATTGCATCTTAAATCAGTGTGTGGGGTAATTAATGGCCTAAATTTCCCTTTTGCTTATGTTGATATAAATTTGGCATAACTGACTAGTATTACTGTTGATGTTCATTGGGGTAAATGATAAGCTGAATTTGGCTCAGGATATGTTTCATTCTTCCAAAATACTTGTAGATCATAACACTAGGATATATGACTTTTTCATGAAAGGGATGATTTTATTTAGAGTGAGTTTCTTTTATATTACTCACTATATGCTGACAGAGTATGATAGAAAGATAATACACCCCATTGCAGTATAAATTAGCTAGCAATTTATAACAGACTGATTTTAAAATGCATCCATAAAACTGCCAGGGCTTTTGTCTTGCAAGGTTTTACTTAAAACCTCTTTTGAAAACATTTTTTTTCTGCTGGCAGGCACCAGAGTAGACAAAGCTGACTTCACACAGTACATAAAAACAACAGAAAACCCAGCAACACAGTACAGGAATTTTAGGAAATATTCAAATGTCAGACTGCAATGCAATGTTAGAACCAGGAATGCAAAATGGTTTGCATTTCCCAGTGTTTTTTACATGTTTTGTTCAGCACATTCCTCTACTGTCAGCGTGGGATACTCAGTCCTTGTTCTGTCTTTGGGGAGGGAATGCCTGGACATATGTCTTCAGTGCCCGTGACTGTCCCTGTGCTGACAGTGCACTGAGTGCAATTTCATCCTGTTGGGGTTGATCTTTCAATCCCTATCCCTCCTCATGGGAATGAGTCATGTGACTGCAGCTCTTCTGGGGCAAGAGCAAAAATACTGCTCACGTGTGGAAAGGTTACCGGAGAAGCTTAAAGCTTAACTGACTTACACATCCTAAGAGTTTAAGAAACTAGAATAACAACACTGTACTTCCAGGCTGTTACACATCTTTGAGTATTCCCAAATACCCACTTCTATTTCCTGGGTGGTTTTATGATTTTTTTTTTTTTTTTAGGTGATGGACAAAATTTAAAGCTAAGCCCATTTTTTTAATAACAGGCCACCAATCTTTGCAGACATGGAATTGGCGTGTGTTTGATGCTTTGATTTATTTTTCAGAGCAATGAATCTCCAGTAGCCATGGGATGCTTTTCCACTTTGAAAATTGGGCTTGGGCTGTGCACCCATCAGAGTTGAAATCAGCACCCACGTCTGAAAGTGTGCACAAGAAGCTTGTAATTCCAGCCTATAATTATGTCCACACAGATCCTTTCCTACACATTATCTGTTTCTCATTCTTGCCAGCTGACTTGAAACATTCTCCCACAGCTTTCAGCTGAACAGTTTATACTGGATTAGAGGCTGATGATAGAACAACACCCCTTTTCTTGGCTCAAGCCTATCTTCTCATGAATATTTATGTTTATAACCTGAGGGCTACTTCAGAGCTTTTAAGAATTGAATGTGGAAGCCCTTTGCCCCCACACAGATGAGGGGAGTTCTGTGCCATGAAACCAGCACTGAATTTTCCCTGAGCTGCCTGTCACAGCTTATGTGTAAGGGTAGGGCTTGAGCAAGCCATGGAGAATTAACTCTTCCCTTCATTCAGACTGGTAGTCTACTGAAATCTGAGGCAAGAAAATAGAACAGATCATTTCAGTTGGAAAGGATGGTCATAGAGTGCTATCTTTGCCCAGCCATGTCTTCTAAACAGGAACAGGGCTCCTTTCTGGGAAACCTCTTAACAACATTGAATTCCCATCAGAAGTTTAGAAAGCCAACACAGTGCTGTAGGTCTGTGGATACAAAAATGCTGCTAGCAAGGATTTTCTTGCTATTTTTTAAGTCTATGAGAGACTTTTCGCTCTCACAGAGATAGTAGCAGAGTTCTGTAAACAATGAAACACCTGCAACCTTGAAAAGTCTTGTTTATAGTACAGTAGAAAAATATTTTGACAATGGATGTTTTAGGATTTTAGCCAATCACCCCCAAGGGGTGGCTGATCCTTGTCCAATTAGACTATGAAAAAAAAGTCTATAAAAGAGTTTGTAAAATAATTACATAAATCAATCTTGCTGCACAATTCCTGCCTGCTGGATCTTCTCTTCTCCTCCTCCCTATGGCTGCGGGACATGGTGATATACCCTAGGGCATTTTAATATAGGTTCACTTTCCTGGCATGAAGTTTCTTACCTTGCTTGGTTAAGTGCAGGTTCGCTGCTGGCTGTTAGAGGAGCTGGAAGATGAAGCTGGACCCCTGGTCGGCGGTCAGAGAAACTTCTCCTTACGAACGGCTGAGCATTGGTGGTGCTCAGGGATGGCTTTCTGGTCCGGTCTGCGGGCTGCCGGAACAGCAGACTGCTCTTTTGGGGATGTGATGCAGCTTCAGGCTGGCTGGTCACCTCAGGAGTGCATGTGGTGGGTACCAGTGGAGGTCTGGCTTCAAATAAGGAAGAGGTGGCTGGGCAAAATATGGAACGGACATTGCTGCCCCTCTTGGAGGAGGAGAGCTGGTGCTCATCCCCAGCATCCAGCCCAGCTCTTGGCCCCTTGTAGGAGTGAGATGGGGAGGCTGGTGGGGAGGAGGTGGTGGAGAATGGAGCATGGGAGCCTGCCAGCCGCTGTGCTGTTGGTGAGCTTTGCTTGTGCCCCACAGGAGGGCTGAGTGGTTTTCGCTGTGGTGGCGGTGAGGGCAGCTTCTTCTGCAAGGGTGGGCTGGGCACCCTGGGGCTAGAGGGGGGACTGGGTTTCCTCTGCATGGTGGGTGAGCTCGGTTGCGTGTTGCTAAAAGCCTGCAGAGAGTGTCTGTGATGTGCTGGGGGTCTGAAAAGCCGTTTCTCAGTTGGTGAAGAAGGAGGAGTTCTTGTTGGAGAGACCCTCCTGGCAAACGGTGAGCCTTTTTCATTGCTCCGGAGTGAATCAGGAGAGCCGTGCTTCTGGCATGGCACGGAAGTCGCCGGTGGATTGGGCCCCTTGCTCTCTGAGCTGTTGCTGTGTGGGTTTGAAACCCCACTGGGATTTTGAAGAGGAATAATTTTATGAGTTTGCTTGTATAAATCCGCAGCCTCTTTCCTCTGGGTTGCTAATATCTCCTCCTGGCTAGGGATGTGCACGTTGGTAGGGTTCAGCTCCAGGGAGTACCTCTGCAGTTTCTCATCCCCTGCTCTGCCATTCCTTAGATCTTTATTAGTTGCCGCACTGGGGCCACTGATATTTTTACTTGGCAATAAGTCAATGGACTGAAGGGAGGCTTTCATTTTTGGGGAAACTTGTGATCTCTTAGCAGCATGCAATTCTGGTTTGGTGGTCTTTTTGACATCTTCTGAAGAGTTTCCTTCTATTCTTGCAGTTTCTTCAGGCTCTGATAAATTCTCGGAAGAAGTGTCCATTAACATTTCAGGTGGTGGTGGTGGCAGGTTCTCAGTGTCTTCATCAGTCTCTTCCTTTGTGTCCTTCTTGCTTAATTCTGCAGGTGGTGCAGGAAGAAAGGCATTTGGAAAGCTAGAAGAAACATCACTGGTGTTTGTGTCTTCTACTGGTGAAATACGATGCTTAAGATTTAAAGGTGCCAGGCCTCTCTGAAAGGGAATGGTGGGTGGGATGACTGGAAGTCCAAATTTTCTGATGCACTTTATTGGTCCTAAGGATCTTAGAGGTGTGGCTTTTGCAAGATCGTCAGTAGGACTGAAGGTTTCAATAAGTTTTTTGACAGACTGCCGGGGGGTACAGCTGCTGCCACTGACCATTTGTGCTCCAGGAGGCTCATTTTCTTTGTCTCCTGATGTCTCCTGGGTAGGCACAGTAGCTCTTACAGGCTTCCTGCCTCTCTTTTCGTTCAGTGGACAGGCAGGATTTTGATCAGATGTGAACAAAGGGACTTTATCCTGGTTAGGTAGGATGCTGAAATTTTTTGAGAGGCCTGCCTTCAGTTTGCGGGAGGACCTAGATGTAATTTGCTCATCCTGTAAATAAGGTGCTGTTCTTGATTTCCAAAGCTCCAGGTTGTTAACTATATCCTTTCCATACAACATTTCCAGCCTTTTGCTGAGCTCCTTTTGAGTCCTCTGAAGCTCTAGGAGAGTTGGGTCCTCTGCCTGGCTTCTGAGGGACTCCTCTGACCGGGACCGTCGTTGTTTCCCAAATGTTCTCTGTCTGCCTGTTGCCGTACTGGGCCTTTTTGCTACGACTGCTCTTCCACTCTCATCCTCTACCCATTCTTTACGCCTGGATTTAGCTGGGACGAACTTGATTTTTTCACTGATGGCATCTTTCATCTTCAAAATGATTTCTTCTGTATCTACATTCTCTGTCCTCTTGATGGACTGCCTTTGCACATTATCAGTGAGTGCAGGTGAAGACAGGGACCTCCTTGGCAGAGCATCCTTCCCCGTTTCTGATAAACTTGTGTTGTCATCATCTTCCCCCAGTGTGCTCTCTTCTTCATCATCATCATCCTCCTCATCCTCATCAGAAGGAAAATCTGCTGATTCACAGATTTTGAAATGTTCACCTTCCTGAGTAGAATCGGAGGAGTTGTAGGAACAGCTTTTGCTCAAGCCTGCATATTGGGGCATGGCAGAAGTGCCTTCTGGTACTCCACCCTGACAAGAAGTCGCTTCCCTATTTTGCAGGGATGAATGAAATTCGTCTTTAAAATGCCTTCCAAGTGCAGAGCCATGGGATGCAGCTGTGCCCACTGACGCCGTCCCACCATTCACACGCTCCGCTGTTCTGGCATGCTTTTGGGATGGATGTCCGTGTGCACAGGAATCACTTGGTTGTCCTCCATGCTGGCTAACAGCACTGAACTCTCTGAGGGATTCATTGTCCACACCAATGCCACTGTCCTCAGAACACAGAGTCCTGTCATCACTGTGGGACTGAGAGAGTCCCACAGTTGAGGCTTCAAGCAGCTTTACCGTCCGCAGCAGGTGCTCATCAAAGCTTTGCTTTGCTTTCAGTTTGCCTTCCAAGTTGCTCACAGCAGACTGCAGGTAGCTGCATGTCTCCTGCAGGGCATTGGAGGTGAGGGAGGCCAGCATCCCACTCACCAGCTGCATTTTGTTGACCGTGTACTGCAGCAGTTGTTGCAGAAGGTCAGGGTGCTCCTTCAAATCGTCTTTTTCTGCTGGCCATGCCAGATTCCCACCTACATCTTTGAGAAGATTTTCTCCGTCATTGGCAATTTCTTCCAAGAGCTGGTTGATTTCATCGAAGCGAAGCACAAGGAAGCTGATCATCTGCTGTAGGAAGAGCTGAGTTTGGGTGGCCTGGTTGGCCATGTGCAGAATAGTTTCATACTTGGAGAGGTTGGGATTTAAGTAGGCGTACGCACTCTGGTGAGCCTTGACAAGCAGTTCTGGGAAGTCAACCTTCTTCTCTGTCTCGCATGGGGCCAGAATGGACTTTTCTTTACTTTTGTTAGGTTGACCTTGCTTTGCCAGCTTATGGGTTTTTTTCTTCTTTTCTTTCTTTGGGATTTGCTTTGTGTTGCTTTCATTCTTGTCATCCCAGACAAATGCCGATGCTTCTGATTTGCAGGAGGTTTGCTTTCTGATCTCTATGGACTCAGTGATGTGCTTTTGAGACTCAATCAGTTCAGACATAACGACTTCAGCATCTGTAGCTGTCCTCTCAATTTTCTTGTCTTCCCTGGAAATATGGGAATCTGAATGAGCCTTGGAAGATAACTGCAAATTATCATTTTTGTCTTGCTCTGACAGTCTATCCTCCTCTTCTTCCAGGTAATCCTTCCTCTGGATCCCATATTCATGAATTTTGTAGCAAGATGAACTTTTAACCAGCAGAGGGATTCCTTTATCTCTTGAATCAATCGGCAAAACACTTTTAGGTTTATTCAAAGCCTTAAGACCACTTCTTGCAGCAGTCTCCCTGTGAGAAGGTGTGCAGCCCATCCTTTCTTCGTCTTTATTTTCAATTAAAAATCCAGAAGAACTAGGGAAAAAACAAGTAAAAATGAAACTCACTGTGTCTTCCTGAGCTGCAGACTGGCTTGTTTATCAGGAGTTTTCCATCATGATCCCAGTTTTGTTGTCAGTTTTCTTTGCTGTGTGCCTTGAAATCCCATGTGTTTATTGCATAGGATCCACTCTTGAAGTTGTGCCCTGTCCCATAGTACAGTACACTTGGGTTTTCTTCTTCGATTCAAAAAAAGGAGTGTGAGAGCTTGGCTGGATTTAGAGCTAATGGATTAGGAGCACTTGTGTACCTCACTTCTGCCTTGACAGATGTCCTCTGCAAATAAGATTTTAAGCTCATTAGGGTAAGCAGGCTCCAGCCAGTCAGCACCAGTGTTGTATTTATAAAGGCAGATTCTTTTTCTGTGCTGTATAGGGGGGCAGAAGGACTTGGTACCTGTCCCTCCTTTTTTCCCTTGTTGCAAAAACATAACATACAATTGAATGCAGAGATCCAAAGGAAGAGACTGTGCTTTGAAGCCTTTTTGAAGGGAAACTATTTGAACATGGCATGTAAACATCATTAGATACTCCTTAACTAAGAGAAAGGTGACCTTGACCATGGATGCACCCGCTGGAGAGTAAAAGACAGGAAATCAAATGGGTCAGAAATGCCTGTTAAGACTTTTGCCTTGGGAGTCTTCAAAATTTTCCCCTACTTGCAAGTGACAAGCTGTTTACTTTTTCCTTCTAAGACTTCCAAACAAGATTTCGGGGTTTTTTTCCTTTCTCTCAGGTGATCATTCTTGAAATTTTTTTTTTTTTCCTTTGTAGATAGCTTCCCAACCTGAAAACCCTAACTGCACAACAACAGTATTTGAATTAAGTAATTAAGTAAAATATGTTTTGCATATCTTGTTAAGATGCCATCTGAATCTAGTGGATCCAAACTGTATATTTTCAAATTAAAATAAAAATTAAATGAAAATTCATTTTTTTCCTTGGTCTGAGTGTCTTGGGATAAAATTTGAACTCACAAAACTGACTTGCTTACCTTTATTTCTTTTTCATCAGCCAGGGCTTAGTTCTCTTTAAATGCAAGGCTTTATGAGCTAAAACTCTAAGAAATAAATTAGTAAATTAAAAATATAGACCAATATCTGAAAAAAGGAAAGGAAGGGAAGGGAAGGGAAGGGAAGGGAAGGGAAGGGAAGGGAAGGGAAGGGAAGGGAAAATAAAAACCTTTTGTTTGAATCACTTCTAAGGTCAGGATGCTATAATACTACTCTGAAAGAGAAACTAGAGAAGCCAAAGTAGGAATTGGATGAGGCAGAAGATCCTTGTGTCTTACAAGTATTTGTTTGTGAAGGGTGGCATGTGGATGATGGTATAATAGCAACCACCCCCAACTCCCTTCTTCACTTCTCTGACTGGCCTAAATGGATTTGTTTTTTAATTTCCAGACTCAGCTTTTCTGCTGAAGGTGGCCCTTCCTCAATTTTGCAGGGGTCACAGACAACAGTGGCCAACTCTAACACTGACTGGAAGTCTACAGCTTCTCTCTAGCAATTTCCACCTCGTGGTCATGGGTACCTTATCCAGTTCCCAGAAATCTTTACATGCTGCCAAGCCTATGAAACATTCTCAGATTTTAAGTAACTGCTTTCATGATTAATTCCTCCGGGCTGGACTGCAATAGCTGAATATCTGCATGGGAAGTTGTTATTCTCTGTAGCCCTGTTGTACAAATCTCTGTATCTTTCCAGCAGAGGCAGCAAAATTACCTTGTTTTACAGGGAAGAAGGCACTACAGTAATTCTCAGGAGGATTTTTAAAACTCTGTGTGCTTTCTCCGAAGTAGTTTTTCAGGAACACATACATTGCACTTAATATACATGATGACATAGTCATTTCCCTCAAGGCTTTTCTGGGAAGCATCAGGTATTTACCTCCTGACTCTGCTTCTTGCCAGTCATTTAGCTCAGGCTCTGGCTGCTTCTGTGTCTCACCGCAATGTTTTCTACAGAACAGTCTCAACACTTTTTGTATTCCCTTTCGGGCCTGTGTCTAATGTGCTCAAAGTGGAGAAGTGGAGCAGATTTAGGCAGCTGCTTCATCCTGGTGATGCTAATGGTCAGGGTGCTGAAGCCCTCCACAGTTAGTCTAGGAAAATGCAGGAGAACAAGCGAGTAGCCTTAATGCCTCTCTTCTGCTCACAGTGCGACTTGAGAGACATTTCTGTGTAGCTGCTTAATATTTGTGCTGTGAAATCTCTGGTGTCTTTTTTTCAAAAAAGCAGCTCCAACAGCTCCATTGTTTGCATTGGGAATTTTGACAATTAAGTCCTTGTGAGCTGGTGGTTATATTTAGGAAGTTCTTTTTCTTCCCTTTGCCTTTGATCAGTCATGTTACGTTTGTTTGGATTTTTTTCTAGTTATTTTCACACCATGCATTAACATCTTACAGGAAATAAATGCATGGTTAAAAAAAATGCAAAATCCTGGTTTATGATTATTTATTATGCAGTCATTTATTAGTTTAAATATTAATAGTAAACCAATACTCATTTTATTATTTATTTATTACTAAATCAAGATCCAGGCTCATAGAAAATGTGTTTTAACAAGGAATCTGTTTTATTCTAACTTTCATTGCTGTCTGCATGTATATGCAATATGACTATGTAATGTTGCATCAGATTTATTAGCTTCTGTGAGACAGCAGGATCTCTGATGTGCCTGGTTCCAAACACTGATGTAGCTGCATTTTTCTCATCAATATTCTTGTTACTAAGTAGTTATATATTGCTTTGCACTTCTGAGGCACTTCAGAAAAACCCCAATGCTTTACCTCATGAAAAATTATAAGGAAAATACTTTAGCTCATGATCATACAACAAAAGAGAGGATAAAATAGGTAATGCACATAAATGATTATACCAAGTCTTAAAAATCTAAGGTTTGTGTTTGTGGATAAGATCTCACTGAGGAATTATGGAGAACTTGAGTGATAACAACAATTTTAAAGAGATATTTTACTCTCAAAGAAATGTGCTTTTTTCTTCTTTTGTGTGAGAAAATGGAATATAACCATGGAGCTGTTCATATTGTTGGCCTAGATAGCATTAAGTAAATAAGAAATAGTTGCTTTTTATTTCAGCTTCTCCTGCAGACCTGACACTAGTTTGGGATAGGGAGTAGGTTCTCTCCTTTCTGTAATCCCTAGCAGAGATACACATGAAGCTTCATTTTGTTTCCCCTGTGGAAACCTATTGACAATGGTAAAGAATAAGAGTATCATGGTTTGAAGGCAATGTAGTTGCAAAGAATTAAATAGAACCAGTGAGTCTGTACAGAGCCTTTATTAGTGGTGATGATGCAAGTGAAAGAAAAAATTCATCTTGATTCTGGGCCAGTGATAAACTTCTCAGAACTGGCTGCTTTCTTTTTCTTTCTTTTCCTTTTTCTTTTTCTTTTTCTCTTTCTCTTTCTCTTTCTCTTTCTTTTTCTTTTTCTCTTTCTCTTTCTTTTTCTTTTTCTTTTTCTTTTTCTTTTTCTTTTTCTTTTTCTTTTTCTTTTTCTTTTTCTCTTTCTTTTTCTTTCTCTTTTTCTTTCTCTTTTTCTTTCTCTTTTTCTTTTTCTTTTCTTTCTTCTTCTTTTTTAAATTTTATTTCTAACTTCTGAGTAAAGTGGTTCACTCTGATTGCATGAGGTAATAAATGAGACCTCAATGCTATCAAAAATCTGTTTTGCAAAAACATCTGGTTTTTTTTTCAACAGCAGCAGGACAAGAAAAAAAAAGATGTTGAAAACAGCTAGGAAACTGGTTTCCCTCTCCAGCAAAAATACTTTATAAAGGAATAATGAAGGAAGAAATATAAGTAGAAAACTAAAGAGATTAATTTTGGGGGGTTTGCCTGCACAGGGCTGTTGGTACACTCAGGTGACCCAAAGGAGTCAAGAAAAACTGTATGACTGGTGTCAGCAGTAGTTTTGCGAGATATCTTTACATTTGTCTGTTATTTTTGGGAAGTGTGTTCTGGTCAGTTAGTCATAGTTTCTCTTTGCTAGGCATTCCATCGGTGTTTAGACGCTTGCTATCTGCCCCAACCAATACATTCACTGCTGGTTTCAGTGGGTGAGACAGTGACTGCCAAAAGACAAGAGCTGGGACAAAAGAACCATGTGAAACAGCATGAAGTTTTAAGTATAGATTTCCAGAGTTATGCAAATCTAGGCAATTAAAAGGAGAGGGTTCCACTGGCCTTGGCAACAGTTACATTGCATTGCATGAATGAAAGGTTTGTGGCTGTGGAGCAATTTCAAGGCAAGCGAGTTCCTTTCAGGTGAGGGACTGGGAATTTAACTGGCAGACAGTGGCTTCAGCACTTTCTAATGGAAGCTGGTAGTATTGATTTTTGATCTAGAAGTGAGGTCCAGTAATTTGTATTCCTGAAAAATATCCCAGGATGCTACAGAAAAGCGTGCAGCTATTTAGTCTTATGCCTTTTCCAGTTCCCGATGGGTTCCCTCATCGAAAGTGTCTCAGGCTTTCCCCGAAAACTGAGATAAACACAGCATTGCTCCTGACTTTCTCTCAGAGAGTGTCTCTAAGCACAGAGTGTGTGCACTGATAGCTGTGTGAAACCACCTCAGACCCATTGGCAGCCTGGAGCGTGGCAGCTGCTGCCCAGCAGTGGGGGGGTGGTATGTGGAGCAAGCATTTTCCCTGGAGATGACAGTCTCCTTTCACTGCCTGGGCACTGAGGAGAGAGTGGCTCTGGATGATGTGCCAGGCTCGAGGCTGTGGGTCTGGAAGCTTTTTTTGTAGGAGAGAAACAAGTGGGTACAAACTTCCTTGTTTCACTCTCCGCTCTGAGGGTGTCTCCTGGAGTATCCATTGTTTTTGAGCACACCTGACCTTGCTATGTGAGCACTCTCACTGTCAGAACCTCCCTGCTGCCATGAGCTTTGCTTTAGAGTGGCTCTACTTGAAGCTGCAGTGTCTTCCCAAGCCATTTTAATGACTGCTTTCCTCTGATACATAAATCTGTGGAGATGAAGGAACTGGTTAGTAATGCTCTATTTCTGCCCAAAGAAGAAACAAGAAATGAAATAATATTTCAGTTGAAACAGGCTTGTGGCTCACAAGCATTGTTTCCCCATCTTCCTCCTGAGGTGGTCAGAGCTGGTGCAGCCCATTGTTTTGCATTCTCCAGGTGTTCAGTAGCTTTGCTGCCCATGGCAGCACGAAATGAGTCAGACAGGATAGGCTGAACAGACTTTTTATTTTCACTCACATCCTGGCTTGTAGGAGTGGCTGACAAAGATAATGTGCTAAGGTACAGAAAGTGGTTTAAATATGTACTCTTTTAAAATTTCCATTGCAGGGCCCAGAGGTGGAAGTCCAGACAGGCAGGGGTTTTGTCAGGCAGTGGCATCCAGTCTCCCCTGCAGTTGCAGCGCTAAGTCACAGGACTCACTCTGAGCTAAAATGTTTGGGGATCTGCCATTGCTGGTCTGATCAGAAGGATGTTCTAGAACCTGAGATGCTTTGTTAGGTCCTTGCTTTCATTTTCCAGCATAAAAATATTCACACGCAGTTTTGTCCTCATATTCAACCCCACCTGTGAATTCACACCCCATTTTCCATGGTTTATGGCAGATGGCAACTATATCCTCTGTGTCAGCTTTCATTCTGCTGCATTAAACAAGCCATGCTCTGGTAACCTCCTAAAACAGACTGTTCTTTTCCTTGGCTGTGCTAACAAACCCTCTCTAGACAGTAGCTTAGCTGCTGCTCACTGAAGAAAAGTGCTCACACCCACATGTGATTCCTCAAGGAAATGGCCAGACCTGCTGGCATCAACACTTCACTTCCCTGCTACAACTCTCCAGTTACACATCCTAAGATAAGTGTTTGATTTTTGTGCCATTACTTCATTTTGGTAATGATGTTTGTCTTGCATCATTCGGTTCCTCTGTCACTTCCATGCAATGATCCCATACCTCACTCTTACCAGTTCATTCCTTTCTAACAGCGATTCTTTCCTTTTTGCTTTTTTTAATCTCATCAGTTTGCTGGGGTTTTTTTGTTTTGTTTTGGTTTTTTCCAAAAAAACATTAAAGGAAAATATGAAACAAAGATTAGTTCCAAGGATGATATCCCAGGATGTCATCAGTAATGTCCCTCAGCTCAGTACTTTAAATTCAGTTCTACCTAACACTGTTTCCCCCTGTGCTTGTGCTTTACCTTCATTGAAGTTCTCCTAAATTCTAGTCTTCTCCAGAACTGCTAATAATTTCCATTCCAGACTCTTCACTAAAGTCTGTTATTCAGTATCAGCAATAAAACATTTCCTTTGCCCAGAGCACCAAGCATCTCAAAAAAGGCAAACATTGACTGCCAGTACAAAGCTCACATTTGATCTTGCTTACATGCTTGTCTTTACAAAAAGAGTTTGAACCTAAGTAGCCTTGAGGTGAAAATGGCAGGCCTGCGTTTTCCTGGAACATTTTTTCTTTGCCTTTTCCGAGGTGTGGAACATTTCTATGAAGTGGAAGAATCGTCCTAGCTCTTTTGTAGTCATCTGGTATCACGTTTACTCTCACAACTGCAATTCCATCCTTTCCTTTTTTCTGTCTTCAAGTCTCTGGAAACGGAGAGAAATTGTAACTCCTGACCTTTCCAGCACTTCATTTGCGATAATTTCCACTTGCCATTCCTATTACTTGTCCTGCCCCCACCCCTTTTAATATTATCACTGGAAAAGCAACACCAAAAACCTGATCGTAAACATCAGCTATGTTTACTAAATAGTCACCCACGTAGAGCATAAAAATACAGCAGGACTTGGCTGAGGTTTTATCCAGGTCAAATTCCCCTCGGGCAGCCTGGGCTGGGTTTACCACCGCAGGCGTTTCCTGGAGACTGCCAATCTTTGGATTTAGATCCTCATTAGATTTTATGGCATGGGATGAGCACCCTTGGAAAACCCCTCTTGGGAGCTGCTCCTTTCCTTCCTCCACCCGGCTACTGCGCTAACTGGGGAGTCCTGACGCCTGAGCCGAGTGCTGAAACGTGCCGGTGGTGCCGCGGGGCTCCAGCCTGGCGCTGCGGCCGGTGCGCTGACCCGGGCGGCGGGGAGCGCGGTGCCGCCCATCGCCGCCCATCGCCGCCCATCGCCGCCCATCGCCGCCCATCACCTCCCATCGCCGCCCATCGCCTCCCATCGCCGCGCGGCCTCTCCCGCCGGGCCCCTCGCTGCATCCCGCAGGGGCAGGCGCCCGTTCCCGCCCCGCACTCCCGCTCCCGCCCGGCCGCGGGGGGCGCGGTCCGCGGGCGGGGCGGGCCGCGGCGGGCGGTGCTGGCCGCCCATTGCCCGCGGGGTGGGAAGGGGCGTGGTTTGCGGGGATGGGCGGGGCCTGGGCCTCGCTCGGCTCCCTCGGCTGCGGGCGGGCGCGGGAGGCCCCGGCGGCGCGCGGTGCGCTCGGCCGAGAGCAGGTAGGGCTGGGGCGGGGCTGGCGCTTCCCGGTGTTCTCCAGGTGCTTTCCCAGTGCTCTCCCGGTGCTTTCCCGGCGCTCTCCCGGCGCTTCCCATCCTCCCTCGGCGCGTAGTGGGGGGCGGGGTGGCGGTGCAGGGACCGCCGCAGCGGGCGGGCCGCGGCCGGCCTGCCCCCCCCGCCCGGCTGCGGCACACGGGCCAGGGGCGGGCGCGACCCGGGGCGGTGTCACTGCGTGCCCCGGCGGCGGCCCAGAGCCCCCCGGTTCCGGGAGGGTTCGCTCTGGTACGGCCCCGTGAGAGCGGAGCTTGCCCGTGTGCTGGGGAGCTCTGAGCGAGCAGAAACAGCCTTTAGAGTGCGGGACTTGAGCTCCCTGAGACTTCCAGCTTGCCAAAACGCCTGTCCAGTGGAGGTCACTGGATCGCGGGAGCTGGGCCTGTGTAGTCGGGAGAAGACAGACGGGATCTCATTAATGCATATAAATATCTCGAAGGCAGGTGCCAAGGGGTTGGTGCCTGACTCTCTTCTCAGTGGTGTCCAGTGTTAGGACAAGGAGCAGTGGCCATAAACTAAAACACAAGAATTTCTACCTTAGCACGAGGAATTACTTTACATTCAGTGTGGCAGAGCACTGGTACAGCTGCCCAGGGAGCTTGTGGAGTCTCCTTCCCTGGAGACATTCAAACCCCACCTGGACACGCTCCTGTGTCACCTGCTCCAGGTGACCCTGCCTTGGCAGGGCGTTGGACTGGATGCTCTCCTGAGGTCCCTTCCAACCCTAACAGTTCTGTGATTCTATGAAAACACTGCCATGTTGCAGGAGGGCCTTGCACACCACCCAAGTCTAGAGTGTACCTACATGTGTATAATATGTCTACCATTCGTGCTGTAAATGTTCTGAAGTGGGCAGATGGTGTATGAGCAAGAAACTCGTTCTCTGAACTTAATTTTTCTGGAGCACATCTAAGTACATGATAAAGAGTCCATTATGCATAGTTGTTGTCAAAAATAGCATCACATTTGTGACAGGTTCAGCTATCAAAGCCCAGCACAACTGTATGTTGGCGCTTGAAGTGCTTTAACATTTGCAAGTTCTTACAGCACTTGCAGGAAAGCTTTGTGCTTTAACACAGATTAGAAACTAGTACCTGAAAAAGTTGGATTCTCTATTATGGAAGTTCTTTTTCATGTATATGCGGAGCTACCATGCATTCCTGTGTACTGTGTGGATATCAGGAAACCTGCAGTTGCTCTTCAGTTTTGTCAAAAAAAGGGTGTCTGCGTCTGATGATTCTTTGAAGTTTTTTTCCCCTGATATTTCTGTTTCTTCATTTTCAGATATAATTCAGTTGGAAGAACGTATGGCTGGCAAATAGTAGGTATGATACTCTGCTGTGCTAAACTAGGCTCAGTGGTAGTTTGGCAGTGCTGTGAACAGAATTCTGTCTTTTCTTTCATGTAATTTTTCTAATAGCTTCTGCTCTAAACTCTTCTTATTATTACAGGAAAGTCACTGCTCTTTTGGAAGCCTCCCATTCCATTTCACCAGGACTTTCCAGCCAAATCTTGCTGAAAAGTATGTCTTGGGTATTGTTAATACCTCAGGCAGTTTTGTTTTTGCTTACAACAGAAGTCATTATGAGGATGGCGTGTGTTTGCCTTTTCACTTTCTTTGAAGTAATTTTCAACCTTTTCCTTTCCTTTGCTTTTCCAGCTCTGTGTGTGTGGTGTTAGTTAGCTGTGAAGTTCTTACACCTGAGCTGGCAGCCTCTGGAGGTGGTTGTGAGTGCAGAACATGTTGTCTTGACATTGCGTGGTTCAGTGCTCTGTCGTGACATGTGGCACGTTTCTAGAGCCAAATGAAAACTCCGCAGTGTGAGGATGTGCACACTTCAGCTGGGGGTGTTGGCACTCCTGTGGGCACTCCTGTGGACATGTGAATTCATTCTTTATGGAGTTGGGCCAGCATCTGCATTGTAGCTCGTGGGTTTTTGTGCCATTCACCTGACAGCACGGGTTGTTTCCCTGCTTGCTCTGCTCTGGCGGAATGCAAATCGTGTTCTTGCCTCTGGCCCCTCAGAATAAAAGACGCCTTGGCCACTTGCACAGGTTGTGTTCTGTTTGGTCTGCTTTCCTGTGTACAGTAAACAGTCTTTCTTGTATTAATTTGGAAGTGTCTCCATTGATTTCAAGTTCCAACAACTTATGTTGTCCTACTTTACAAAATCTCACCTGTTCCTGTTACCATCTGCTCAATCAGGTCTGGCTACTTTTCATTGTGTTCCTTTTGTTCCCTCAGTGTAGGGCTGTGCAAAAAGCTTCTAATTTCTTTTGTGTCTTTTTCCAGCTCAGGAGGCTCAGCTAATATGTCTTCTGTACTCATGCATCTTTTTCCTTTGTGCGTTTTGTGAGAGCATCTCAGGTGCTGCCTGTGAGAAACTTGTGGATTCATGTGTCTTACAAAGCTTTTTGTTTTGCCAAAGCTTCTGAAGAAATATCAGATGGTAGCAGATTTATTTCACTGTTGCCCTTCAAAAGAAATTTAATTAGGCATTTGCAGCTTAAGAGACTTTCTAGTCCCTTACACAAGAAAGCTGTTGCTGTCGTGTTTATGACGTCTGTTAAGCCATTGAAATGTAACCTCTTAACTTTTCCTGACTGTAAGAAAATATTAATTGAAATAATTAGAGATATTTTTTGCCTTGTTGAATAAAAGAACATGTAAGCCAATGAAATTTGATAATGCTGTGGGAAAAAATAGTCCTGTCCTTCCAGTGTCCTCCTCCTTGATGTTCATGCCAGAACATGAATTTGTACAGCTGTATAAGACTAAGGAAATAAACTAGTTGGAGAAAAATGAGCATTTTTCATGTGGACCTTTATTTCCAACTTGAGGACAAGGTGAACTGTGTATGATGTGCAAGAAAAGGAGGCTTTAATTTATTTACATTGAGATTAGCATCTGTAATGCACTGCTAAAATGTCTTTTATATTAGCATGTTGATTGTGAGGTCCCAAGTAGTGGGACAGATTTATTTGGGGAAATACCAGAGTAAATCTACTCATATAGCTTGCTGTGTGTTATATACAAAAACCAAAATAAGTCTTCCTTTAGTTTTTCGTATTTACTTGGGTATAGATTAAATGTAATAAAAACAAACATTCCTTGAAGCTCAATGGCTTCTTTCTGTCAAGCAGACAGGCTAAACAAATTCCTGAGAAAAGAGTACTGTAAGCAGTCTCCAGAATAAAAATGTAGGTTGTTTAGTACAAACGTTGCTTTTATTCCAACTGTTTAATAACGATAATTCAAGATGCAGAATTACAATTTTTCAGCTGTGGGGTGTAGCCTTTGATGGTGCAATCATGTCTGTTGCTATTAAGAATAATGATTTTTTTTGTTATTTGTTAATGAATTTTCCTGATGAAAATGCCCTACAAGTGGTAGCCAGCTTGCCTCTGATCTTAGGCTGTGAACCATAACTAGGATGTAACTTGGGCTGGTTGTTAGGTTTTATCACTGTAATTGTACAACCATTTAGTCTTTATTCTCTCTCCTAGATTGCTGTAAGGCCTGGGAAGTTGACTGGAAACAACACGAGGGTGAAGGTTACAGTGCTGTGGTAAGTGTGCTATTTTAAAACATCGAGGAGAAGAGCTGGGAAAGGAGCTGATACGGAATCGTGAGTCCAGGAGTAAATCACTCGGTGGTGAATTGTCTGCAGCTGTGTGTGGGAAGATGAAAGAGCTGAGAAGTTAAAAAGAGGAGGCAGCAGTAGCTGGTAGCATGTTCTTGCTCATGGTGAAGGGAGGGAATATGCATGCAGAGTATGAGGGCAGGTACTTGATGCTTCACATTTTCATAAAGCTGTGAAACATGCTAATCCATTTATCCTAATTGTGTGTTTGCTAAATACAGCATTAGTATTTTTTTCACTGCTCAAGTGGGAAACTGGGGAGAAATAGGATGTTTTCTATTAATAACGTGCCAGTTTAGTGGTGGAAGTCAAAACTAGAAGTTGGCTAACCTTGACACCATACTCTACTAGCTTTGTTAATTTATTAGTTTGTAAGAATGTAATGGCAGTAATAGTTTATGTTTGCAAATTTGAGATTTTAGTCTCGTTGCACATTATATCTTACTACGATAGAACCAATCCAAAGTATTTCTAATGAGGTTATTTATTAATTTTTTTTCCCTCCTAAAGTGGCTTTCTAGAAGATGACCATAGAGGATCTCCCAGAACCTTCCTTCGAAGGAGATTCCCTTGTTGAAAGAGAACGGTTCTTATTTCCAAACTCTGAAACATCTGTTACTTTTTCTGTTGCTGCAGCACCAATGCCTTCAGACTGTGGTATGTACTTTAAACAGAAAGTGAGTATGTGATCAGCAGGGAATAAATTTGAATAATAAATTTTAAGAAAAGCTATAAACTCTTAGTTATTTCTTTCCAGAAAAAGTGTTCTTATTAAGTGGATTCTCTGTTAAAAGAAATGAAAGATGAAGCCCTGAAGCTTTTTCCATTTTTCCTATTGCATACACTATAAATTATATCTTTTCCTTTGTACAGTTCTGTGCATGTGTGGTCACATGTTTGTAGTTCTTTCTCATCTCAATGTAGAATTGGATATTGTGTTAAGATGTTAAAATTGGAGTAGGTAAGGGAAGTTAATCTATATCACATTTTAAACCCCTAGAGTTACACTTTTTCTTGTGCTTTTAGTGTGTAAACAGTGGACTAGAAGGGGATATTTCTGTTGGAAGTGTATGTTTGTGGTAGTAAGGACTGTAAAGTGAGTGGTAGAAAATTATACCAAGTGTCAGTGATCAGCTTTGAGAATAGTTGTTGTCTTCGATAACTGTCTTCACATGTATAAATTATAATAAAATTTCTAACAGTATATAATATGTTAAAATGTCACTGTAGGTAAGGAGCTTCACTGATAGCTACAATGGTAATGCCTTGGAATGTTGCAGAAGATGATAATAGCATCTATATACATTAAAAATTACTCCCTCCACCTCTGTGTTTCCCATGCATTGGTTAGTGCCATCAGCTATATTCAGGAAAAATAAATATGTGTAGTGGTCTGTCTTTGACAGACTCAGCATTCTCAAGACCCATTTTATAAGTTAACTGAGCTTGGGAATGTAAATGTTCCATATGATATATTTCAGTACATGAAGGTGTGTCTTTACATGGTTTTTACATGGCCTTTTTCTCATCACTTGTCTCTCCTACTCTACTCTGAGTACTGCCATGATTTATTCCATTCTGCTTTCTTAGATAAAATTTCTATTTGCCTTCTTTAAGCATTGTTTTGTTGTGATATCTTCTATAACCCTACGATGCCACTACTGTCTGTCCTACCTGTTCTCTGCCTACTCATTAAATAAAAAAAATTCCTTTTATAGGAGATTGCTGTCACCTGTGTAACAGTAACTGCTGAATCTGGGTAAAGGAGGTTAAACCATAACAGAGAGAGATTCTCGGCCTTTACATTCAGTGCATTTGTTTTTCCTTAATATAGTTTAGCACTGTAATCAATACTTGGCAAAGATAGAGGGGGAGAAAGTAATATTTTAAAGTATCTAGATGCCACTGCTATCCTTTCATGGGATTCACTGGTTTAACAGATTTTCTGTAGCATTGCTTTGGTTTGCAAAGACTAGAGCTGATCTCCTGTTAAGCACTTAGAGTGGTTGTTATTAATACTTGATACAGTCTCAGATTTTTTCCCTAGCATGCTGATTGTTACAGTCTGCTAGAGTTGATTTCTGATAGATAATTTGGATCAGGTTTGTAGCCAGAAATCTTCCTAGTAGAGTCAGAACTGTGAATATCATACAAGGTCATTAATCTTGTTTTCTAGTTGGCTGTTTACTTTGTAGCTTTCAGCTGTAGATCAACTTTAGTTTATGTGGAAGGTAAATATTAGTGGATAAATCAGTAGATGTTGATGCATGGGATGTAGGGAAGAAGCACACTTTGTGTAGTGCTGGGATATAAGGGGTTTGGGGTTTTTATATGCTAGGTGCAAATAAAAATTCATATTAAATATCAGTGAAGTTGTCCTCCTTTTCCATTCGTGTTGAATCAAGGTGATGCAGTTTGAGGAACTCTAAACAGCCAGGAAGCGAGCTCTGTACATGCTTTTATCTGTTAATCCAATCTAGAAATCAGGTACTCTGTTTTTGGGGAAAGGTTGGGATGATTCATCCAGGGCTGGTTTCTACCATGTCACATACCCAGATGGGTGATGCTGTGTCTTGCTTAACCTGTCTGTCCTGTCTGAAAGCCATGAATCTGTGATGGATGTGAGCTGACGCTGTACATTTATCCGAAACCTGTTTAAAAGACAACTCCCTGATAGCTGCAGTGGGGGTAAAAGTTCAGTGTTTGCCATGATTCATTTGCCAATGGCAGTAGACTCTGCTTCCATTCCCTCTCCTCATAGCCATTGCTATCCAGATTCCTTCATATAATTTTCCAGAGCTGGAAGAAATTCCACAGATCAAAAGTAGAGAATGTGTGTAGACATGCGCGCGCACACACCTGTGAGTAACCTGACATATACTTTTATAATAAGGTGTTTTATACACTTGAGGTTTGGGTTTCCTGAAAGAACACGAGGCTTAAAATCTTTAAAATTTTTTTTGTTTGTTTTCTTGTCTTGGTTTGGTGCCCTGAATTTTGAAGGTGTTTGTTACCTGCAGCTGCCACCAGCTGGGATTGATGCATTTATGAAATATCTGAAAATAGAGGAGGTGACAGAATGCCTTCTGGATTTGAGCGTGTGTTTATGTTTTAGTATGTTCTATGTAAAGTGTGGTGGAAGAAGAAGAAGAAGGAAAAGACGTGTTTTGTAGCATATGGAGAAATCATGTATGCAGTTGACCCCTGAGAGATCAATAGGCTTGTCTGTGTTTGAGAGCAGCTTGGAACCTGCAGCCTTTGCCTGCCTTGAACAACAGTAAACCCTTATTAGCAGAATCACTGTCCATCTCTGTTGCTCCTTACCTAAACTTAGTCACTCTTGCAGCACCATTGTATTGGTTGTTGATTGAAAGCTTTTTCAGAAGTATAAGCAAGACCTTAGTAGCATTAAAGGAAAAATAGAGCAGATGTTAGAAAAAATTTTCTGAACTAATTCATCATTCTGATTCTTCCAGTGTGATGAGTAGTGAAGTGACTCTCTGCTATTCTTTGCCTCTGAGTTTGAAAAACTAGATGCATGTTAAACGTCAAGATTTTACATAAGGACTTTTTTTTTTTTTTGACAGAGTTTTCCTTCTTCGATCCCAATGATGCAGCATGCCAAGAAATACTCTTCAACCCCAAAACATCAGTTTCTGAATTGTTTGCTATCTTGAGGCAGTGGGTTCCACAGGTCCAGCAGAACATTGATATTATTGGGAATGAGGTGAGATACAAATGAAGATCCTTGAATGCTCTCAATGTTAGATACTGTGTTGAGAGTGAATAAAACCAGTTCATTCAGAAGCAGAATTAATCATAAATCCAGATACAGTTTCTGCCTTTTACCAAGGCTGATCATGCCTTGTATTCCATATGTTGTCAGCTTTTATTTGGAAAGAGAATGATGATGGATAAAATTCAGTACATTTGCATAGATGGTATAAACAATGTTTCTCTTGAGGCAATTTTGTTGAGACTCTTCACCTTGGTGTTTCAATTTCCTACTTAGCAGTAATCCCAAACTCCAATATATGAAGTTACGGTTTAACCCTGACCTTAAGGGCAATATTTCCAAGGCACAAAATGAGTTTTTAGTAATTTCATCCTACTTTCTTATTTTTCTTCTGGATTACAGGCTTTTCTGGACACATGGGGAAGTGTAGTGAATATTAACCTTACCATATTATAACTGGGGACTTCTTTTTGGGGGTGTGTGGGAGTGGGGGCTAATTGTTGAGAGATCAAAGAACAAGGGAAGAGCTTCATAAATCATTTTCCTATGCAGTTAACTGCTTAACTTTGTAGCATGTGAAGTATATGTTAGAAGGAGCAATATAAAGAACCTTTAAAACCTGTAAATATTGAAGGTTAGTTATAATGCTGTTTATTACATTTGTGTATGTTGCTTAGTTCTGCAGTGAGAGTCTTTTCTGGCAGGCTTCTTTGTTACTAGCCCTTGCAATGAATCCAGGAGTCAATATATGTGAAATAACTTACGAAATACTACTGATGTCAGAGCTAAATCGTGCTTGTTTTCCACTTGCCTGTCAGATCATTAAAAGGGGTTGCAATGTGAATGACAGAGATGGACTGACTGATATGACCCTCCTGCATTACACTTGCAAATCAGGGGCTCATGGCATTGGTGAGTAAAAAAAAAGTCATTATAGATGTAAAAACCTAACTGACTCACATAAACTAATCCCACTGCCTGTTACAGAATTGTTCCTTGTAGTAGCTTCTTTTCTTATTGTGTGGTTTTCTCTCTTCTAGTGGCCATGAGCAGGGAAGGTGCAGAACTGCAGTTAGGCGGTGCAGTTATGGCTGTGGCCGTGGGGAGCAAGCTGAGTTAGTGGTATAGGTATTGCACACAGTAGTACCAGCTAAAACAGATATTTTGGGTAGCAAAGGCAATTTCAGACTGAAGTGCAAGATGCAAGTTTGCAATAGTCTGTGCTATAGTTTTCTTACAGCAGAATATTTAGGTGACTGGCTGTTCTCTTTGTTTTGTTTCTTTCACCCTGTTCGTGTCAGAAGAGAACAATAAATTTCGTTTGCATTATTATGATCATAAATACTGGAAATGAGAGCATGTTTAACTCTTTGAACACCCTTATTAACTTTTCTGTGTTACTTTTTGTTGACCTGAGCCCACTTCTCCTCTGAGTTTGAGTGAGGTCTGGCATAGGTCATCTTCCCTGGTGTTGGCAGATCTTTTAACATAAACTTCAGCATTGTGATGTGTAATTATTTTTCTTCTGTCAGATACTAAAACTCCTGGGTTTGATGGCTGACACATTACTTATATTAGAGAAGAAAAAGTAGTGTTACTATATGCTAGAGATTTCAGCCCTTTATGATAAAAGGTAAAGATTTCTGTATCCTAATCCTAAAAAGAAAGGCATAGTAATAGTTCTGCTGGGAGTTTGAATGGCTTAATGTACACTTTGTGTTACACATAAACATGTGTGTGTTTTTTGAGGTCAAATAAATAAATCACTAATGCATAATTGACAAAAATTACCCTGCAGGTGATGTTGAAACGGCTGTAAAATTTGCAACACAGCTTATTGCTTTGGGTGCTGACAGCAGCTTACGCAGCCGCTGGACAAATATGAATGCCTTGCATTATGCAGCCTACTTTGATGTTCCAGAGCTGATCACTGTTATTTTGAAAAATGCAAAGCCAAAAGGTAGGCATTGTTACCTCTGTTTCATGTAGTTGTCCGTATTTTGTAGATCCTAAGCTGGTGTATAGTGGTCTGTAAGTGTGGTGTTTCTTTATCTATTATACACAAATAATTTCTTATTTTATTTAGTCTCATTGGTTCATTTTTCTCTTAACCTATTTTTTAGTGGTTTACTGCACTGTTTCCGTTGCTGGTTTTTAAACTTTAGCTTTCTATGAGACAATAGAAGTTTCAAATAGACTGGAAAGCAAACAGGTTAATCTTAAGTTATTGAGAGCTAAGAGAATGTTTGCAGAAAACCAAAGATAAAACTATTCTAGTAAAGTCATGTGGTTAAGGTTGCTTAAACATTGAGAAGTATGTTTGAAATGCTGGGAGAAGGGTAAAGGAGAAGTGGGAATTTGGCAATGGCATGTGGCAAACCTGTGACTGAGGCAATTTTGACATGCTGGTTTTTCCCATTTCTCAGCTATGTAGGAGGTCCAATAATTTGACTTTAGTGCTTGGCATAAGTAGGTAATATATTTTGGAATGATACTATGAAGGATTAGTAATTGGAACCCTATTTATACTAATGCAAATGGAAATACAGAAGTGGTTCTGAACCAGAACCGTTTGTTTCTAATTTGGTCAGGACAGCAAAACCAGTAAGCAACTTTATTACTAAAATTGTACAAATGTTAATTTGTTCTACGGGATATCCTTCTGATTGTGCCATTTTGCAAAAGGATTTTTTAGCTAGGGACTCTATCTCAACATTCTGAAAAGCTGGTAGGCTTTTGGAATACCCAAGGCTTGCTTACCACAGCTTGACTCTCCATGGAAGTAATTGTTAAGCAGTGCTCTTACTGGTAGGAAGTGCTTAGGAGGTGACAAGTGTGGGTTGGTAACAAAAGACAAAATCAGACTGCATAGTAGTTAAATCCACGTCACATTTCAATAGCCTGGTCTCCATAATTTGCATCAGCAGTTTAGGTCTCCTTTCGAACCTCATTTGCATTTGGTGTTCTCCTCCTGTGCAGTTCCTACAGAAGGGGTGGGACTTTGTGTAGATTTCCAAGGAAACCACTCCGGTTAAACATCTCCGTCTCCGCAGCTGGCAATTCTTGGATAAGCAGCTGATGTTTTTTATCTCAGGAAATATGTAAAATTATTTGCCCTGTGACGTGGAAACAATGGATAGTCTGAATTAATAGAATAATTTTAGCTCCATACTTCATGAGGCAGCTTGCAGAGAAGGAAGAACATACGTAGAGGGTGAATATGCTTTGGATGGGTCCATAGTGAACTGGAGAAAAAATGGTTGTTAACATATAAATAACTTTTCAAGACGGTGGTGTGCTGACTCTGAGACACCCATTGTGAAGCACAGGTGTTTCCTTTTGATTTACTGCTAAACTATTTTCTTTGACACTCTGTAGTTAAATTCTTTATACAGATTTACTCCTCAGTTGTTACAAGAGAGAGCAAGTTTGATCTTGGCTTTTTAGAGGTTTTAAATACAAAACTTGTATATTATTTTCCTCTAGATAGTTTGGGGGTAGTTACTGGGTAACATTTTATCTTTTTTCTGTTTATCTTTTTTCTGTCACCTCTACTATGCCCACTTAGATCATAGCTGTGAGAGAACTGTTCAAAAAATCCAAGCATGAAGCTTGCAAGTCTGAGGAAGTCACAAAATCTAATTCAAAAAACCAAACCACACATCAGTTGTTTTTCAAAATAGGAGTACATACAACTGTTGCTGTCTCAGTAGCTGATGCTACTGACCAGTATTTCTGGAAGTTGGTTCCTATGTGTGCAGAAAATGTTTGGCTGTATTCCATGGATGTTTCAATGGCTGTATACAGCTCCTCAGCTGCTATATGGTTTTAAACTGGTGATGTCTTCTGACCTTTGGTGTATAAAGGGTACATCTGCATACCTAGCTCTCATTATGACTGAGGCATGTGAATGCAGTCTTTTTTCATGTTTGTGTTCAATCAGTGCAATTGCAAAACTGTTAAATTTTGATTGCAAATTTGTTACCTTCGATCTTTATAAAATTGAGTCAATTTTTATTAGTATGTATGAACTTAATATGTATGTACAGACATATATAACTACTATATATGTTGATGTTTTATTTGCCCCCAAAATGTTCACTTAGTCTAACTATGTAAGGATGTTGATGCAGTTGGGATATACTTTGTTTATGGCATTATGAGAAGGGCTAGTGTTTTTTGGGATGGAGACTGATACTGGAAAATACGAGGAGATTCTTCAGCCCTGAGGTGGAAAGTTTTGTGTTCCTCACCAGTATTTCAAATTGGAACATTACTGCTCATACTTGTGGTATTTTGGTTTGTGTATTAAATAAGCTGGCATTTTTAATTAACAGTCCTATACCTAATTGACTCAAAATGACATCTCTCTTGTGTAATTTAAGAGAGGAGCCTCAGACTAAACAGACATTTAAACTCCAATCTTCTAGAACAGTAATAACTTCATAGCGGATTGAAAGATATATTGGGAACAACTGATAGAAATATATATTGTGCTAAATCTCTTCCAGCCAAATGCAGTGCTCCATTTTCCAAACTATCAGTGTGAGACCCTTCAGAGTGCAATTGTTTGAAAACAAAGAAATTAATAACAATCACCAGCTCTTACTTCATTCTTGGCCATTAGTAATTAAATCAATATAAAGCAGATGTATAATCAGGTTTCCCTTACCCTACTGCCTTCTCACAAGGGAAAACAACTGGTTGAAGATGCATCTCATTTTAATGTTTGGCACCTAGAAGCAATAAAATATAAATGTTTCTGAAACATTAAAACATTAATTTACTTGCAAACCTGAAGTTACTCACTTGTTAATCTTGGCACAGTAGATTGGGCATCCTGAGTGGCAGCAATTTTGCAGTTAAGTCATCAGTATTTAAAAATGAGTGAAAGTACATGCTCATCTTCTGGATTGGTTCATGGTATGAATAAGCAGATGCAAATAAGGTTGATATTCTATGTAGAATTGCTTCTCATATGCATTTGGTACATAAATAATGGGGTTTCTTTATAAATGCTGACATAAACTGTAGAAATGAATGTCCTCCCTAGGAATCTGTAGGGTGAAATGTTCATGTAACAGACTTGCATACCTCACATGTGATGTTTAATTGCAGATGTGGATGCCACCTGTAGTGATTTTGATTTTGGAACAGCTTTGCATATTGCTGCATTTAACCTATGCACAGGAGCTGTCAAGTGTTTACTGGAACATGGAGCAAATCCTGCCTTTAGGGTAAGGAGTTAGGTTGTAGATTCACCAAAAGGTGAAAAAGGTACCTGGAAAAACTGAACAGTCTGTCCAGGATTTTGAGTAGCTAAAGGTGTGCTACATGGAGTGATAGTGCCTCAGAAAAAAATATTTACAACTCATAGTGGATGGTTTTATATGCTTTGTCCTACCTGTGTGTTGAAGTTTGTATTTTTGTGTCATGGTCTAGTTCATTAGTTCAAGTAACTTTCAGGAGCTTCTTCTCTTTGTTGTTTGAGCTTTCATTTATTGCTACTCATTGGTGTCTTGCAACAGCTGTCATGGCAGGGAGGGATCTTTTCAGAAATGGAGGAGTGTAATCTTTCCAGAAATGCAGTGTTGTGCTCAGCATTAAGCCTGGTGTTAGCATGAGTAACTGATAATGCATAAACATCACCTGCTCTGCTTAGTAACCTAATAATAGGCATAGGTTACAGTCAAAGTGTTGCTATATATGTCTAGCCACAAATCCTGGGTTTTGATTGAGTTTTGTGTTTGATTTGGATGTTTGTTTTTTTATGTGGGTTTCTGTTTGATTTTTTGTGGCGGGGGAAGGGCTTGGAAAGTTTTCTGAATTTAGCAAAAGCAGTATCTCAGTTCTCTGTTTTCAAATGGAGGGTTGGTGTGTTTTTTGGGTTTGTTTTTTTTTTTAAGGAGAAATTATAGCTGTTTCAAGGGTACTCAAAAGTCATTATCTTATATAGCACCACTGGTGTGAAGTCTCCTGGAACATTATTGTCCATACAGTTTTTCATGGTATTCAATCTAGATCTCTTAAAAGATTTGGTTTTTGTCTCTTTATTCACTGTGCGTGTATGTGTGTCAAGTTCTCTGGCAGCTGTATGTTTGTATATTTAGGAGTCTGTTGTCACAGGGAGGACTGCTTTGTAGTTGCACAAACATTCTGAGCTGGCAAATGTGTCTGTGCCCTTGAGAAATCCTGAGCTTCCACTTTGTCTTCTTGCCACTGCTCGGTACTGCTTTGTGTTGGCACAGAGATTTGCAGGGCACCTGGTGGGCTGAATTGTGGGACTGATGTGACCAAAATAATCTGTAAAGTGATGACTAGAAACTCAAAACAAACTCCCCACTCAACTCTGTTTTTACTTACAGAGTGATTGGAGCTTTTTAAGGAATGGTGGATATTGAATTCTTCAAACCTGCCATAAAGTTCTGACTAGAGACAGTGTGTAGAGTTTGATTATTATATGGGAACAGCACTGTAAATGCGGAGTCAGAATTGTACTTTTCTAGCTTTGAGATGGATTGAGAGGGAGCTCAGGAAACACTGAAATTCTACTCTGTTTTGAAGGGACCAAAACAAATTCACTCTTACTGTGCATCATTCCTTCTTGGAGCTTCTGGTAATATCCAAGTCCAGGGGCTCAGTTGCGACTAATTTGGAAGAGTGAGATGGTTATTTTCCCACAAACATTGTGAGCATGGGCAGACAGATGAAGCTCCACACCAGTGGCTTTGCTAGAGTGTAGGTAGAACTGGAGCAGCCTGATAGTGCCTGCTGTCTGGGCAAGTGGCCGGGAGTTGAGGTTAACTCCAGGGGAGCTGGTACTTCAGCAGCTTCTCCTGTCACGTAGGACATACAGGGACTCACAGTCACGGCTCTCTGGGAATGGGACATGTTTGGAAAGAGCTCTGTCCTTAATCCATCTCTCCTAGGATAGTCTGTATCTCGATAAACCTGTACAGATTTATTCAGATACTGATGTGAGCCATCACATTTGTATATTCTATACATGCAGCATACGTTATTTAAACTCCCTCTTACATTTGGAATAAGCCTCGCCAAGGAGTAAGCTTTGTGCTGGGGTAAAGAATATTCTTTGGAAGGAGTTGGCTTTTCGGTATTGGCATTACAGACCAGAAGTATGCCTTGCTTTCCTAAGTCTGTGTTTAGGTACACAGATACACACAGGTGTTTTGTTTCAGGTGTTCTGAGCCCTAATAATGTTCTTAAATTTGAAAGTGTTGGTTACTTGTCAAAGACGAGATGCTGTACATGCTAGCTTATCTATCTAAGGATGTTTTGGCATCCTTATTTGAAAGTGTGGATGTTTTCATAGTTGTTTATATTCTAGGAAAAATATCTAATAAAGAGGATTAAACACTCCATAAAATGCTGTGGTTTCACCTGATGAGATTTATCTTGTAACAACATCAAATCCTGTGCCATGTTATGTTTCTACAGAATGACAAAGGGCAGATTCCAGCAGATGTGGTTCCTGATCCGGTAGATATGCCACTGGAAATGGCAGATGCAGCAGCCAGTGCAAAGGAAATCAAGCAGATACTGCTGGATGCAGTGCCTCTCTCATGTGACATCTCCAAAGCCATGATTCCAACCTACGACCACGTCACAGGCAGGGCCATGCTTTTATCGCTTGGCCTGAAGCTGGGAGACCGTGTTGTTATTGCAGGACAGAAGGTATGGCCACCAACCTGGTACTGCCCTCATAACTCCTACAGTCCATTTATTTGCCCCTTTGGAGACGTACTTCAGTTAGAGGGTCTGAAATGCTTTCTTGAAGGTGTGATCACTGGATGGCAGCAAGGAACTGGTTACAGAAAGTAATAAGCTGAAGAATTGTGTGATAAAGTCATTATTATGAAAAGCAGTTTTGACAGGCATAGGCTGCATTTTGTGTCTGTGAATGATTTTTAACACTCTCCTATAGTACAACAGCATGGCTCAACTTTTATTAATGTTTTTGATGTCACATCAAAGTGATGGTAAAATTCACAAATTACTTTGTGAGTTGCCCAGCTTTGTTAGGAGTGTGCATTCATGAAGTACTCTTGATAGTTTCCAGAAGGCAGGGAAAAAAAAACCCCTTTAGTTCTGCTTAGCCTATAGTAACCCAGTTTCACTGGTGCAATGCAGCTAAAATCTTTGAAGCAGTGCTGTGCCAACAGGGTTGTTACATGGTTCTGTGGAAGTGTAAGAATATAGCTAATAGAGGTCTAGCTCAAATTTGAATAGTCTTTTAGAAGCTACCATGATAGCCACGTTTTTAAAAACGTATTTGAAAACTGTAACCTTGATATTGCATTCAGTATTCAGACTTTTTATTTGCTCTGATAGCAAGGGATCTAAAATGATTTAACAGTGCTAGAACTCTTTTAAAGAAATATTTTTTTTTCCTGGTAAATATTGAAAGCATTTGTGAGCAAAATTTTATGTTTGAACAGCTTTAGCTTTAGTAGTTTTCCTAAGGTAACTTCAGATTTGTAACTGTCACAACTGAAACGTTCTAAAGTGATTTCCAGTGAGAATGTGAGGCAGCTTCCATTGTGTATTTTAATTTGGTGTATTCCTGAAATTGGGTCAGGAAAAGTGAAGGAATCAGTAACTATGCAGAAGGCATTTTAACTGAAGTATGTACAGAAAGCCACTTACTCTTTAAAGACAGAAGTTTCTTTAAAAGAAATCACAGTGGCAGCAAGGGGAGATAACGTAAGTGCAAGTTAGTGGAGGCTTTAGAGCAAGAAAGTGATGAAATTGGTGCTCTTGTGTATCTTTCCTCTGAGTAAGGCCTGCAGAACCGTTTGTGCTGTAATGGGCTCACTGTGCATGGATAGCCCGCCTGGGTTTGGTTACGTTTATTCTTCTGATCGATTGTGCTGTTGCAGTGTTTTTTGAGATGTTGTTGGAAGCTGTTTTTGTGCTGCCACAGGCCAGCAGGGCTTTGCAGCTAGCGTGTTTTTCTTTAAGGGAGCCAAATCTGTTCTAGAGCAGGTGGGAAGGAGGAATGTGATTGTGCTTTTTGAACTTCCATTTCCACATCAGCTTTCCTCCCTTCCTTCCTTTGTGTGCAAGGAGCTGTTGTGCGGTACTCCCACATCGCTTCCCACCCCTTTTCTCCATTAGCCTGAATGGAGAAGTTGTTCTCAGCCCTGCCTTCCCCTCCCCCTGGATACTCCTAAATTCCTGCAGGGTGCAGCAAAAGTGAAAACAGGATGATGAAAATGGTGCCCTGTTTTTAAGCTTCTGCTGGATGAGTTCTCGTTGCAGAATATGGAAGCTGGGATGAGGGCACTTGGAACAGCAGCATTTTTTGGAGCTATATTTACGGGTTCCTGTTCTCTTTCGTGCTTCTGCAGTCTCTTAATATGTCAGCTTTAATGAAGCTTGAAAGCCAAACAGTAGATGCCAAAGGGAGAATGGATTCCTCTCTTGGCTCCTCTGTGCCTGTCATTCCAGTTGTCTTACAGGGTAGGAAGCTGTGTAAGCAGGTGTTTGTGTACGTGATTTGGGGCCCCACAGCTCCACCAGCTCCTTCTCTGCTAGATTGAGTATCCATTTGGATCACATCTGATGAAATGGGAGTGCAGGGAAGCCAGCAGCTGGGACAAAACTGCTCCTGCTCTTTCTCATGTGAGAGAGATCCTCGGCTCCTTGCTTGGCCAAGTCCTAGGGCAAAATGAGAGCTGCAGTTTTGCCATCTCCCACCTCTCGTTTAAGGTACTGGCTGATCTCTTCTCTCTGCTCAGTAAGTGCCCTTCGGCTGGTGCCTGGAAAGGAAGTGAAGGAATTGTAGGAATCTGTGGGGCTGCTTGGTTGAACTTCCTCTGGCTGAATTTGAGCCTGTGTTGGTAGCTAAAAGGTCTGAGTCTAGATTAGTGTGACATACCTGCCTATAACAATCAAGTTTAAAGGAGATCTTCAGCATAAGAGAGCAGGCTCTGGGACATGTTTATTTCCTTACAGACATTAGGAAAGAGCAGCTGAAAGGTTTTATAGAAAAAAAAATTGTTTCTATCTGTTTTCTCTCTGAGGGTTGGATTAAACAGTGGCGTCATAGTGTAAAATGAACTAATAGTATTAAGGTCACATGAGATGAAGAAAACTGAGCAACTGAAAGATCAAAGGTTTTTATTACTAAAACTAATTTAAAAATCAAATATAAAAAGGAATTTAAATCAATGTTAAATGCATCTCGCTTAGTTATTCCTCCCCTGTTTGGTTGAAGTGTGTGATCTTATAATATGTATTTGCAGAGAATGAGGTCCACCAGCAAGACTGGTCTGTCTTGATAATCTTCATATGCTTATCTGTTCAGAGTTCATAGTATATATTGAAGCAACAGCAAATGTTTAAAACATTTGCTGGCTTTTAAAATTTTGTTTAGTCATAAGGAGGGAATAGAAAACTTAAGAATCTTTTCCAAAGAAAAAAAATTATTATGCTCTGAAGTTTACCCTTGAACCTTGGCTATATATATAAAAAAATATATATACTTGTATGTATGTATTTATGCCCTTACAGATTTTTCTAATCTAATATTTCTAGGGAAGCTGCAGTTCAGGAAGATACCTAGCCCCTGATTCTGTAATTCTTGCTGTATAAACAGTGAAAGTAAAACCTCTCATTGGTCGTGTGCTTCTGTACCTTGCTGACGTAGAGCTATGTTTACAGCGGTTCTGACTGTCTAATTCTTGTCTGTGATGAGATCTGTCCATAACCATGGCTGGTGTTTAATGCAAAATACAGAAGGACTAAGACGATTTGGAAAATGTATTGAGTGGTGTTGAAAGGTAGGAATGTGAGTGAGGGAAATGATGTTTGTATTTTTGTGATGAAAAGCTTGGAGATGACTTGCTGTCTCTTTCATAGTCTATACTATTTTCTCATGAACAAAACTTGTTTAACAAACCCATTCTGTGTTGATTTTTCTCGTAGGTTGGTACCTTAAGATTTTGTGGCACAACAGAATTTGCCAGTGGCCAGTGGGCTGGTGTAGAGCTGGATGAACCAGAAGGAAAGAACAATGGAAGTGTTGGAAAAGTCCAGTACTTCAAGTGTGCACCAAAACGCGGTACAGCTTTTATTGTCTTTTTTCTTAAATTTTTAAACTCCCCGACTTTTAAAGAGTACTGGAAGATAGGAACCTTCAGGGAGGATAAAAACAGGTAGCACATTCTGTTGCTTGTCTTTGTAGTGCTTTGTTTGATTTATTGGTTCTTTTAGCTGTTCCTACTGTTTTGGCTCCAATAATTTACAAAACCACTGAAAAAACCAAGCAGTGGAAATTTCTGGTTGTTTCCTTGAAACTGTGAGATTTCCTGGTTTTTCACCTATACTGTTGAAACTTCTTGTTTGTATTGTAACAGTAATAGCCATGTTCCTTTATGTGCTTTGTCTTCCTTGGTAAGATACTCATGCTTGTAGTTGTTTTCTAACTTTGAGCTTGAGGTATTTTAATTGATGTGCCACGGACACACAGGACATACAAAGTTCCTGTGTTTTGTAGCCGTGGAGACTGAATAGGACTGATAGGACAAAAAGGAGATTCTAATTGATAGTCTTACTGACTTCTTCCAACTTACTCTGTTCAAGTTGCTTGATAAGAATTTTGGTTTCACTGTTCATTTGAGTTTGTCCTTCCTACCCTGCAAGTGCTTTGTCAGCATAGCAAGCTATGATTGGGGCTGAAAAATAACCCCTAAATTAATTGCTGTGAGAGATAGTAGACGGAAAGTATTGTTGCATTAACATTATCCACAGTTCTTTGTTGGCACATACAATTTTCTCTCCAGGTATCTTTGCACCCCTTTCCAAAATAAGCAAGGCTTCTGAGCACAAAAAAAGCTCTGTACGAAGCTCTTCTGTGCGGTCTTCACCTTTGGTCAAATCCAAGAAAGTAGATGTGACACACATAACTTCCAAAGTGAATTCTGGTGAGTATTTTCTTGCATGTTGACACAGGATGGAGAGATACTAATCTTTAAGAATTAGTAAATCTTGGTATTAAAATACTTGTTTGGAATTAGTTCATAACTTGAGATGAGAAGGTGATAAGGTCTTTATTAACTCCGTGTTCTCGTGGTTAGAAGTTCACTGGCCTGTGAAATGGTACTGGAAGGACACTGTGTATAGCTGTGGAGGGATTACAGTGATCTGATGTACTATGGCAGTTTCTACTCTTTACACACTCTATAAAAAAGATCCTCACCACAACATTTATTCTTGAGCCATTAACGTAATTTCTAATTGGCTGTGATACCAGTTAAGTGTTTCAATTTAATGAGGTTCCATTTACTAAGATATTCCTGGAGAATTTGCAAGGAATTAAATTCTAGAAATAATCTGTATACCTTTATGTCTATAAATTGAAGAGATTTATTTTCTGGCAACACGATCAAGGAACTATTTAACTCATTGTGTTTTATCTGCTAATTAAATTATCTGAGTAAAACGAATGCCAATTTAGAAGAGAGAGGTTTTCCTTGTAATAAGGCCTCAGTCTACTGATGGGAGTTATGGGCTCAGTCTCTGGCTCTGGTTTAGTTTCTTAGTAATTTGCTCAAATTACTTAATCCTTCTGTGTGAATTCCCTCCCTGTGGAGTGAAAGATTCATGTTTTCTGACTGTTCAGGTTCCAAGTTGTTTGGAGAACTGACTCTTCCCTGCTGTGTGCAGTGCTGGCCATGCAAAATCTGGCCCCCTCCGTGTTTGGCTGCCTATGTAATAATGTGATTAAATATTTCATTAGCATTTCTTTTGCCTTTTGAGCCCTGTTTAGGTGACTCACACTAAGGCAGCACAGCTTTAAGGGATGGAAGATAACACATATTCTCGTTGAATTTACCCAAGTACCCTAAAACACCAGTAATATGCAGGGTATAGAAACAATGCACCAGACTGATGCCAGGAAAAGATGCATTTTGACAGCTTTTTGGATGACTTATGTAACTCTTTTCTGCATAGATGAGGGGGGAGTAAGTTTTAAGTGTCTGTATTTACAATTAGCACAAAATTCAAGCTATTTATAAATGGGTATCTTGCATAAAAAGCTTCTTGGGATAAGCAGTTTGTTGGGAGTATTGCTCAGGAGCAGATCCAAGCTGATGACTTCTGTTAAGTATTTTCCACTGTTTGATTCACTTTGTTGTGAACTGTTTGTAACCCATTAAACTATAATGGGAGGGACTTTTCCTTTGTCACAGACAGCTTCCTTCCAGGCAGTTTGGGCATAAACCACCTTTTCTGTCACAAAAATACATTTGTGTCTCTGTAAAATTTAAACATTTGATACCTTGCTTTAAGGTAGAAATCAGAGTGAGTTAAGCAGCATCTACCCAGGAGAGTTTACATCCACTGGATGTGAGTGTCTGGAAGCTGCTGCTGGCAGGGAGTCCTTGCACCCAAAGGTCCATGGGAATTAACGTGCCTGGCTGATTGGCTGGCTGGAGGGGGGAAGGACAACGCTGCAGAGGCAGAATATTGGTTGGCAGTGTTTATGTGCATCACCAGGTCACATTTCTTTCCTTTAAACTCTCTTCCTGCGATGCACTGGTTTGTAATTGACACTGAACTGTGCCATAAATCAAGTCCCTCCTGATGGGAGAGAGTTTTCTAAAAGTCCTTGCGAGGAGTTTCAAAGATAAACTGAGGCTTTTCCTGGAGTTTCAATGCTTCCAGATAGTTGTTTATGAAGTCTTATCAGAGGAACAGAGCCACTAGCGTGACCCAGGTACAGCACAGAGCACAGAAAAGCAGGAGTGAAGTCTCTAATTATCAAGATTTACACAGTCTTTTAAAGATATTTTAACCAATAGTTACTAAAAATCTACATTATTTTCACTTTCCTACCAATTATTCAGTAACACATCTAGGAACTGTGGAATTCTCTATCCAATCATTCCAAACTACTTTTACTGCAGAACATGGAGTAGTAGAAGGAGGAGAAGAAGGTTTAGAGAACAACAAGAATCCTCTATTTTGGTATTTTTTACTCTTACCTATTTACTACAAAGAGAAGCCCAAAACCTCTAAATTTTCACCCTGTGACAATCTTACACAGTAATCTATCACCTAATTCACACCACTGTATTTTCTAGTTCTTGTCTGACTGTTGGTAATTTTTTCCAAGGTTGGAGGTTAAAACAGTGTTGTTCAGGGGGGTAAGAACCCTTAAAAACAGGCAGAGAAATATTCTTGGCACTCTGGGTTCCTATAGTAATGATTCAAGAAAAATTAATACGCTTTTTGTAGATAAGGCTATAAGGTGCAAAGTAAAATATATTTATAATATTGTGTAGGGGTTTTGAAATTTTATTAGGTTCTACTGGATTTGAATAATCCATCAGATTAAAGAGAAAAGATCTTTTCCAAGTTTCTAGGAAGAGGATTATTGAGATAAAATTAAGATATGTGTTATCAATCACAAACACTAGATTTTTGATCTGGTGCCTTAATGGCTAAGCCATAAAATTTTGGTAAATACGCTACCCTTGCAAACTAGTTCAGTCCCTGTGGCTGAATTAAGATGAGAGGGTGGTACTGGAAGGACACTGTGTGTAGCTGTGGAGGGATTACAGTGATCTGATGTACTATGGCAGTTTCTACTCTTTACATACTCTATAAAAAAGATCCTCACCACAACATTTATTCTTGAGCCATTAACGTAATTTCCAATTGGCTGTGATACCAGTTAAGTGTTTCAATTTAATGAGGTTCCATTTACTAAGATATTCCTGGAGAATTTGCAAGGAATTAAATTCTAGAAATAATCTGTATACTTTTATGTCTATAAATTGGTATTTTAATATATAAATAAATATAAAAGATGTGATTTTTCTTTCATGACAGGGAGTGGGTAAATCATAGATAAGTTTGTTCTTCATTGAGTTAGGGTAGGAAACTGTCAGAAATGCAAAATGACTTTTTGCAAATTGTAACTTAGGTGGGAGTACGAGTTGCTACACATACCACAACATTGCTGCTCTGAGAGTTAGGCTCTTAAAAATCATATTGGCATGCTTACATCACTATTTGTAGTCTGAATGAAGATCTGATCTCAAATCTCTCTCAAAACCTTGATGTGTAATCTTTTACAGCAGAAATTGTGAAATTAGTCCTGGTGAATAGTAGATCTTAAGTACTATAAAAGTGAATGTTACAGGTATGAATGTTTGAAAGATTTAAATAAAACTCCTTCAGTATAAAAATTAGTATTTTGTTGGCCATTTGTTTATTGTTTGGCAAGATAGTTTGGACTGGTTTAGTGTGTTAAGGGGTTTAATATCTGTGCTTATCCATCAAAACAATTCTGCAGTCTCGTTTTACCCATTTATCAAGTGTCTAAGGAATTGTACAGTTTTATCAATTTTTCTATGCATCCAATAATCTGCAAATCTGTCAAATTGTTTTTGTACATGACTTTTCTGTAAAATTATTATTTGTTAGGATGTATATATTTAATTGTATCTATTATTTTTATAGGCCTAAATATGGCAAAAAGAGACAATGCTTCTGAAAACAACTTTATGACTGCTAACAGGGGAAAAACTGTACCCGCAAAAGATGGTAATGAACTAATTTTTAATTTTTTTTTAACATCTTAAGAAAAATTCTGTGTATGGCACTATTACTGCTGCCCTACCTCTGTAAAAGCCCTGTATCTACACTATAGAAAAAAGTTGCCTTGCTTGTTTATATTATATTCAAGTCCCAAGCAGGCTGTAGGCATTTAGTTTTCTAGGAGCAAAGTAATTTGTGTGGATGTTTGGCTGGCATTCTGTGTTGCTTTGGTAACCACTTCTGTCTGAATACTTGGGCAAGAACATAGACAAGCCCTTAAAGCTGGCTCTTAATAAATGATCTTGCAGAGGATCTGCAGAATTACCAGCTGAGGTGTGTGAGAGAGACCTTTTGCCCTGAATTGTTGCTGCCTAGATTTTAATATTCTGTTGGCATTTTTTTCTCTTCTCTATCTGTATGTTCATGCTTCTGTAATAAAGTGTTACCATCTAACAGTGCTTAACAGGCTTGGCCTTGTATCATGGCAGACTCACCATGGCAGGCTTCAAACATGAAAAATGAAACTGGCTTTTAAAGAGTGCCTTTTGCATGTGAATCATTCTCTGCAATTATCTAGTTTCACAATTGGATAACAACTTCTACTACAGCAGTACTTTGCTGAACTTGAAACACGAAGGGACCTCACTTTCAGCTGTCTTGAACAAACGTTAAAAGTCGTGTCTCCTTTGAAGTTTTGTCTATAAAATCATAAGTGTTGGTAAAAACAGTATTTCTGTGAAATAATTTGAAGTGTGAATTTGGATATGCCTTCTTTAAGTCATAGAATCACAGAATAGTTTAAGTTGGAAGGGACCTTAAAGATCATTGAGGGGCATCCACAGCTTCTCTGGGCAAGCTGTTCAGTGCCTCCCACCCTCACAGTAAAGAATTTCTTCCTGATATCTGATCTAAACCTCCTCTCTGTCAGTTTGAAGCCTCTACCCCTTGTCCTATCACTGCATGCACGTGTGCAAAGTCTGTCCATCTTTCTTGTAGGCCCCCATCATGCACTGAAGGGCCACAGTAAGGCCTCTCTGGGGCTGACCAACCCCAACTCTCTCAGCCTTTCCATGTAGGAGAGGTGCTCCATCCCTCTAAACATCTTCATGGCCTCCTTTGGACTTGCTCCAGCAGGTCTGTGAAGAAAAGCATCTTTTCATATCTCCTGTGAGTGAATAGTTGTGAATTCAGAGAGAATTCAGAAAAGACACGACAATAACTAGATGTATAAAACATGACTTAGGAGTAAAGACTTGAAATTTGTGATTGTGTGATTAAAAAGACAGAAGATGAAAGGCATAAAACTGGAAGCTTTGGGATAAAAGGAATAGTATAACTCACTCTGTATGTGTAGTGGGAGTAAAAAACCTTGATCTAAACCAGTGGTGATTGAGGTTTTATATTAAGGGGAAAACCCCTGTAACATTGGAGATAATTATGTGGTGAAATACACTATTGAGAAAATCTTGAGATCTCCCTGATGGGAGATTTTTAAGAACAGGCCAAATACTCACCTGTCAGGAGTGTTATAACAAATAATTGTTTTGCCTGGAGGAAGAGGAATCAATTATTGGACCTGCTGAAGTCCTTTCTGCTCTTCCTTCTCCCACCCTGTGATTTCCCACAAAATGAAGTATCTTGATGACAGGTGGAATTGGAGCAGTTTTTGTTGCATTCCTGAAAAAATGGTGGTCTGACCTCCTGTGAATCTGTCCCTGGACTGGCTTCTAAGGATGGACTTGTAGCATGTGTTTGCAAACGCACACATGTATTTATACCTTGGACATGGAGCCAAAGTTTACCTGTTAGTCACCATTCAGGCAGTAATTTGCATTTTCTTCATTGTAGCATAGCTGCAGAGAGTATCTCAGAGCCTTCAGATTTCTGTCCTCAGCTTTTGTTTGGACCCCCACTGCATTTGCCTTCCTCAGTTCTTTACTGTTTTGCAAAATTGGAGGACTAATTGACATCAAATAAACTAACCCTGCGTTGTTATCAAGCTGTTTGCAAAAACTAATGGATTAAGCCTCTCAAAAGTCTGGAAAGTTTGATAAGCAATATTATCTTAATTTTTCACATTGATAAGCTGAGGCATAGATGTGTCTTGCTATACCCTGCCTCATTTTGGGCAAAAGCAGTTAGGAAAGGGGAGAAGAGGAAGAGCCTTGAAAAGGAGGCAGGAAAGATGAACATAAGTCTTATTGGACAGTTTAGGGTTTGCAAATGGAGATAAAAGTGATTTATTTCCCATTCTAGTTTTATAGTACAGGTTTTAATATTACAGTTTGTAATGGAATATAGTAGGCTTTAATCCAGGCAATAATTCACTCACATAATATCACCTTCCTTCCACTTCTCATCAAATCTGTAGTACGCTGGATGCTGAAAGGCTGGTGGTATGATCTCTTGTTACTAAAGCTCATGTATTTTAATAAATATGCTTGGGACTGTTCAGATGAACTTCATAGAGTATAAAGACGGGCTTTTGGAGACCTCTTCTATCACCATATTCCCACAGCAGGGTCACTTGCACTCCTGTCATTCCTGACAGGTGTTTGTGCAAACGCTGTGTAACAAGTTCTGGCTTTGGCTCTTTACTTGGTATTCTGCCCTCCATGGAGAGCAGACAACTTCCATATTTACAAAAGCTTTCCTTTCTGCCTAATCTATCCTTTTCCAAGATATGATCCCTGAAGGACAACTTCCATTTATGTCTTTAGGTTTTCCTGGGTACAGCAGCTCTTCCTCTTCTACTACCTCCTTGGAAGGCAAACGGAATTACTCCAAGAAGCGGAACTCAACGAGCAGCAGTAAAAAGGCCCTGACTCGAGTGTCTTCTGCCTCATCTAAGATGAGTGCTGGTATGGTCTGTTGTATTGAGGTGTATTTTCACAGGGGGGAGTTCACTGCTGCATTGAGTACTTATGTAGAACTTCTTGTGTTGTTTCAGAATCTGAGCTAGTTTCAGAAAGACACTTGTGAAGTAGTTTAATCATAAACCTAAGTTTGGCAACTTTTAGAAAGATTTTTTTATAACATCTTCAAGATGAAAAGTGTTTCTATAGTTGGTCACTGTACCTTTTCAGAGCAGAGAAAAGGCTGTAGTCCAGTTTTCAGGCTGGCACAAAGCAAATCTTTGTCTAAGCAAAATTTGTGTTGCCATGTGTTGAAGGTACACTGTGTTAGAGGTAAATACTCTGTTCACTAGTCAGTTGGCTTGCTATTGAAAGCTTTCTTAAAGATTTAATGTCACTAATTTCAGATCTTGTTCTTCTCTTGGCCAGGGCTGTATAGCTCCCCAACCACGAGGAAAAATGCTCTTGATGGAGAAATCCAGGTTGGAGACAGAGTACTGGTGGTGGGGCAGAGAACAGGCATTGTTAGATTTTGTGGGACAACAAAATTTGCACCAGGTATGTGCAATGCTCTGTGTATATTGTCAGATGAGTATGGAATAGCTTATATGCAAGCATGTGAAGAGAAACCCATCTTTTCCCTCACTCCTTCAAAAAAATTTCTAAATTTAAATTGGTTTGTTTCCAAGTTCTCTCTCCCTCTCTCTCTCCCTCTCTCTCGCCCTCTCTCTCGCCCTCTCTCTCGCCCTCTCTCTC
>NW_024582063.1:2002521-2319989 GCF_017639235.1 Corvus kubaryi | reverse complement strand
CCCTCTCTCTCGCCCTCTCTCTCGCCCTCTCTCTCGCCCTCTCTCTCTCCCTCTCTCTCTCCCTCTCTCTCTCCCTCTCTCTCCGCTTCTCCCTTCCCCTTGCTAAAAAACACTTTGCAATGAAGCCAAGTGCTGTCAAAGGCAGCCATTGTTCTACATGGTGGAAGTTAATTTCTGAATCCTTCGTTGTAACCAAATTTATCTTCTCTATGGCCCTATCTATAATCTTATTGCAAGAGTAATGCAGAAGCAGTTGGTAGGTGTTGCTGTGAGTACCTGGTTTGGGTGAGCTCTGTGTGATTGGTGATTGGCAATACTCCGTCGTGACACTGGGTGGCATCAGGATTTAAAAAACGCCGTCGGGATGCAAGATTGTGGTACGAGCTCTGTACTTGTTTCATCCCTGCCCACTTTCCAGTTCCCCAGTTTCACTGTAGGCAGTCCTTGCTCAGGTACTGCAGTTACCTGAGGGACACTTAAATGTCATCACTTCTTGTGTTGTTGCTGACAAAGTGATCAGTGAGAAAAGGACTGTTTCCCAAATGCACTGACAACTGTGAAATCAGAAAGCTGTTTGGCAATGTTAAGTCTCCTCCCTCTCTGCTTTAAATCAGGAACATAATTTTTTGGAGGAAAGCATGCTATTGTAAGAAGTGAGGATGGAAAGATGACAAATCATCACCATTTGCTAGCCCAGTAATTTATAGAAAACCTAACAGATGCATGTTTAAGTATTTCAATTCTAATGTGTATCAAAGCTCTGGAACTTATCCAAGGTTTGTTCCTTTTGCTGCAATGCAGATCTTTATTTAATTCTAAAAATGGGAAGCAGAGAACTTCTGATATACTGAGCCCTTCTAATTCATAAGCTGTCATTCCTGAGTTTCTTGAGCTGATAATTAGAATTACCGTTTTATCCAGTGCCTTAGTACCAAGTGACTTGAATTAAATTCTGAATCTTCTGGGGATGGATAGCATAAGGACTACTAATGGAGTATGAAATTTAGCACCTTTATGTAATTAGCTCACATTTATCACGGGTTATGAATGATCAAGCTCATTAACATCTTGCTGCCTATTCAGTGTTCTGTACGAGATTAATTGATGGCCAGTTCCAATTCTTACACCCTTCTCTTGACATCACACAACCAGCCTTGTGATTTGTATTAATTATAACTTGCTAGATGGAGAGAAAGAATGAATTAATATCAAAACTTTAATTTTACTGTTGATGATCTCAGATGAGGCATAAACCATGTGGTCAGAGGACTAAAGAGGGAAGCGTGCAACAGCAGTGCTGCTCTTTCCTGTCTCCTTGTTGTCCAATAGCCAGTTAAGTTCAGTAATATTCTATTTGACTTTAGTATGTATATATATACATACAGCTACATAGTCCTCAAATGTTTTACCTTTTTTGTATTAATTAAAGTGTCAATAATTTTATTGAAAGCATATAAAAATGCTGAGATAATTATCTTTATTAGGGTATAATTTGTGCATAATTGAATAGGTAGCTATTTTATAATATACATATTTACTGTTAACATCTGGACATTTTCTGACTAGAAACTGTTTTGTTTGATGTGGGTGAATGCCAGTTGTGCCAGTGGTCTAGATGAAGAAAAGCCTGTAGTGTTTTGTTGAAAATGCCCTGATTTTACTGTTTTGCAATGTAGGATTCTGGTGTGGAATTGAATTGGACAAGCCTCATGGGAAGAATGATGGCTCTGTGGGAGGAGTGCAGTACTTCAGTTGCCTTCCCAGATATGGCATATTTGCACCCCCATCTCGTGTGCAGAGGTGAGCACTGAATTTTCTGTAATGTTTGGGTTGCCAAATTACTTCTTAATACATTTCCAACGTGAAACAAAATTTTGAGCAGATACAGAAGATACAAATGTTTTCTTCTGCAAATGGAAGTTTATAACCTCCATTAAAAACCTGGTGGTTTTAGATCAACTTTTTGAAAGCAGAGTATAAAACTGGAAATGCACCTCCCCCTGTTTCTCTTGCAGCTACCTGAAGTATTTTTATTCCAGGGCCTCTGATAGTTTGTGTCCATTAAACCTTACTTTCATGACCCAATCTTGATGTGTTCTGCTAAATTCAATTATAAAAGGAAATTGCCCTTGGACATGACTGGAAATGCTCTTCTTATCCCAGCTAACTGCACAGAGTATCCAAAGTATGCACCACTTGCTTGTAGTCTCTTTCTTAGGTTTCAGGAAGAGCATCCAAGCAATTCTGTGCTCTTTCCTCCTGTATTTGTGTGTAGTTATGCTGCCAGACATGTTCTTGCTTTTATTTCTCTGAATAAGCCAGTTCGGGCAAACTGTTAGAACTTATCTCAGAAGTATACCTGCTGTCTCAGTGAGTAAGAGAGGCAAATAACTCAAATACACTGATTTGCTCCAGGCACTTCTTGCATACCAGCCTGAGTGCAGCAGGAATGTTGGTGTCTTTTGGGGGCAGATGGAGAAGGAAAGGATCAAAACTTCATCAATATTTGACGAGAAGCCAGTAGGTTTGTTCAGAGTTGAGTTGAAATGACTTCTTTATCGTGTTATTGCTTTTCAGACTAACGGGTTCTCTGGATTCTCTCACAGAAAGTTCGTGGAGTAAAGGAACTCACACTTTTCCAGGTAGGAGTGTGAGACACTGGGATTTGGGTGAGGCAGGCCCTGCTCTGCAGCCAAAACCTTCTGCACTAAGCCAACTTCTCCAAAAGCACAAGAAATTTTCAGGGACGCCAAATGCCAGCCAAAAGTCTGGCTGCTCCCTTCCTAAAAATGTAGCCTGCAGAAGGAGCTGTGGAGTGCTCTATTGTTCTTAATGCTGTTTCTACTGGCAGAAAGAGTTATGTCAGTTATGATTGTTGGCAGTCTTCCATTATTACTATATTGCATTCTAATCAGAGAGAAAGGGAAATGGAACCTGCTCCTTAATACAAATTAAGATTGATGAAGGGATCAGTAGGGCAATGTCCCTATGAAATTGCTAAAACTTGTGTGAGGTATTTGAAGTAGTTGTTTTCCTCTACTTAAGCTTTTAATGAGAAGACTGCTTCAAATTACCTTGTTTGGTTTGTTTAATTTAATTTCTGTCCCCTCTGAAATTCCAAACATATTATGGGTATATACTTTCATGAGGAGTTTCATCATTTAACTTCCAAATTAGAGAGGAGAATGTGCAGCAACTGTAGTGGAAGCAGTATAAAAGAAAACACAAAGAATATGTGTTCATAAGGGTTTTTTTTTCTTGAAGAAGTCCTACACAGCTTATTCATCTTTCCACGTAGGTTTTAGACGCAGTCTAAGCACCACTTCTGCATCTTCACAAAAGGAGATAAACAGAAGAAATGCCTTTGTTAGGTGAGTGTTACAAGTTTCAAGTGCTTGGGTGAGCTGGCTGTTAGCTTTGCTGTTTCTTGCTCAAAAAAACCCTTCATGCATGTAGGATATCTAGACCTTTATATGCTCTTTTTTTTCCTTCCAAAATGGACTACTTTTCCATGGGCATCCAGGAGTACAGTCCTAGAGTACAGCCAGGTTGACATTAAAGTTGTTTTCCAATCATTCATCACTGCATATTCTCCAAATTCTTGTATTTTCACACATCTGGGTGAGGTTCAGAGGCTCTTGTTAGAGGACTTCACTTTGTCCTGGTGATCCTGACTGACACTTGTATGTTAAAAGTTGTTTTGGTTAAACTGTTTTAGGCCCCAAATAAAATATTTTGTATGGCTTAATTAACCAATACTATCACCTGCTGTAAATATTGTAGATCCTAGCATCAGGTGAAAGAAATTGCTTTTCCAATACTTCAGACTGGCAGGTGTAGCAGCCTGTTACTGTTATTTCATGGTTTGTTAGTGACATGAGATCGAACCCGGTGTTTCTAAAAAGGGATTTGAGGGTGGTTTTTTTCCCCATGCACTTCCCTGAATTACAGATTTGCCCTGGATGTTTTTTAGACAAAAAAAGACAAGACTTTTTCTGTTCCCTTTCTTTTCTCACTAGATCCAAGAGCTCTGTGTTGCGGCGCAGCTGGAGCAGCAGCACTACAGCTCCCTCCGAGGGGCCCGTGAAGCTGCACGAAGGCTCCCAGGTTCTCCTGACCAGCTCCAATGAAATGGGGACCATCAGGTACATTGGTCCCACAGACTTTGCCCCAGGGATCTGGCTGGGGCTGGAGCTCCGCGGTGCCAAGGGAAAGAACGATGGCTCTGTGGGGGAAAAGCGCTACTTCACCTGCAAGCTGAACCACGGCGTCCTGGTGCGGCCCAGCAGGGTCACCTACCGTGGGATTAATGGGGCCAAGCTGGTGGATGATATTTGCTGAGCCACAGTGTGCTCATAGGGTGGGGAATGAGTATTTGAAAGCACAAAACAACCCCGCCTAGAATGCAAACTTACTTTGAAATCGTTAAATCTGCATTTGCATTTTACATATATAAGTATATATGTATGTGTGTGTATATAATATATATATATTTTATATAAAAATATATATATAAAAGAGATAAAAAAGAGTTCAGTTATGTTAAGGAGTAAAACCACTGTTGAGTTTCTCTTACTTTATCGACCCTTGCCTGGAAGGTTATTACAGAAGCATCTTGGGTTTAAGATGCTGCATCATTTGAAAACCGTTCCAGTTGGAGAACCGAGTGTCTGCAGTGTTCTCTAAAGTTCCTGTGTGGTTCATGCAGTATTTAAAGGTTTTTCTCCATGTGATAATGAACTGGAAATGTTTGTGCATTGCCTGCTTTTGACAGCAGAGGTGTTTGATGGGTGATGTTAGCCTGGTTCCTGGGCACTTTGTCAATTCCAATACCAGCTGCTAGCAATAAGAAAGGAGGATTAAAAAAACAGAGACAACCCCCTTCCTACCTTTTTCAAACAGTTCTTGAGTATTTTTGCATTTTATCATTCAGATCCCTCCTCTTCTTTCCCCCTCCTCTTCTCCTCTCCATAATACAAAAGGGCTGATAAATACAAGGATTTGCCCCTCTCTTAGTGAAGAGCAGCAATTAAATAAAAAGCCTTTAAAAAGCACAAATATGCTGCATGTCAGTCTGTACAGTAATAAGCACCTTTTGTTCTGCATTTGTAGAAGGAGCTACATATGAGATGCACTCTTTAAAATAACGCACTTTGCACTCTCCTGGAGATCTTTCCCTCATTTTTAGTGACTATTTTTTTGGTCTGGGATGCTGCAGGGAATGAGTATCGCAGTTGTAAAATGCAAATAAACCCAGAGTGGAATATGTAATACCCTCATCATAAATATTAAGTGTGTATAAATACAGCAAGGTAATTCCTGCCAGTGGTATGGAACAGATACAGGGTTTTCAAGCAAGCTGTTGCCATTTTTTGATTTGTTTCTTTTTGTTTGCTTTGGAACAGTTTCCAGTATAAATTTTTTTGTGAGAGTTTTATGATAAATTAAGGATAGTTTTAGGTACAACACTGTAATGGGCCTTCATGTGACATCAGTTGCGTATCAGCCTTTTAAAACAGCTAATCTTTTGGCCATGTTTTAAACATAGAATGTATTTTAATTGCTCAGCGTATGTAAACATTATCTTAACTGGTTGGGTTTGTGTTCCAGAACAGTCATTTTACTCTCAAATGATCTGCTTGCTCTTGCCTACTTGAAGAAGTGACACTTTAAATAGTAATATCCTATTTTTAGACAGAATCCTGCTGCTGTAACCGTCTTTTAAATGTTGCTGTAGCTATTTTTCCTGATCTGTATTTAAAATAAAATAATGCATATTGTATTCTAACTTAAGGGAATTTTTAATTGAATATAAAAGCTGTAAATTTTGAATGTGTAAAAAAAAAAAAAAGTAATGCTTTATATTTAGAGACACAGATAGTGATGTACAACTTTACTTTGTCTAATATCTGTTTCTTGCTGGTATTAATAAAATAAAACCCTGTTAAATAATAGACCACAAAGAATTTTCACGGGGTCCTTACAGAAGGATATGTTTCTCCTTCTCTTCAAATGAAGTGCAGGGGGTTCAGCATGGAACAGCAACTGCCAGCTGTGAACCAGAAGCTTTTCTCTCTCCTGGCTCTTCAGCACAGAAGTGCCAGTTCCAAACACAGCGTTTGCACAGCACGTTCTGGCACAGCCTGGTGCACCTGGGCGAGCAGTGGAGTTCCTGTGAGGAGATACTCATCATCAGGAATGCTCTTTTTCCTGCCTGACCAGATGGAATGGGTGGCACTGCTTTATCTGAGAGATAGCTGGAGTTCTCCAGGAGGTAGGTATGGGAACGAGTGTGTGGGTGAGGGAGCAAGCTGGGCCAGCTTGTTAGAGTCACACCACTTCTGTGTGGTCTGTCTTGCACAGATGATTCACTGGGAGCTTGTTTTTCCTGCAGGGGTGTCAGGCTGCACCTTCCCCAGCTCTGTAGCTCCAGGCAGGTCAGCTGGAAGTAGGGTCTTGGTGGCCTGGGCCTAGTGAGTGCTGCAGGACTTCGTTGAACCTGCCTGATGGGTGCAGGAGAGGGCAGAGATACCATTTGGCACTGGTGTATTGTGCTCTACCTTCCATTTCAGCTTCAGCCAGCAGCACATCTCTCCTGGAAGCTCTGGCTGTAATTGGCTCAAGCACTGCAGCTTAGAGAAGCAGATCTGACTTACAAGACAGAGCTGTTTCAGTAGCTCTCAGGATCTTCTGCCAGGAAGCAAGAAGCACTGTAAATTTATGCTGTCTGAAACAGAAATAAATCAGTCCATTCCAGAAAGGATTACTGAGGGCTCTCTTCAAGGTGGGGATGGGAAGGGATTTGTGCCTGCCTAAATCCAAGGTAAGTTGCCATAATCCTTAACTCCAACTCTTGCAGGAGGACACTGTGTCAAAAAAATTCTGAAAATAAGTGGCAGTGAAGTTTGAAATTAGGTGCTGTGCAGAGGACTGTACTGTCACAGCCCCTGACTGGTTAGAAAAAAAGCCAAATGATCTCAAAGTCCTGATAAACTACATAAATAAAATATTATCTGTAGTTTATAAATAAATAAACAGATAGTCCCCAGCAATACTGTGCTGCCTGTGCAGACTCTGAGGCCAGTCCTTGTCCCATAGCATGTCTCAGGTCCAGTTAAAGAAAATGGCCTTCCTCAGTGCTCTTAGCAATTAAATCTTTCAATTTTTCTTGAACACTGGCTGGAGAGACCACAGGTGCATGTCACAGGAGGATGACAACTTTCTTGAGGTGTCTGAGGATGGGGAATTAATTTCTAGAAGTTCAGCTCAACTGGACTCAGTGACTGTTTTGCAGATGGTCAATGGTTTTCTGGGCAGGGAGCCTGTGCTTTGAGAATGCTGCTGGTCAGCAACATCTGAGGCACACAGATCCACGCTTGGCTCTGCAGACCTGCAAGACATAGCCTGGTTCCTCTGACAAGTTAGCTCTGTTACCTGTGAGAGATGGCAAATCCAGCATTTCTCTCATGGCTTTTTCAGAGCTCAGAGTTTGAAGAAGCCTTGTCAAGGACCAGGTGGCAACTGAAACACCTGCATCCTTTTCCCTGCCTCGCTGCAGACAGACAACTCTAGAAGAAAGGGGAATTAGAGCAGAGATTGCCAGTCAGTGCCAGATCTGAACCAGGCTGTGGTGGCTGGCTGCTGACCAGCCCTGCTCCTGGAAGAGCATAGGAGAGCTCCTTTTTAAGTTAAGAGGAGGAAGGAACCAAAGAGTGGAGGAAATAGAGGGAGGGGAGAGGTGCTTCTGGGAAAAGTCTTGTTAACCAAACCACAGCACTATCCTGCAGTAGAATGAGCACATGAAGGAGAAAGTTTATGGCAAGTCAGTTCTAATTTCAAGGACCATTTCTTGAGAATGGAGCTACCTGGGCCATAGGATTGATACAGGGAGGGGATAAAAAGTGAGTGTTTCAGGGCAGGAGCTGATTCTTCCTAGAACTGTCACAAGATTCAATACTGTCACTCCACTGTATTAAAATACAGCTTATAGGTAGACCTATCCACAGTCCAGACTCAAAGGTTGTCTTAGATATAGGCATTAAGGGAAAACATCCAAATGCTCTCTTTAACCCTATCCTTTGTTCTCTTTTTATACCAGCCAGTTTGCTGTGGGTAAAAGCCAGCCTTGGTGGTTTGTGACAGAAGGAATGGCACCTTTCCCTGTAAGAAACTTGGTGTATGACATTTGCAATGCAAAGACGTCTGGAACAGCTGCTGAGAGCCCAAAGGGTGGCTCAGGGTACCACCAGATCTGCTCCTTTGGGTGTTCATCACCTTAATACTTCTGCAACTTTGCCAAGTAAAAATGGATGTCCAGAGACCTCCCTCGGATGTTGATCCAATCATTGCACAGCCCAACACGGAGAAAGCCAGCTACTGTCACTTTATTTGTCTTCATGCCTTGTGGTTCACTACACTTGTTTACAATACAAATACACTATTCAATACAAAATACTCAATGACCATATATTAGTATTTTTCGTCATAGTATCCCTGAAGTGCACAGGCCCTTCCTTTATAAACAATGTTGCATAAACGGCTGTACATGAGACTGACACTCCTATAATGAAGCTCGGTACTAAAAGAAGCCAGATGGGGACGCGTGGGACGTTTCCCTGTGATGGCTTTAAGTGTGGGACAGACAAAGGGCGATGTCTTTGCTGCTGTGGAAGGCTGTTTGATGCTATTCCCACGTCCAGGTTCTCATCCCGCAGTACCGGGAGCAGACATGCGGAGCGGGCCCGTCCCTGCCCGTGCCAGCCCTGCCTCTGGTGCCGCGGCTGCTCCCGCAGCACCCGGCCAGGGCCCCCGCAGCACCCACGCTCCCACAGCAAGGCGGCCCTGCGGCTTCCCACCCGTGCTCCCTGCACCTCCTCCCGCTGTGGCCAGGCTCCTCTCCCACCCCGCTCCCTCACTGCGGCTCGGGGAAGCACAACCACCCACGCTCCTGCCTCGCTTCATTCCCAGGCACATGGTTCAGTGGCAAAAAGGGACAACTGGAACGGCAGAGAGACAGGCATCCGAACCTAGTTTACCTCCAGCAGCTCATGGAATCAGAAACTACTTATCTTCTATAGGAAACCAGGTAACATCCACATGGAAATAAGCCATTTTCACAGCATAAGAGGGGTGGCACAGGGTTTTTCCCAGTTGTGCTTTACATCCTGTAGATCATACTGCTTCCTGCTTTTCCACTGTAGAATGAGGAAGACATAAATCAGAACATCGTTATTACCAACACAAAAGATTAACAGTCTTAAAAACAAGTTCCTTAAAAAACACACGGTGTGTCAATAAACTATAATTTAAAAAATAAATCATAGACAAAAATGGGTAAGAGGGTTAAAATAACTTGGATTTTTCTCCTAGCATGGAGGGGTTTGATAAAGGAATTTGGGATTTACAGAGTGCTTTGGTCTGGTGAACCCATGGTGACTTAAATCCTTTCTGGTCCCTGTAGCTCTGAGTACTAAACAGGTGAATCATCCCAGACACAGAAATTAAAAGTTTCTGGTTCATGACTGGACAGAATGCTCATGGCAAGTGCAGCCTGCACACAAGTAACAGAGCACCCTTTGGTCCAAGCAATTAATGGTAGTCTTCATTTCCTTAGAAAGAGGACAGGTAAATGCTCCAGCCCTTGTTTCTAAGTGAGAAGATTTGATTAGCACCAGTATTTACAGAACAATTTTTGCAACCTGGGGTACTGTGCTTGGACAGCACACAGGGGTACCAAACTAAATGCTTGCTGTGGAAGAACTCTGAGATGGTGTAGTTTTAACATTAAAAATAAGCCCAAAATGTATTTCTGAATTCCAAGAGTTAAGAGGGAGAGATTAAACAAAACCAAAACAATATGAACAAACCCCAAAACCCAACCAACCAAAAAATCCAAACCACTAAAGAACCCACAGCAAAGCATTTTGCACTGGAGACACAAGAGGGAAGCTTACTTAAAAGCAATTGCCAGTGCTGAACAGTATTTGTCTAATGCACTGTACCCAGCAGACTGGAGAATTTCAGCAGTAATTCACCATTTCCCCTGATCAGAATTACCTCGATATATTCCATAGGTAAGAAGCAGGAATGTGTTAGCTCCTTCATTTTTTTACAACTCCCATTCTGTAAGAGTATTTTAGTAGAAATTCTGTGATAAAATAACTGCATGGCACAAGCCCAGAGCAGTAACCACACTCTCACCATGGCAGGGAGAGCCTGCCTTTCACACCTACAGACTTAAAATCATCCCTTGCTGCTCGTGGTTTTTAAGTTTCTTTAGAAATGCCACCTTTAACATCATAACCTGGCAGCTTATCTGCATTTGTGCAGCATTGAAGCTGCTGCCCCAGATCCAAGAATTAATTTCAGCTAGTCAAAGATCATTAACTTAGCAACTTTTTGTTCTTGTGCATTCTTTTGAAAACACTCATCAGTAAACAGGTCAGCTTCTGCCCTCAGTAACTTTGCAAGGCAGCAAAAACTCAGTGTGCTCCTTTGCAAAGAAAAGCTGAAGAAAACAATGAGGAGCTTCAGCTCTTCTGAAAATGAGAAAGCTGGAATACTTAAATGAAAATTGCTATTATATGTGAATAATGTACTAGTGTAATAAATTGTTCAGATAGTGCTTGCCTCCTGAATTAATCAGCTTTCCTGAGAAACTACCCCACTGAGTTTACTGAGCTAGAGAGAGAGAGACTGGTGTGACACTAACACAGTCCTAAGCCAGACAGAATTCCTCCCCAGTGGCTATTTCACAGCAAGAGCTGCGAGCCTAATAACCTTGGAGATGACAGATACCCTCTTAGCTCAACCTAAAGAAGCCTGTAGGTGTAACCCTTGTTATCTCCCCTAACCCATGGAGCAGCAGTGGGATGGATCTCTAGCAGATGAACATGAAATTCAGAGCAGCCCCTGACCCAGCTTCCCCACACACGAGCACAGCCTGTTACCCAGCCACCACATCTGCTTTTGGATTTGGTCTAAAAAAAGGATTTAATTCTGTGTATCAGAGACACCAAAAAGGCAGATTAGGAGAGCACACTCCTGCTCCCCCTGCAGTGTGTTTTTTACAAGGGGCGTGGCCCAAGGCAAGCCCTCCGATTTCAATCTGCACATCCCAAAGTTTATGAGTATGCATACAGGGATTCTGGTCTGCTCCCTTATCAAGACTGGAAGCTTACCTCAGCGTTCGGATCCAGGGCCAGACTCGGGGTCACTTCACTGAAACAAAGAGTCTCAGACTGAAGAACTCCTTCCCACTCCTTTGCTGATGCTCCACTACTCCCATTTCTATGGAAATAAGCACCCCTTTTTGGATAGCGTTCATGCTAAAAACAGCTCCTCCCAACCCTAAGCTGAAGTTACTAATGCACATCTTTACACATGAATTATTTCCTACATCTATGTTTTGACAATACACTTAACTGGAATATTTTTCATGCACGGGGTGTACAAAGTGAGTCAATGGAGTGTTTGTCCTTAAACCACTATCATACATGTATTTTGCTGAAGGAACAAGGGCTCTAAACCCTTCAAATACAGACAGTATCTGGCTTCCAGATGGTGGCACGACGTAGTCTTCTGCCTTTATGATGTTGTTCGTATAGGGTATGTCAAAGGCTATTTCAAACCTTCAAGGTATGCAGGTGGCTGTCCATTTTCAGGGCATGGTGAATGTCTCTCTCATGACCATGGTCCTTTAAAGCTTCACCTTGATTCCACTTAGCACTCACAAGTTCCTGATGAAGGGCATTCCTACTTTTGTAGGACACAAGGAATTTTAAAGGGCTTTACTTGGTTCTGGTGCTTAAGCATAGGTAAACAAAAATAAACCAAAGAAAACCCCAGCCAAAGAATGCCTGCCCCCTGAATGCCTCATAGCATCTACACCCATCCTCTGCTTCCTCTCCTCTCCCCTTCAAGTGATGCAGTGTGACCAGGGTCTTTCCATTGCCCTGCCAGCACCCCTATAACACTGTGCATTTAAGGACCTTCGAAGACTGGACTGTAGCTGGAACAAGACTTGAGAATGTGCCATCGCATCACCATCCAGCGCTGTCGTATTTTTTTCGGTTTGGATAGAGGATGCTCTTCCCAAACCCACTACAAGCTCTGCCAGCAGCAGGAGACCTCCAAGTCTTCCACAGCAATGACAAATTTGGCACGGAAAAGCCCAGACATGAAACACTCATGGCAGTGAGCCGCGGCTTGACACGGAAGCAGAGGACGCACAACCGGGAAAAGCTCACAGGAGGGGCATGACGACAACCATGCGGATGAGTTGATGCAACAGCAGCTGGGCCTTGCAGTTAACAACAGTTCCCTGCATCCTCCCTCCCCCTTGTTTCTTTGACTCTGCAGGGGCTCCAGTGGTTTGAAGCCTCTCAGGTTAGTAGAAGTTACAGTAGAAGTTACAGCGTCAAGGGTGGCACTTTTGGAGCAAGTTTGCACAAAACAGGAGGTGATGCTGTCGGATCCCTTGCTCGTGGTGTGTTGGGTATCAGGACATCTCTTCAAGGCTCAGGGGCCACAGGGGGAAAAGTCAAGAGAGGGTCGAGGGCTCTCAGGGCCCCTGCTGGGTTATGTGGCTCTTGTTTCTAAGGATGGGGTCCTTGTAACTGCTAGCGCAAGGTGGTGTGGAGTTTTCCAAGGGTAAGCCCTGCTGTTGGTATCCATAGTTGACATTCCCACAGGGGAAGTGGCGGAGCCTAAAGAGAGGCACTTCTTTAACACTTGCAGTTAGGGAAGATGGCTCTAAGAGCAGGGAGGAGCCTGGCAGCCTGCCAGTCACAATGTTGGGCCCCACAGTACAGTTTCCTTCCTGTCCCAAATTCTCCCTCTCGGGCCTCTCCTTCTCCAGCAGAGAACTGTTTTTGCTGGCCTGCTTCTCCGCAAACCAGGAACCATAGGTTGGATTCCACAGGTTGGTGGGCTTGTTTCTGGAGCCCCGGCTTTTGTGCAGCTCGGAAGGGGGATTGGACTGGGCGTAGGCCATGTTGATGTGTCCCCCCCCTGTGGCTGACTGCACCTTCCTCGGCCCTGACTGTTCCAAGGCTCCCACTTTCCCTAGAGATTTTCCAGCAGTGATGGCTGACGGCAGTGGTGGTGGAGATGGCAGGGTTTGCTTATCATCCTTTCTGTCTTGGTGTGTTGAGACCAAGAGAGGAGGAATTCCTTCTGGATCGTCGGGGCGCATCGCCACCTTCTCCTCCTCCTCAGCTGATGGGCCGTATTCTACTGGCAGGGCGGTGTTGATGACGTCGGGATCCTGCCGGAGGAACAACAGGAGTTTCTCAAAGTCTGCAGCCATCACACATTGAAGGACACATCTAGCAGCTGTCATGCTATGATCTCAACACATCCCACCACCCAGAGGCCACATTCCATGAGGAAGGGATACAGACAAAGTGCAGTTATGTGTGAGATGCAAAGGGATATCCTTAAAATCCAGCTCTTTAAGAAAAAGTACCCCTTAAACTTACCATAGAAAAGCAGAGGCACAAAACCAATGAAAAGCATTTTTTATGTCCAGTGAAATTTCCTGTGGGAATGGTTTTTGGAATCTATATCATCTCAGAGTTCATAACACTCTCAGATAATATTGAGAAAATCAAAAGTATTGCCATGAAAGTATTGCCTCCACACAACAAGGGAGGAATGGGAAAGCAGAGAGAAGACAATACTGGCAGACCCCTTGAAGCCTGAATCCATAGGGACTGCAGTTCTGAGCCACTTAAGCAGTTTTGAAAATCAAACTGCGAGAAAATGCAGTGATCTTGGCAACCTTTACTTATTGCTATATGCCATGGCAAGCTACAGATAGCAGAATAAAATGCCTCCCAATCCCAGGATCCAAACACACGTAAAAAAATACTTCAAGCTTCCCAAACAACAAGGGAAAGCAAACTGACTGAGGTGGACCACAGTGAGGTCATACAAGGAGTCTGCACTGATGCAGGCAGGAGAACAATTTCCAAACTGCTCTACTCCTCACAAGCTAAACTGGTGGTAAAAAATAAGTAAATCAGATTTTGGCTTGGAAAGACAGCCACATCTTTTCCCTGTTGCTCAGTCTAAGCATCACCACTCCTTTAGCCTGGCCTTCTCCACCTGCCTTCTCCAGTGCTGTCAGATTCAAAAAACTGCCAACAGCTGCTGAAACCACCTGCAAAGGGTGCTCTGAGCTGGGATCATTTCTGTTCAATGCTGAGTGTGCCTTAAGGGTAAACACTGGGATGGAGTGGCTGGGATGAGGCACATGAAAGCAGTGCAGGTCTGTCTTTGCTCTTTTGCTTGTTGGAATCTGTGCCTTTATAAGCAGAAGCAGAGCTACACGTGTGCTCTTTGTAAAGCTGTGTAAGCCTGTGTTAGCCTGTGCCTTTCAGCAGCGAAAAACAAGAGGGATCAGGCACCTGAGGTAAATACCCCAGCCAAGGGCCCAGGCTGTCATCAGTCTCCCTGGACTGCTGACTGCAGCACAGCAGTGCTGCCTCTTCATCTCATGCCCTGGCTTGTCCACACAGCTCCTCAAGAAGAACCCTCTCCACCCCTCTCACCCGAGGTGAATGACACAGATACCTGAGTGCAGTACTCAATCCTCTCCAGGATTATGGCAAAGTTGGGCCGGTCTTCAGGCTGGTGCTGCCAACACTGGGTCATAATGCGGTAGCTGGAAGGGCAGAACAGGAGGTGTTCTTGAACAGCAGATCCCGTGGGATGTGACAACTACTCATGGCAGCTTAGGAATCAAAAACATTCATCCCCATTCTTGCTTCTAACAAATGAGAGTTCTCTGCCTTCCCTCGAGCTGGACAACTGATGCAGTGCTAAGCACTGAAATGTGACTACCAGTGGGGTGAAATCCACAGCCTTTCAGAGAAATAACTCATCCACCTGAAATCCCTTGGATAATACACTGAAGGTAGGCAGGGCTACAGATAAAGGAGCCTGGTTTTCCCTACCTGTGAACAGTCTGATGCATTGAAGTTTCACAGCTAACCTAAGACACAGAAATACTGTGTCATCTTTGACCAAACAAGCAGTGGCCAGGACTTCTCAAATGGGCCCTGAATTATTTTTCAAAACAACAGAAAAAACAAATATTACAGAAATCACTGGCACTAAAGTTTAATAAGGCCAATTAACCATGATTAGGTTAATCTTAAAAGTCATTAACTTTTGACTAGAGAAAAAGCATTTGAAACGGAAACTTAGTTGCATGAATATATCAAAGTTAAAGTCTCATACACAGGGCCAGGGCAGTTTTTAGGTGGATCCATCCTTCCTCCATTGGTGACAAACTCCAGAACCTCCTGGTTGCTTTTGCTGGGGTAGGGCATGTATCCCAAAGAGAATATCTCCCACAGCAATACGCCAAAGGACCTGAGTACAGAAGGAAAGGAAAATAAAGTGAGGGATACTGGAATGACCATCACCAGTGGGCAATGCCTTTAGGTTCAGTACCATCAGCACTGCTCTTTGTAACCTTTGATCAGGCAGCTGGTGGAAATCCTGCTGTAGGATTCAGACATAAATAAGCTGCACACTTGTAACAATGAACTTTAAAACCATTAACAAATACCAGTAGCTGACTGTTAAGTGACTGAAGCCTATCATGTAGGTGATAAATATGGTTGTTTTGCCCTTGTACTCAGCACTGCTCAGCTAGAGGTAACAAAAGTGAAAGTCAGGTTATCCTTTTCTGAGAACACTGACCACTGACAGGACTTATGGCAAACTTTTCCTCTGGAATAGCTATCTTGCATGAAGTAACATGCTAGTGAACCCCCACTGATGCTCTGAGGCCCACAGGCCCCACCTGTCACTCAGCATACAATAAAAACACTCCCTAGCAAACACAGCTCTGGGCCTGGGTGCTGTGGCCTGCAAAGCCCTGGGGACAGTGGCTGGGACAGGACCCCCTCCAAAGCATTTGCCTGGTCAGTGGCTTGGAAACCACAACCTCATTGGTTAAAACTGTAGAGAGAGATGTGCAGCAGTGGGAAACTCCTCTGCTTGGTGCTGAGACAGGCAGAGCTCACCTGTACGAGTGTGGACCTCACCCCTCTGCTGGGGCTTGCTCACGAGCTGTGTCCTGGCCGCTAGCCCCTTCCCCTCCACACATGCCCTGAGCTCTTGCCTCCTGCTCACCTGATTTTCCTCCCCACCTCTGGCCACTCAGGAGCTCCCAGTGCTGCTGTAGGCCAGGAGAAAGGCAAAACCCACCATGTACGACACCCTTCTCCCTGACTGGCAGGATGGATCCTGCCTGCAGCCTCCCGTGCTGCTTTCCTCAGTGTGGGACCAATGCTTTCCTCCCTGGAGCAGCACCTGCATCTGCTTTGGTCTCCTTTCCCTGCCTGCTCACTTGTCCTGCAGCACCCACCTCTGCACAGGTCTGACCTTTCTGTTCCCTCATCTCCCCTACCACCACTGGCTCTGAAAGACCCAGCTTGTCTTTTGAGTATGTGAGAAGTGAAAGAGAACGTGTGTTTTTTACAAAATATTCACAGTTTACAAAAGGGGTTACAACACAGACAGACTGGACAGAGGAGGAAAGGAAGCTCACCATGTGTCTGTTTTTGATGTAAATATCCCTTCCATGAAGGCCTCAGGAGGCATCCATTTGACAGGCAACATTGCACACCCACCCTTACGATAGTAGCTGGCTCTGCAAAGAACAAACAAAACAAAAGATTCAGCCAAAAATTCAGAAAATGCCATTAATATGGGATTTTTATAATTACAAATATTGAAATTATGAGCCACAGGAGAGACTAATTTAGGTGGAACAATCTAAGTGCTGAAATGGCCTGTTTCTTCTCATAAAAGTAGTGGAAAGGAGCAAACCATGGAAGTGCTGCTTAATCTACATCACTTCAGGCTTGATCTGGTGAACTAGTTATCCTGCTAGGGAATTACTAACACAGTAACTGCTGCTGGCAGAGCCTTCTCCTGCCCTTTTCAACCACAGCAAGACCTCCTCACCTCATCTCACACATGGTCATCTTGAGCAGCCCCACCAAAAATAAACCAAACCTATCCCATATATACCCAGTCTAAAGCACTGCGAGTAAAATCCAAACCCCTTTGTAGTAACAAGGAGCTTGTTGAGGAGGATGCCATTAGAGCTGGGAGAGTAGCACAAAAATGTTCCTGAGACAGGAATTACAACAGCCCTTTAGAGTCACTGTCATTTAAAATAAAACCTGCAAGCCCCAAATCCTGTTCTGGCAGTTGCAGGAGGCTGCTCATGCAAGCTGGTACCACTGATCATAACCACACAGCCTGAGCATCCAAAGGATACTCCTGGACAAAGAAACAAATGCCGACTTCAAAGGCACCTTTGAAAGCTCAGCACTAAAGTGTTCATCTTGGCAGTTGGTTCTGCTGATTGTGTGAGGGTGACAGATGCTCCTTTCTCCCAGCAGAGCCCCATCTGACAGTGGGGCAGCATGGGGGCTCTTTGTGGAGGAAAAAAACCCAAGCAGCTCTGACACGCTTGGGTTTTTGAAGATAGAACTCTGTTTGCATCACCTCAGGCTGTGATACTGTCAGATCTCAAGCTAAGCAGAGCCAAGCCCAGCTTAGTGATTGCACAGGAGAATCCCCAAGCAGGAAAAAAAGAAGGCAAGGCACTGGAATAAGCAGCGCGGGTGACTGAGCACAAGGCATTCCTTCTTCCGAGTCAGGGCAAATCAATTCCTCAGCACAGCAGGATATGGAGCTGCACTTCTAGAGGTGCTCTATGGAAGATGAGACATCAAACTGCAGCTCTGACTGCTTATGGTCATTAAAGATTTTCTGGCACTTCTTGCAAGAGCAGAGGTAGTTAACCCCATGCCCTGGCTGAATTCAAGTTTGGGTGATTACATTTTCCTGACCTTCTTCTTCACCTTCCTCCTTTAGCTGCAGTAAATTGAGGAGATTTACTGATGATACCAAACCAAAGGTGCAGGGGTAGCATCAAGGAGAGAGATTAAACTCAGAATCATTTGGGATCACGAAACAAAAGGGCACATTAATGCCATTCAGTGTGGAGAACAAAAAGAAAGGAAACTGAGGACAGAGTCTAAGAGGGAAGAAAAGCACCTTCCATGACCATTAGACTTCGCTGCCCAGGAGAGAGATGTCAGGAGTGGGAAAAGTCTCCAGAACAGTTCAAGGCAAACACCAGAAAGGCACCAGCTGGGATTCACCAGGGTGGAATCTCTCCTCTCACCTCACTAGGGTTACACAGAGCAGCACAAGAGCCTGCACAAACACTGCTCCTCCCTCATTTCAGTGACCTTCCACTTGCAGGTACCCTGGGCTTGGCTCTGCTACCTGTATATATCCCGGGCCATTCCAAAGTCTCCAATCTTAGCCACTCTCCCAGGCCCTCGACAGGTAAGGAGGCAGTTCCTCGCAGCAATATCCCTAAAAGGAAGGGGAAGAAAAGAAACAGAAAGAGAAGAACCACTTAATAATTTGACAGTTTTGCAAGTCAAAAAGAAAACAAAAAATAGTACCTACTTTCATGAGCTGCAGAGAACCTAGAACAGCCAGAAAAGTCAGTGTTTATGGATAACTGCAATGTCCCCAATTCCAGTCTATCCCCACAGCAGGAACAGTTTTGTTCTTTAACATTTTTGCTTTAAACTTCACATAACATCTTCTAGTTGAAAGGGTGGGCCTCCCGTGAGCCTCCCTTCACCCCAGGAGCTATTTTTATGTCTGTAAGGAGTGCAAGAAGTGAAGCTGATTTCAGCAATGTACTAATCCCAACATCAAGCTGTCTGGGGAATGATCCACTCATCTGTTCCTACTGTGCTTGTTCAAGTGTTGTCAAAAGGCTGTTGTACTGTCAGAGACAGGTAGAACAATGTGCAGGTGTTGCTCTGAATACTGAAGCTGTGGGCCTGAACCTGTGTATGCAGGTAAAGCTCCAAGCTCCACCTCTGCTGGGCTGGAGTAAACACTGAGGTCTGAATAACACAGTGGCACACACAGTGGGTGTCTCTCAGAACTGTGAACTGCCACCTCTCTACTCATCTCTCCTCATAAGGCAGGATTTTAGATGCTTGCCAAACACCCTGTTTTGCAGGAGCAATGGTCACCAGATGTTGCCCTTCTGGCTGTGCTTGTACAGGTGTTCTTTGAGGGGGAAAAGAAAAGCCTTCCAAAATGAGTAGACAGGCACTAAATAAAATTCATGACAGGAAGAGCTTTAAAGACTTCTGTCACAAGACTGTGTCCATTTGCAGAGTAGCCAAATAGGCTGCACAAGTGCAGGCCCTGAGACAGGGCTCAGGATCTTTGGCAAAACTACAGACCTGTGCCAGCCTGATTTATAGCAGCTCCTCTCTTTATTGCTTCTATGATTCGGATTTTGTCTACCCTTGTTTAAGGGTATGCAGCCACTAGAGTGCAGCAGGACATAAAGATACGGAGCAGGGCAGTAGGAGCCCGTGCTGGCCTCTCTGCAAGTCCTGCCCAGGCTGTGCTCACCTACCTGTGAATGAAGTGGTTCTCCTCCAGGTACTGACACCCACAAGCAATGTCACGGGCCACATGGAGCAAGTCCAGCATGGAAAGGGAGGAAGGCTGATTCTACCAAAAGAGAAGGGACATGGGTTAAAAGCAGGAACATGGTGTGAGTCGTCGCTGATACAGCGCTGGGAGCTCTCCGGCAAGTGACGTACCTCTGATGTCAATACACAAAGGGGTTAGGAGAACACACAAGAGAGAGGTCATATCCGTGAACTATGGAAAGGATGTGCAGACACAATGTCATACAGATCCCAGGAGACAGAATCGGAATAGACAGAATCAGCTGGATCTGACTTTCCAGCTCCATTGGGATGCTCCTGTAAGAATTTCCCCCAGTTCTCATGGCAGATTCTTCTGAATTTTCAGCACGATTTTTGAGATCTGTAGCCTGAACTGTTCTTCACTGAGTTTCTTTGTATTATTGCCAGCTTCTCTCTAAAGTCACCTTGAACCACGAGAATGACATTTTGTATAATGGCATGAGTCACATTTGCTCTTTCCCTCCTCCACATCTGTGTAGGTTTTATCTTGCCCCTTTGAGCACTGACACAGTTTTGTGTAGCCAATGGCTATGGAAGACTAAGGCTGCCAACTCCTTGTTCCTGCCCCTCTGATGAAGTCCACAGCCGTTGCCAGGAGGAGCCAGATGCTTTAGTGGAAAGGGCAGGATTCGCACCAGTGCTTCTCAGCCCCTGAAGCCAAACCATCAGCTGCTGCCCTGAGGTGTGAATCAGTGAAGCCTGTGGCGAGATTCAGTGATCCTTGTGGCCAGTCCTGGGGGCAGGAGGAAAGTGCTGCTGCCAGAGGAGTGATGAGAAGCAACTGGGTGGCAGTGAGTGTTCATGCCACAACAACCATGTGATAGCTAAGTGTTTATCAGCCTTTGTTATTGGACCAAACAAGCGTATCACACTCCTTCGCTCTCTCTTATGACACCAACCATGCTGCCCAGTCCCCAAAAGGCACACCTGCCCTTGGGGCTCTCACACCAGTGCACAGACCAGCGTAGCTTCTGCAGTGACGGGGACTGCTGGATCTCCAACCCATCTGTTGTAATGAAGTGTCTCCAGATGGATGCAATGCTGTGCTGGCCATCCCACCTGATCTAAACCACTGCACACTGGGACTGGAAATAAGTCTCTGCTCTGCAGCAGCCAGTAGTTAAACAGTGGTCATTGAGTGGTAAAACTCAAGAAAGAAAATCTTTACGTCCTCTGAAGATGTTAGAAAAAAACCTGGCCTCAATACTTGACTAGTGAAATAATTGAAAAATGCTGCATTTCTGTGTGAACAGAGACTGTTTTGTTCAATGCAGGGCCATAAACCAAAATGTGATCGATATTTTATTATTTACATAGAGTAGTTCATTGCCTATGTATACTTAACTGATTCTTTAAAACACTGGACTGCATCTCCTCTTAAACTTCCTCTTTACAGAATAACTATTTTCTGCAAACATAAAGCTGTTCTTTCCCAGCCATTTTGTGGGGAAGAGAGAATAATCTTTTACCTCTGTGAGTTAAAGTGACTCACCAGCTACACAAGATGGCTACAGTAAGAAAGAATGCACATGTCTTCTTTTTCCCTTGCAGGGCATAACCAAGGGGAAATTAATATCTCAATCTACCCATTCCTTGCTCTTCTGAGCAAGGGTCAGAAACCTGAAGTGAAAACTGAGTAAAAAGCCCAATTCTTTACTCTACAATCGATTTCAGACTCAAGCTATACTGCAAAGCAGTCAGTAGGCTGAAGCCACAAGCTGATTTGAACTGCGTGGTTTTTTTCCCTTTTGCCCCCCCTTTTTTTTTTTTTTTTGCTTTCCTTTCCCTCCTTGGATGAATTCCTTCCACCTTTTATTTGGCTAAATACAATCCTAAAACAGATGTGACTGCCCAGCCAAGGACAATTTAGCCTTGTAATTTGTTTGAAAAATGGAGGTTTGGGATTCATTTTGCAAGGGGGCAGCCTTGAGACACACCAAAGGATTCACTTTACAGCTTTTGCTCCCCAGATGAATGGATGATGCCAGCTGCAATGTTCCGCTGCTCGGGGCAGTGGGCATGCTGGAAGCACTGGTGTGACACCTCCCAGGTAAGGCTGAATCTTGCTAAAGGTGAATGAAATTCTGTGTATTGTTCAGTGTAATCACTGCTCTGTGCAACAGGCTGCACAGCACAAAGGAGGGGAATCATTTATCCATATACAATTTCTCTGCCAGAGCTGTGCTTTGATTGCTGTGCTGTGTGTGAGAAAGATCAGCACTGAACCTCCCAGAATGGACAATTCTGCAATGCTCACACTGAGCAAAGGCTCCGATTCCAGGCACCTCTGAATCTACCAGGTTGCCTCTCTGCAGATCAGGGGGAAGAGGTAATCCTATAATAGATGTGAAACTCTATTAGAAATGGAAAAGAGAAATCCTTCAGGGCTGTAAACCATGGACTCATGGGGAATTATGAATCTGAACCTTATGGTGTGGACCTAGCTGGCATAAATCAACATATTTCACAAGAATCACTGGTATTGTATCAGTGATATTGGACAGAGATATGATCATTCTTGCTTAGAGTCCAGAAAAATCATTACATGTTGGCTGAACTGAAACTGCATTGTTTACATGAAGAACACAGATGAACACCATGCGACAGTGCTGGCAGCATCTCCATCTCATTAAGTTGGATCCCGTGTTCTGATACCTCCTGCAGTTGCTTTAGTTTTCCATTTCGTGTCCCTTTCAATGCCTTAAGTCCCCCCTTTGCTTTATTCACTTTCTCCTTCACCATTCCCTCTGCTCCCTTTCCTGATTTTCAGTGGCTAAGTGCATGGCAGCATGCTGCATGTGTCTTGCTCCAAGTCACACAGGTTGTAGCTGGCCAGTGGCAACTGGTGGTCTCTCTAGCATGGTGCTTTCTTTTTCTGTAAGCCTCAGAATTAGTGCCAAGTTAATGTCTTTTACGCCTCTATTAAGTCTATCCAAACTAGCAAATGAATTTGTTGTCACTGGCAAGGCAGTGCAAAGACCAACTGGGGGATGAAGGTAGAGACTGAACATGTAAATCTCTTTTTTGTAATTAGGCTGAGAGCAAAAGTAGGTGGGAAAGACAAGGTAGTAAAAGATATTAGCTGGAAAAGACAAAAGTGGAAAGAAAACAAGGGGAAAAGCAGTAATTCATGTGGTGCTTAGTGCAGAATAAGCAATGCACCTCTGCTACCCAGTCTGTCAGATAGGGCTTGTGTGTTCAATTAATTCCTTTTGGAAACAAAGTTCATCAAAACCTCTTTACTCTGCACTGTCCCTTATCTTTCCCTTCCTTTAATGGGCCTGAAAAGCTAGACATCCTGCCTGCTATGCCTACCTTCCGCCTGTCTTCCTTGAGTGAGCAATAGGAGGAACAAAGCAGCTCAGGGTTCATTAAGAGCAGTGCAAAGATACATCCAGTAGCACTGAGCCACAGGCCTTATGTACAGAGACTATGTCACACCTCAAGTGTATGCAGAGGGTAAATCCACTTCCAGGGCCAGATCCCATACTTCACAGAGCACAGTGCCCTGCACATGTCTCATCTCTCATCAGTCATAGCCTCCTTGCCTCATAGTTTGTGAGCCAGCAGTCAAAACCACACCAGAGGCTGATTTCTCAGCACTCACAGGTGCCATTGGCTCCTCAGAAGCTGCCCCAGCAGCCAGATAATGAATTACCCTGTCATTCTTGCCAGGCAGACACCACATGGGATGGTTGCAGAAGCAGGGCAAGGCAAGAGGAAATAAGGTATTAGAATGGAGCAAAACTGTGTGGATCTGTGTCTGCACAGAGTCAGGCTGTCCATGTTCATCTAGCTGTTAAAGAGGGAATGGAAACTGCTTTTCTAATCAGTTCCAGCTTGCAACTACCCATCTGCATTTGAAGCTCAGCTTTCCCAGAGTGTGAAAGACATGGGACTGAGCAAACAACACTCATCAATCCAAGGTCTGCTTCACTCCTGGGAGCAAGTTAAATGCAGAAACCAGGGAGAATCTTCAAGCTGATGGGAAAAGGCGTTGTGCTTGGTAGTTGTTATGGTCAGTCTCAGATAACCTCAAACAGGTCAGGAAAGACAAGGAAAGAAGAGGAATGGGGGGAGCCACTGTGAAGGCAGAAAGAGAAATACGAAGGAAGCAATGGACTGAACCATCAGCCTCTTCTGACATCAGCTTTCACAGGGGCTGCACAGAGCTACTGCTGACAAGAACAGAAGTCCTGGCAAGGAAGAACTCATGACTGGGGTAGGGCCAAATAGAAAAAAACCCCTCAGATCAGAAGGCTCCCATGACTGCATCCTGTCAAGATTAAGGGCTTTTCATCTACAGAAGCGGCTGGCTCATTTTACTGTAAGTAGGTAAAAGTTCCTGCTGTGCAGGACTAGTGTTCTTAGCAGTTCCTCACAAGATCTGTAGATCACTGAGCTGGCTCCTCTAATTTAAGGAGCCAAACCCCATCCCGTTTTACGGTCCCCTTCACACATCTAGCACAGCTTGGCCTGGCAGTTTTGAACAAAGCACTGACCTGGCAGCATATCTTGCCTGTGCCATTTTATGCTGCACTGGGTGAGAGTGGAGCCCATGTTGCAAAATACAAACTTCCCCATTCACCTACCACCAAGTTTGGCCCATTTGTATGAGCATCTCTAGGTGCTTCAGAAAAACAACCTGTATTTATAAAGTCTGCTTGCTCAGATTTCAGACTTTCCTTTCTGGGTGTTTAACCTCGTTATCCAGGAAGGAGCCACTTTATTGCAACCTATTCAAGACTGCAGTGCTTCTGAGTCTCACAGACCATTTTATATACCTGAAAACCACACTGCATGGAGAAAATAAAAAGATGATCTGTTTCCAGATGCCTCAAGGAAGAATCTTATTGATATCTGTTAGAGTGAATTTGTGTCTCCGTTGTGCTGACAAAATGCAGCATTTTGTCCTCTGTCGAATTTAGAGACAAAGTATGAAGCTGGGCCCTGGTCTTAAAATGCAACAATATCTGTGTGACTTTCTGACCCAGGGACTCAGAGAAACTTTATTCCTCTGAAATACTGAATTCTCTCTAGAAGTCATTATTTATTTCTTCCACATTTCTAGCTGACTACCTTTTCCTATTGATGCTGATTTCAGTGGGGAAAATCTTTAAAACTCTGGACTAAAGATATTTGCTATTAAGTTGACAGCTCCAGGCCAGATTCTCTCCTTGACTATGTCAAATTTGAACTGACAGATATCCACAGAAATGCATCTGATCAGCAGTTTAAATAATGGATTTATTTTTTTAATATTACTAGCTCAACACTTCCTCCCAGCCTGCCCCCAGCTGGTGAGAGGAAGGTAAGAGTTGAGTTTAACTTCTACTTTTTAGACTTTGATTTTGGTCTTCCTTTGGGTAGTATTTTCAATGTTATCTAGCAAAGTCTGAGGATAAGGCAGCTCTGCATAGCCCCAGCAGCATCTGCTCCCTCTCCTCCTGGCTTCTGCCTCCACAGTGGTCTCAGAGCAACTGAAATTTTGTGACCATCTAAAACGCTGGGAAATAGTATCTGCGTAGATCAGCTCTTTTACAGCTGAGTGTTTGCCTTGTGGCAGCAGCTCTCTGAATAAAATACAATTTACTCTTTCCTTACCGGTCTAGGCCGTGTCTCCCTCAGGAAGGATTTCAGGTCTCCCCCAGCCATGAGCTCCAGCAGGATGAAGCGGGGCAGGGCCTGCAAGCTCACCCCGATGCACCGCACGATATTCTGGTGGTTGAACTTGCTGTGGAGACAGGGACACTCAGTTGTGGAGTAACTTGGACTCAAAAAGCACAATAGCAGGAAAGATTCAAACTTTTTTGCTGCAGGGAGTGTTTTGGTTGTGGGTTTGGTTTTTTTTGGCTTTTTTTGTCCCCCCCCCCCGGAAGTAACAAATCTCAAAGGTGGGGCAAGTGGATAAAGCTAAGGTACTACCCCTGCATTCTGTGTCTCTCTGCACAGTGCAGGGACTGACAGAGGTGGGGAAGCAGTGGCTTTTGGCTGCTTTTCCTCTCCCTGGTTTCTGCATTCTTTTTGGGCTACAGCAAGACTTGTAGGGGGCAGGAAGCAGAACATGTCTGATAACAGAGAGAAGTCTGCTCTTAATTTCCCCCATCAAAGAGGCAGAAGTTGGGCTAGGGCAGTGTTGTTCCAAGTAACATACTGACATGGGAATCTGCTTGTAGGGTATGTTTCTCGAGGTCTCGAATCCTTCCTTATTTCTCCACCTCTCCAAAGTGATAGGAAAGTAGTTCCATGGATTCTGGGATTCAGACACTGACACATGACATGACAGCAGCATAAAGTCAATGCCATCAGTTGGCTTTGGCTAGTTAAACCCAAATTCCTAAGGTATGTTCTCATCGCTAAGAGAAATCAAAAAATCCTATTATCAATCCTAAAATCTGGGCTTTAAATTTTTAAACTTTGTGTAATGAAAACCAGTGTGGATCCTTTTGAAAATTTAGCCTTTAATCATTTGGTGCCTGTTCAAAGGATGGTAATCCCTATTCTCTCTGTACTAAATCTACTGTATAGATGTGCTGTGAGGACACCACCTATGAAGAACTTTTTTTCTTTATTTTGTTGGGCTTTGCAAGCCTATACAAATGGTGTCTGTGTGATTCATACACACCTAATAATGAGAGCTTCCATGAGGAAGTCGAGCTCATCTTGCTCTGAACACACTTCTGGCAATGTCTGCAAAAGGAAGAACAGGTTGACAAGGAGAAGATACTACATCTTACAGATGTAGAACACCTGGCACTAACACAGTCTGCAGCAATCCTTCTTTCTCTAAAAGAAACCTCACTCTAAGATAACCATTAGGGCATTGCTAAACTAGACTGTGAAGCCTGTTGAAAGGTAAATATGAGAACACCCAGCCCATCAACACCACTGTCGTCCTCCTCCCAGCAAAGGAAATAGCCCAGAGTGCACAGGGAAGGGTTCAATATATGGGACTCTGCTATATAGAAGATGAGGAATGAGATCACAGTTCCTGAGTTCTCTGCAGTTCAATGCTCCTACCTTCCAGCAAGACTGGGATCTACAACCAGCAGAAGGACTCTGCTGCTATGTAACCTCTAGGAGAAAACAAGCCAGCTAGGCTGCTGAAGGCCTGGAGAACTCTACCAGGGTCTCTTAGCATTTAGCGTCACATCCAATGCATATCCATCCTGTAAGGGAGTGGTGATATCGCTGGAGAAGCAGCTATCTCCTACTTGCAGGGTCTTTGATGCATGTGCCAGCAGCTTTTGGCCCAGTGAAGACTTGTGGCCTCTGACTCACAAGGCTTTGGACAGATTACCAACCAGGTGTAGCATAGGGAGGATGGACAGAGGATGGATTTAGTTATCATTCCTGCACTCTAGCTCCATGAGAAATCTTTGACTATTTACTATTTACAGACCTCTTTTAGTAGTCTCACATGCCCATATACTACAAGCTGTACCATTGCTGTGATGGATTGAAGTGTTGTAAGAGAGCAGCAACATTTCTAGCCACGTCCTTCAGTACTTTTAGCAACGCTTCATTCATCTTCATTGTTATAATGCATTGGGGCTCTCGGGTGAAAGGTGCATGAAACCATCATGATAACTCATACACTGTCACTTACTTTCACAGCCACCTGCAAGGGAGTGGGGTCGCTGGGGATCCCTGTCACCTGACCTTCATATACCTCACCAAAGGCTCCGTGGCCCAAACCCCTGGACAGACCAGAGAAGACAAGAAGGTTTTACTACAGAGAACACACATTATAACACTGTGGACACAGCTCACAGAACGGGCTCACAATTTTCATGGCAGTGTAACAGGGAGAACTGGATATTGACAATATGCAGGGGACCAGACCTTGGTGAGATCTTTCACAGACCTACTTGTATTTAACTGGAAGAGAAAGCAATCCATGGAAGTGAACAGTCCCCAGTGAATTTGAGCTGCTGGCATTGCAGCATGTAACAGAGAGCACTCATCTTTGGCCTTGGTATCAGTGCTCAGTGGTGGGTGCTCCAAAACAGATCAATAAAGACAGGACTTAAGTCTTGGTGTTTACACACCCAAAATACATTAACAGTTCCCATGATATTTCTGCATCACCATTAAACAAAACATTGAACAAGAAACTAGGAGGCACAATGATTCTCAAAAGACCTGAATTCTAAACCAAATAACTTTTCCTGATTTATTGTGTGATTCTGGGCAAGTACCTTAGCCAGTAAATGGCGATGACAGTGCTTTGTAAAGCACTCAGCTCTAGGAATTTGTGCTGAGAATTGTTTCTGGCAGTGATCATATTATGAAACTTACAGTTTTATTTTGAATAAGATTACAAGAAAAAGAGAAAGGAATAAGAGTAGTCATACAATAGCTCATGTCCCATGTCCTTGTGCTACAGGTTTTACATCCCTGTCTATTCCTCACTCTCTTAATGTTAAGACAACTGGTACAACAACAGCTATTTCACATCAGTGGCCTGTCATAATGACACAGTGAAATATGGCAGAGGATGAGGCTGCACCCCGAGTCCCTCTTAACCCTGCATGGGCTGCACATTGGGCAGTAGTATTTTGAGCCTCTAAGAGGCATTCCTGCATCTCAGTCTGGGTAAAAGGCTCCCAGTAAAGCTCTTGGCTACAACATGCACTCTCCTGTTAGAGCCGGGTCTGGGCTGAGAGCTGCATTGATTCTGTTCTCTGCTGTATCAGTGGACTGCTTTTGCATGGGCTGTTGCCCTCCTGCCCGTATGAACAAGGAAAAACAATCTCCTCTGCTGTTGCATAAGCTCTGTCTGTAGTTTTGCCAGGATAGAGACCAGTCTGGGCAGTGAAACCACACTGAGGGCTCATGTTGCCTGTGACTCAACCACTTTGTGTAATAACATTTTGTAGGTATCAGCCTGAGACACCATTCTTGTCTCTGCCTGACCAACCTATTACAAACTGAGGGGATAAACCAGATCTCCACAGCTCATAACTCACCCTCCTTCCAAAAAGTCCACTTTCCCTTCCCTTGCCAATTCCCAGCTATATCCTCTGCTATCTGCTTGCCACAGAAAATCCTTTCGAAGTCCAAGTGACAAAGGGAGCAGCAGCACAGGGTACACTGGAAGCTTCCAGGTGCAGTCCAGCAAGATGTGCAGGTAAGGGGGAATAAGATAAGAGACAGCAAAACATTGCAGACTGCATAGGCTGCTCTGAGCATCATCTTTTTCAGCAGCTTAAGCTTCCCAGTTTTCCAAGGACTCCTGCTTCCACTTGTTTTTTGTTTTTTGTGTACCACTGCATGGTACCAAGGTACTGTCACATTCACAACTACCTTGCAGTAGAGCAAAGAGTGTAAGAACTCTGAATTTTCAAGTTTTTCTTAGGAGACACTTTTGAGCTTTCCAGCAGTTCTCATCTAGATGTGATTATCCTGCTGGCTTTATATTCCTGTCCTTTTAATACTGTCTGGCATTTTCAAACCCATTGCTTTCTTTGCTATTGCACTTAAGGATGTCATCGTCTTTACCAAAGATCCCATCAAAGATTTAAAAGAGCCTCCTACAAGCCTCAGCCATCCCAGAATTTCATCAGCTCATAGCAATGGGGCATTCACTGCATAGCCTGTAAAAGATGTATCTGAATTACTGGTGATGACTATTCAGTTCTCCTCACATTCCCAGGGGATGAACAGTGCACCTGGAGAAGGTCAAGGTGAATGCCAAAGTCTAGTCCTCTCCACACGAGCCTAACTACTGCAGCTTTATATTTTATGAAAAGGGGTATGAGCCTAAAAGTGTGCAAGAATTTGCATGTGCCTGCACAAAGCTGTGCGTTCACACCTCTCTGGGAGAGCCAGGATATGTGGGTGTACAGTGTGAAGGACGGGGAAGGCAAAGATGAATTTACCGGATGAGGGAGATGTTTTTTCGAGGCACCTCTTTAAGGTCACTAATGGAGGTGGTCTTTCCTGCAAAGCAGTAGTTGGGATTGTAGTCTGTCATGATGGTGGAGGTACGCAGCTTGCTCAGTTTGTATTCTGGGCTCTGCAGCTCCATCTGCATGGCCTGCAGCTCCTGGCGCTTGCGGCGGTACACTGAACATGGAGAACACAGTTAACCACACACAGAGACTGATTTGGGACAGCACTCTCACTGGGATTTGCTGTGGTGTGCCCAGACTTCAGGGAATCAAACCAGCCAGTGACACTGGCATATTTCTCTACGTCAAATAATTACAGATAGAAAATGGAATCTAAAGACATCCAGGAACCTTTGATTTACACATCTTATGAAGAAACAGGCTTGCTCATGGACTGTCTGGAAAAAGTAAATGAATTTCACTTGGAGAGACTCAGAGTTCACAGTTCTGATATTTAGTTCTGCTCTATTTAATTTAACCTGACCTTCCAAATACAAGTCCAGTTTGAAACTTGAGGGAGCTGGGGTATAGCCAACTTTTCTAAATCACACAGAAGTGACTAACGTCTGAAATTAATTATTGTATCATATTGTTCAAAATTGATAGCCTAAGCTGTTTCCTCAGAATAACATGATGTATGCAGAAAATAGCTAATTTTTCAAAACTTTCTCTGTTTCTAAACAACAGATAGGACTACATTTGAAGTCAGTTTATGCTAGTGCTATATTCCTTGCATCACTTCACTGATACTTCTGCCATGTCATTAAAAACCACACCTTGAAAGAAGACATCCTGAGGATATCCTTGAAATAGTAACTGATATTGCAGGATTTTTTCCAAAAGAAGATGACAATCATGAGCAGGTTAAATCACTATTGATTTCTGTGGGAGCTGGATTGAGCCCAAAGACTGTGACGGTAATAGGTATTGCATCTTCTCCAGCAGATGTTGCTCAGGGGAAAAATTTAAGGGGTAAACATGCACTCGCAAAGGCAGATGGATGTAATGACCTGTTCACAAACCCTTCCTGTCCTCCATTTTCCTCCTCATTGCCTTTGCTTTGATCTTTTAAGTCGTTGCCCTTTCCTGAGATGGAAATGATAGGCTCGTTGGATGGAAAGAGGATTACTCTTCCACTCCTGAGAAGTATTTAGCCACTGTAAAAAGGTACTGTCAGGACAGAAATCATAGACGTAGGGCCCTGTGTGTGCAACTGATAACTCCTGAAATTCTTAAAACTGAAACAGCTGTGTAAATCTAATTTCCTGCTCTAGGTACATCCCTCTCCTCCCCCAGACCATACCCAGTGTGGACAAAGAAAGGTGGCAAAGCTGTGGTTTGAATCCCTGACTGCTTTTCATTGATTCAAATCTATTCTGCTTGCACCAAATGCAGGTGAGCAGATTGTTTGAAATAAGAACATGAAAAGGTGAAAAATACCTTTTAGAATTTCAAATGAAAATTCCAAGAATACTGACATCCTACTAAGTAGCAGTTTGTGAAAGAGGAACCTATGTCAGAGTTTAGGCTTAAATGTCATACATCAAGAGGTAAAAATTGTATGTAGGCATACAAATAAAGAAGCTTTTAGGCATTAAACAGCACCAGATCTCACAAAACCAGAAGCAGCTGTGTTCTGGCAGCTTCGTAGTACAACACAAACAATAAATAAATGTCTCTTTTGTGATGCAGTCAGTAACCAAAGCCTTCTCGAACTGGTCATTGTGGTTAGAAACAACTGCAGAAATCTGAAGTTAAGATGTGTGTGGGAAGGTGTCATTAAATACAGCACTAGCTGAAAACCTGAATCCTTTTGCCTCTCAGGGCCCAATTATCCATGGCTCGGATCCAGCCCTCCTATGAAAATATCTTTTGCAGAGAAACACTCACCTATCATGATTCCTGAAAACGCCAAAATTAAAGCAGCCACCAATGCTGAAGTCACTACGGACAAGACCAAGGAGAAAGGGAGACGAACCACGGGCTCAGCTGTAACAGAAAGGAGAAGAAGGAATTGTATGTTTGAAATGATCTTCCAGGAGCCACTTTTTTTTGCAGTCAAATGTTTTTCTGCTCTTCCTTCCATTTACTCATCTGCTGCTCCTATAGTGTAGGAGCAACCTTGGGCATGACCAGTTCTCAGGATCTATGACTTCTCATACCTCATTGTTTCACTTTCCTCAATTAATATCAAGCCATTAAAACAGATGGTTCACTATCAATGAATTAACATGTGAACTCCTTGGGTGTGAAAACAAGACCATAAAAACCACGGGCAGGAGGTTGGGGAGGTAGAAAGAACATTACGTTGTCAGGGTTAAAGTGCTGCTATCAATGCCAAATCACAGCAAAAGCAGGAGGACTGCAATATATCATCTAAATGCATGTAATCCAGGCAGAAAAACCTGATAACAGTGTAGTGGAGCTGCATCCTCATGTGGGATCATGCTATTAAGGTTTACTTCACCTTGACAAAATGACCATGCCTTTTACCCATCTTACAAGCAGGAATGGTAAAAACTCAACAATTTTCCCATGCCAGTGACAAAGCTGAAAGCAGGATCCCAAACCCCTGGAGTGACCTGCTCTGGCTGCTACACAAGAATATGAAGCAAACCTAGTAATGGAGCTCTGAGCACCTCGTTTTGAAAGAAAGGCAAGTACAGGCACTGTATTTAGTTTTTTTCAGAGAAATCTTGCACAGAATTTCTCACAGTTTCTGAACTTTTACCTTAAATGTCCAAATCCATAGGAATCATATTTTCCTTCACCTTGCACAAATTTTTTTGTTGTTGTTGTTCTTTAGAGAACTGGGCTGGCATTTAAGTTTAGCTGGAAAATTCCTTCAGTGAGCAAATGTTCAGGATTTCAGAGCAGACCATGAGCACCAGCACAAGCAGGCACAAAATTTGACTCTGCTCAGATCTGCCCAGTATGCCAAACATATACTGTAGAGCGAAGTAGCACTGCTGCTCAGTGCCCCAGTCTTCAGCATTGATGTGGCTAAATCCTGGCAAAAGAACTCTGCAGCATACATCAGCAGGAAAGAAGGTTCAACTGAAGCCAGGTTTGAGGAAGATTAGATGGCACTTTCAGGATGTCTTACAGTCCAGACTACAGCCTTTGGCCATGCATTTTCTGTCCCACAAGTCAGCAGTACCCCACACACCTACTTACCTGTGCAAGACACACCATCCTCAGCCAACTCTGTGCCTGGCTCACAAAAGCAAATGACTTTTTGAGTTTCAAGATCAACATGGCACTCGTCCATCTCACAGTGACTGCAGTTAAGGTGCAGCCTAATTTCCACCTCTCCGTGCCCCTCTGTCACTAGGGAGTGGATGAAGAAGCTGAGTTAATTACTGTAAGACCATTCTTATAATTTCTTTGGGCTCACCCTTTTCTTTCCTGGCCTTTACTCCCTCCAAGATCAAACACTGCAATGTCTTCAAAACTTTCTGGCTGAATCTACCAGGCCAGAGTGCATCTGTATTTGAAAATACTTCTGGCTATTCTAAAGCAAGCAGATTTTTTAACAAGTAGATTTTTTTGTTGTTTTCGGAACACACTGCAAACATATTAAAGACACTGACTTCTGGGAAAACACAGGTTGGAGTGGCAATATTTATCACTCCCATGCACTGCTGGGCAGCACCTGGATATTTTACCAAGGGACGCTCTAAGGAACTTGCTTGTTAGTGAATAGTCAGGTGTTGTGTCTCTTTTTTTCTTTAAGTATCTGAGCTGTGAGGTTCTGTTATCACTTTCCATGTTCAAAACTATTCTGTAGGCTGGTGGACTGTACTGTTGGGAGTGTTTCCCAATAGCCTGAATGTTCTCTCTCCCTATTTTTTTTCCTGCTACCTCTGTTTATTCTCCACTGTACTTTATACACTATCTTTCTGCCTCCTCATGTTCACGACACTGAGTTGTACCCAAATGGTTATAAATTGTCCTACTATTTTAAAAGGAAAAAAGCCCCCTAGAAGACATCTGACCAGTATGAATACCTTTAAGTGCTGGAGTGTATAAAGTACCAATTGGATTAATAAAGGACACACCATCCTCCCCATCCATCTCTGGGTCATTGTCCACAGCAGCATTGCCACCTATGTCAAACCAGAAGTTACCTTAACAGACTGAGGCTCACTGACAATGTAACACAGATAAACATGGCAACATGCGTGAATTCAGCATATTTAGGGAGGCATCCAAATGAAAAAAGAGAAAAGTTAAAGCATTTAATATATTGGGAATATTAAGCAAGTTGTGGCATGAACCACTGGACTTCATCTCTAGAATTTCAATTTAATGACAGAATCTTGTGACAATCCATTTATTAGCTCTATTTAGGTAGACTGTTGCAAACTAAGGCACAAACTTCATCTTTAACCATTTGGATGTTGTGAAACATACAAGCCCTTCTTAAAATTTGTGTAGCCAAGAGACTGGAAAGCACCAGTACTCAAGGGCTAAATTAATACCCTTGCTGATCAAGGTATGTACTGTGTCAGCAGAGGGAATGAAAAACCTCATATCCTTCCTCTCCTTTGCACCCTAAAAGCAGGGTGGTCCACCAGGAGTGGGGACTGAAGGAATTTATGAGTTGCTCATTTGTGCTTGAGCATATAGAACACACCAGAAGCAAAGTATGGGCAATACATAAAGAATATCAGAAACACAATATGGGCCACACATTTTGTACTTCAAGCATGCAACAATTCCCCCACCCCACCCAAAAATAGCTTTTTCCCTTTAATTGTCTTCAGTGAAATTAAAAAAAGGTCATGTGAGTCATTCTGTTGGAAAAAGAAGCGTTACACAGTAACATTGGTACAAAACATGCACTTAATCATTTAAACTCATTACTTCCTCTCAAGATTTCTCATCTACCATATACCTAATTTAAGCTGTGGAGAACCAGGGGTTAAAGAGTCCACCACAGCACAGATGGCTGCAGAAACTACGTGGCCCAGGAGACTATGGGTTAGTTGAGATCTTGAATCTGGCCCACACCATTTGTAATCAACATAATGCCATCTGACAGCTGCCCTGAGACACAGGGGCACATGCAATTAGCTCCTTGTTGACTGAAGTCATATTAAGAGGGGTCCAGGCTGGCAGCCTGAGCCTCTGCCCCCAGAAACCAAGGCCCACCCACAGCAGGGCAGGGGAGAAGCTGTGTCTTTCCCCCGGCATAAAGCCGGGCTGCCAGTCTCCAGGACCAAAGTCCTCCAAACACAAGTGCTGGCAACGGGAGCACACAAGCTATGGCTCCTCCTTCTCCAGCACTGTCACCCCAACATGAAAGGCTTAGGAATCACAGCAGGATCTCAATGGCGCATTTTGCAGAGCGCAAAGCCAGGGTTGCAGCTGAAGGACTGGCATCTGGCTCTTTGCTCAAAGACTAAATGCTGTATTTTCATCTAGTGCTAAAAAGGCAATACACAGACATACTAGTACATAACAGTCAAATATGCTAGCTACAGGAGAATTATCATCAGCATTTCGCTGATCATTAGCACTAAAGGAGGGGAAGGGACACCTTGAACACGAAGCCACTTTACCTATATATCCTCCGCCTCCTCCACCTGAGGAGCACCCCCCTCCACCCCCTCCGAAACCCCCTCTTGTCTCCCACCCCCACTTCTTCATGGCCTGGGGGCAGGATCTTCCTCCAGTAGCACCTTCCAGCAAGGATTTTCCTGACCACAGGAAGGAAGTGTTATCATTCCAGCCACCTCCACCACCTGCAGTTGAGAGAAGAGAAAAGGCACAGCTAGGGGTTACTTTTTGTGTAAGAAACACTGCAGGGATCTGCAGGACAAGCACCCATTCAAAACATCTCAGCTGAAAGTTGTCATTTGCACCTCTTTCCACCTACCATACAAGGATGAGTATTTTCTATGGAAAATTTAAAAAGATATCCCTACCTAGTCTCCAACCACTTATTTCTGGTTTACAGAGCCTACCCCTTCTCTTTGCCAAAAATACTTTTGAAAAAGAACAGTGTCAGTTCTAAAGTAGAACAAAAGGAATTTAGTGAAAGGGGTGTGAAAACACATCCCAGTCCTGCTCTTCACACAACATACCCATCAGTGACTCACTTTCATCTCTGCTGGTTGCTCAGTCCAAGGTCTCTTCTCAGAGACTTCTAGCCAGGGTGCAATTATGCTCTCTCTGCATAAGCCAGGGAAACTGTGAATATGTCCACACAGCACAAAACAGTGCAGGGAGCAGAACGCCACACTGGCACTGCAAACTCCCACATCAAAAATCAAACAACTTTGTTTATGAGAGGTACTGCATTATTTTGGGAGAATTGTTACCATTGCTATGGCTATTCCATCTCTGATACCCTTATTTATGCCAAGTATCCAGCACTGTGCGTACCTTCTATTTGCATTCATTAAGATTCTATATTCCCCCTTGACCTGTGTTTTCATGAGTTTTGCCTCACCTTCTTATGAGGAGGCGGAATCTGGGAGTACCACATATTCAAAAGGTTTTCTTAAAAGGAATAAACTTTCCTTACCTGCAGCTCCTGAATTTCCATTCAACCCTGGAATAGAGGAATCATTCTCCAGTCTTTCTGGATGAAATGTGTCCGTTTTGGCCCTGTAGGCCCTGCCACCACCCCCTGCTGCAATTATCAAGGGGACCGGTTCTCCATTCTCCATCTTAACAAATTCAGAAACAAAGGCAATGTTCAAACATGTAAATGGAAGTTCAGCCACATGATAGTTATGGCATGTTGCACCCAACAGGCATCTAGGGCTGCTCAGCACTGCACATTGTCATTGCATTATTTATGCACCCACACCCAGAAAATTAATGAATAGCACTAGCCCTACCAAGTTCTGCAACAGGAAACAGCAGTGTCAGCAGCTCTATGAATTGTATCTACCATGGTGATGGCTCTTAGAAAGCCTGTAATGTCCCATGTGATGACTCTTATCAAATGAAACAGCTAAGGAGCACAGCTCTGTACAGTGCAACACAGTGTTCCCACTGGTGAAGGACTGCCTGAAACCAGTGTTTGGAATGAGTACTCTCTCAGCTAGCACAGGACAGGAAATATCAGTGATCCACAGCTATAGGATTGCCAACAGAAAACATACAGGCCATCCTCAACTTCTTGTGTCAGACCAAGTGCATAGCTGAAGTCTCATGTTCTACAATAACAGAGTTAAATGAAGTCCTGCAGAATTTGCTCTTTGCTGTAGAACTGTGCTTCAGCATCTCAGTTTTTATTGAAAACCCCCCCCTAGTTCAACCCATTATGTTTGTGAATGGTACTCCAAGCCACTGAAAGAAGTGTGGCCATATTGCACAGCAGTTCTAAGAACTGTGAAGGGCCAACTCAGATCCATACATCTCTCAAGTGGAAATCAAGGATAACTGGAGCTCACTCTGTGGACCCTCTCCCTGAGGTGTAGAAAGGATTTTTCAGAGGCAGGTGGAAGGATGTTGATGCTGAAGGTGCATGGGGACTGTGTTTCCATACCTTAAATATGTAAGTGGCACCGCCCCCACCTCCACCTCCTCCTGCCCATTCATTGACACTTCTGTTCACACGAATCTCTTCTTCGATCACGTTGTTCTCTCCGATGCAGACCTTCTGGATAACATCATTAGTCTGCAAACAGAAGACCACATCTGAATTCAGGTAAGAAACCTCCATGCCCTTGTACACACCGAGACCTCATGAACCCTTCACTGTCCCAAAGCAAGAAATTGTCCTCCACCGAAACTACATGAGCAGAACCAAGTGAATGGTCTTCTAGAAGATTCTGGCTTTTTGCCTCAACCTTCACCAGAAAAATTTGTTGCTATTTTAAATTGAATTATTTTGAAGCAAGCTCAGTGCTGATACCTATTATCATGTAAAATAGCTCTATAAACTTTTAATGTACAAAATATAGCAGAATTTGCTGCAAATATTTCCCAGCGTTAATAGTCTGTATTTCACAAGTGGAGGAAGGGAGTAAACTTGGCAAGGATGTGCCTTGTCCCATGTCACACAACAGCCAAATGGCAGAGACCTAGAGACAACCCATGCTTCTCTACCTCATTTCCAGTCCCTCAGTGGCTGGGGCCAAGCTGCCAAGGTGTATCTCTGTTGATCTTAGAAACAATTTTACTGTAACTACAAGTGCCTACAAAACCAGCAGCAACCCCACCTTGGATTGCAATGTTCACCTGATGTTAAGGAAAATACCTCACTACATAGCCTTCAAATTTCCTACTTAGCATTTTTTCCCTTCCATCAATTAGCACCCAGTATACAGAATTTTCTGTATGAGGCAAATCCCTGAACTCACTGATTTCAACCACAACACTAAACCATCATTTATGTGTACTTCAGGACTATGACGTGGTTTAAAATTGGAGCACTAAAGTGACAAGCAGGACCCTGCTGTGAGCATTTTAAAGTTGCAAACTTTGCTTTTAGCTTATTTTACTTTCCAGGTTTTGTCTCAGTAACGCTATCTTGTTATATTGGACATATATTGCTCACTGAACTTACTAAACCAACAACAATTTCCGGAAAAAATGCACAAACATTTGTTACAGTAGGATTGACCTTCTGCTTCCTTCTACTCTCGTGTATGTTTTCTTTTGGAAGGAGAACATGACAAAATCATACTCAAATTACAAATTATTCTGCTGACCACAAAATATGTTCCAAGTTGTGCTAGAGATTGAGTGGCATCCAGTTTGTGTGTGCAGACTTGCCTAAAGAACTAAACAGCCCTCCTTTCCCTATTTTTCCCTCTCCTTAACTGATTTGGAGTTGGGTGGGAATGATTAATAAAATGACAAAGTCAGTGACCCAAAGGAACCACTAGATTATAAAAAAAATAATCCTTCATGGCAAAGACATAACTGATTACAATCCAATCTAGTAAAAGTCCCCTCTACAAGTCAATGCAATCTCTTTGCCTCAATGAAAGAATTACATTAGCACTCAATAAATTCTCACTAAGATTACAGTGGCCTGCAATTTAATGAGTCCATATATTACACTCAGCTGGAATGTCCTAGTTAAAGACGTTGGATGGACGTTTGAGTTAGGCCATTTCTCATTTCAAAAAGGCTTTATATTAATGGTTTGTTTGTAGATATGTGTAATTCTAGTTTTAACATTATTTACTTCAGCAGCCAGACTTGAGAAACCCTTTTACTTGTCTACATCCTTCAACCTTTCTCTGCTCTAACAGACTGCTAAGCTTTCATCTCTTGGATGCCAGCCATTAACAGCTGAGAAATGCACATCATTTAAATGTCCAGCTCAAACCTGTAGGTGAAATTTCATCAGATAACGCTTAGTTTGCTCCATGAGAGTGTCCTATTCCCCCATCCTCCTCCAAAGAATACAAACCCATTAATAAACTATTGTGCATGCAAATAGTGTCCATCTTTCTGTCAAGACGTTTCCAGTAAGAGTTGGTTAGTAACCCAAAAATCAGGACCGAGCCAGCAACGATTGATTTGTCTTTCCTGTTCCCATATGGAGAATAACCAAGCAGGCCCTGTGAAGTAGGTATCTCTAGAGGTGCAGAGTATATGATAATGGCAGGGCTGGCCTCAATAGTGGAGCAAGAGCAAAACCCTGCAAAGTCAGCCTTGAAGACTGATCTCCAGAGGAATGGAAGGCAGGGTTGTCTTTTGTCTCCAAACCCCCGCACAGGTGCTCTCAGATCAGTCAGGAACCTGTTTTGTATTATCAACAGGGCCCAAATGTTGAAGAGAAGCAAGCACAGGGACATGGTGCCTCATCTTCTCATGCTCTCTCAGTAAAACTGTACCTATTCCTTGACTCCTATAGCCCCAAACCCCTTGAAGACAACATGTTTCTGTGTGAAAAGACAAAACTCCATGGACTGGTAGAAGGGATGAAGGCAAAACAGAAAGGCAGTCACTTACACTAGGACAAGCATCTTCTCCTTGCTGTCCCACCAGGATATACAGTGTATCGTCCTTCTGGAGGTCAAAAATTCCCAGCACAGACACGCCGTGGGACCGCACCATGGTGTTCTTCCCTCCTTTCCCACCAGCAGCTCCATAGCCTGAGATGCTGCAGAAAAAAGAAAACAAGAGGCTGGCACCTGAGTTGTCCCAGCCAGGTGGAAGGGAGCACAAACCACTTCTGAGCACTGAGCGTTTTGCACACCCAAACATGGTGGCACAGAGCTGTGCCCTGAAGTCCTGACATTCTAAATAAATCTAAACCCGAAGCCTGAAGACTGGTTTTCTACTCTGTTTGAATCTGTGAGCTTGGGTAGCTACAAAACAGATTCTTTCACATTGATTCTTGGGCAAACACTGCTGAGAACAGACTGAGCAACTCCCTGTAGTTTCCAGCTTTAATATATGAAACACATCTTGTTTCCCAGAAGGCACATCCTTGAGAAGTTTTCAGCAAGGAAGAGAAAGAACAGAAGCAGGAAAACTGGTAAAAACAGGACATATGGCTAAAGAGAACATTAAGCATGAGATTGACAGAGGGAGATTTAAGAAAGCAGACAGCGTAACTGGTCCTGGTAGCGTGGACCAGATGGAAAACAGCTCTCTTATTCCCAGGACCAGAGGAATACAGAAAGAAGAGTAGATGGAGATGACACTACTTGCAGTAAACAAGGAAGGCAAAAGCCCCCTGGTCAAACTCATGGTGACCAGGAACATCTCCTGGTCTCCAGCCAGGAGTGGGCAGGTTACACACAGGCTGCTTCAGTCTCAGTTAAGGCTCTGGGGTTTTTATTTCAAGCAGTCAAGATTCAGAGGTGCTTACTGTTGTTGATGTACCCAAAGATGTGGGTGCAACACTGTGTTGCTCAGTTCCTCCCTCTCCCTTTCTAACAATGGACATACCTAAAGCAGCTTTCAGCAAAGGATTTCAAAGCACTTTTTAAAGATCATGATAAAACACACATCTCTGCTGCAAGGAAACATAGGGTTTCTGAGCAGGTGAATGATGGTACAGCAATTCAGTTTACATCTGAAATAAGCAGGTAATTCTCCACTGACATTAGTAACTTTCCATCTATTTCTGTGAGGGCAAAATTCCACCTAGAGCACATAACCAGAGACAGCAAGACTGAGAACTCAAAAAATTGCTCTCAGCTTCCTACCAGGCACAGTGTAGGTGCTCTGCTTTAACACCTCCTTTCCTCCAGCACCGGGCTGCTCTCTGCCTCTGCCCAGCATAGTCCTGCCTGCAAACAGGCAGTATCTCTTAAAGCATATTAGATCATGGCGATGTGACATGATTATGTTCATGCCACTGCTGATAACCAAAGCAATCAGTCCTCAGTTAGGCTGTACTGGAGCCAGCAGAAAAAGTGATGGACACAAGCACTGGGCCACCCTGAACAGATGCTGCATGAATCTGAAGGCTGAGCTGATTTGCTGTAGAGTTTTGCAATGGCTAATGAGGTGCACTACCAGGCACAGCAAGCTGGCAGGGCTAATTGGCTGCCAGTAGGGGCCATACTTTTCCATGTAGGAACAGATTTTGCGTACAAGCAATGATGTCAGAACGTTCAGGAAACCCAGTTTGGCCTCATTCAAAGGCTGCAGACAAATAAAACCTGGTAGATTCAGGTGACAGTCATTCCCTATTCAAAATGGGTGTCACTATTTAAACAGCTCTCTTAACTTCAAACTTTAACAGGATCCCTTTCAATAGGAACATCTTTCTTTTACAGGAGGAATCCTTTTAACCATATTGGCCCTGAAGAAAGGTTTAGCTTGCCCAGAACAAGAACACAGAGTACCTTCCACTGCCTTCCTTATTTTCTTTTACTATGACACTTGTGGGATCTGAAAAAGAAGCCCACACCTTCAGGAAGGTTTGGGATGTGCAGAGTGCAAACCAGGCTGTGCAAACCAGGGCTGAAGAAAAATATGCACCGTAACATCCAGGTTATGGGAAACACTGGACCTAGTCTTGAGAGTACGAGAAAATGCTGTGCCTAGGCTGGCTGACTCAGAATGACACAATTTTGCACTCCGCTGGGCTGTGTTCTTGTGCCACCTTATGTGAAAGGACCATAGAGAAGAGAGGACAGTGGAAGTGACCACAAATGAGGCACTCAGCAAAATGGACCAAAACCTCTTCCCTTAAAAATGAAAAGAAGTTGGATAGCAGATGGTAATGTGTAATTTACTACTAATTGTGTAGTTCACTTCTGTCATACTTGGTCATAGACCTACATGACCAGACCTTCTGAATGCTGGAAGAAAATATGAAACAAAAAATTCTCTTTTATAATGTTTAACTTCATTGCTATGCAATGTGAAGTCCCATGGGAGCAAACCAGAGCATGTAAAACTCCAGTTTTCCAATGTGGGCACTACAGTGTGTGGCAGCCTACCCAGGCCTGCACAGATGGTAGCGTTTTCTGGGTGTGGTTGGTTTGTGCTGGCAGAGTTTTGTGCAAAATTGAGCTGTCTGTATTTTAATAAAGCATATTCTGCCTCATGTTCACAAAATCGATATCCTTCTTCTGCGATTAGCAGGGGTGTACATTACACAGTATAAAACACACTGATATGGCAGAACATCAGCTTTCTTGGGAGCCCAGCAGGCAGCAGGAGGGTTTTCTCTCTGTGTTAGGTGTTTCAGCAGTGCCCATCAGGAGAACTTACAGGACCCACACTGCAGCAGGACTGCAGGGAAGAACTAAACACTGGCAGTGAGTCCAGACCCTGGGAAGCCCCGGAACTGATATTGCAACTTGACATTTTCCTAGGGCTATGCTATGCTGGCAGATTCTGCTGCCCCTTCAGCAGACCAGAATCAGGAAGACGTCAAGTTAATTTAAGCCCACAATTGCCTCTGCTTTCCCCAGGCTGTGAATTTTCTACTATAGCCTTAAGAGGTGCAGAAGAGAATGTCATCCCTTTATATATAAGTTATGCACGACATTATACATCTATTATCTCTACAGAACCTAAAAGTCTGTTAGGTCATTTTTAGGACTTAAATAGACAGGTCATCCCTGCAAGGCCCAGGATTTGTATTGTGCAGCAAAAAATCAGCCTGGAGTTGCACAGGAATTCTGGCTCTTCTTGGGCTCTGATATTAAAGAAATGACAGTACTGTAAGCTTTTGGGCTGTTTTGCCTGTTCTTTTTGGGGCTATACTTTATAACCATATTTACTGGATGCTGGTTCTGAAAAATTTTATTCACCTCAGGCAACTCCTTGTTGATAGCTGGGTAAAATACCATTAACGCTTTTTGCATTACCATCAATCCTTGTAGGAATAGGCACTCAGGCAGAACTTGTACCTAGCCTAGCCAGTTTCTCAAAACTTCTTTGCTCTAGACCTCTGTTAGAGACTGACATCTACCCTCAACATTAGCATTCTTTTTCAATATAAAGGAAAAAAACCAGATGGGACCAGAAAATTGTAACTGAAATTTGTTCAAAGCCTTCAATGGAATGTTTTGCTTTGAAATCCAAGATACCTTCAATGGTTTCAATATGGAATGCTGCAAAACAACACCACTAGGCAGTCATTGGTTCAAACTGACAGTTCTGCTTACAAAGTGATGCATATAATGGCTTCATGTTACCATTCAGACACAGTGAACTACACTTCGATTGCACTTCTTTCCCCAGCAAGAGCAAAAAGGAAAAAATGATTGGTAAAAATCTGATTAACTAGCACTGAACCGTATCTGATCACCTCTCTTTGAAAATAACTCCACAGGGGGATTTCAGTGTTAGAACCCTCAGTATCAGAGAGCCTACCATTTAGGTGGCTGGCTTCCAGAATCAATTCTACAGTGGTAAGCCAGGCTTACAGGCTCAACTTGCTGTGTCTAGACTCAAAAAAGCGAAGATGCTGAGCAGTGGTTGATGCAAGCTGTCCTGTAAGAAATGCTGACACGTGATTATGCCTTCCATGCCAGGTGAAGGGTGGGAAAAACTCATTCTGATCCCAGAGCTCAAAGAATGAAATATGAGAAATGTATTCCTCTTGGTCTGGGGAGGTGAAAATGCTTCATTTTCAGCTACTGATAGAGCTCTCCCAACCTGTAACCATTTAGGGTAAAGATTTGCCTGCCTCAGAAAGTTTCTTCTCTTTCACCAAAAAAGTTGCATCTTCCAGGGAACAAATCTGAGACTAGAGAGGCTGGAAATCACAGGCTCAGTGACAAGTAATACCCCAGTAGATGTGGCCACACTTCTGAATGTAATACTTCAGAAATGCCTAGCATGTAACTGCAGCTTGGATAGTTTCAAACACAGATACATCACGATGATCAGAGACAGTTCCCTCACCTGTATGTGTTGGTTGCCGGTACTCTCCAGATCTGAATGCCTTGGAGAATCCCTTCAGCCCCCACGACCACTCTGAGCTTGGAGTTCCTGTAGGCATCATTGCACTGGCTCTGTGTGGGGCCATAGGGTCCACTGGCACCACAGGTTGTGAAAAACCACTGATCTGAAAGGAGGACATAGGCAAAGCATGACCCCAACACCCAAAGATCAAGTAGTTGTTCTGCTCTTTATCTGCTCTGGTTGTTGGACCAAGAGAAGAACCCGGCCTTGAGGTTTTAATCCAAACAAATACAGAATTCTTTTAAAAGACTCACAGTGCTCTGTATCTCAGTATATGACAGCTTTTCATTGACATCTCCTGAAATCTATCACAGCAATAAACATAGTTTTATTTTTCCTAAGGCTCAAAAAGGCTAAAAGCACAGAGTGGAGAAAAACACAAGAGTCCACCCAGTTTCAGGCTCTGCCCTCTGGGCTGTTAAGTGCTCATTCATAATCTCAAGGCTGGTGCATTCTAGCCCTTTCAGTTTCTAGAGACATTTGGTTATTGAATTTATTTTAAATGGGAAAGTAACTCTTAATTAGATAAAAACCTGTAAATACAACAACATCACTGTGATTAAAACATAACAATAGATTAATTGCATTTTGAATAATTATTTGCTCACAGGAGACTCAAATTAAGCTTCAGAAAGAAAAACACCTGACTGAGGCCTGTAAAACAAGCATCCAACTCTGCATTTTCTAGGCTAGATCTGTGGGTGTAAATCAATGCATCCCTATTACAGCCATTTCCATCAACTGGAAGTACTAATCCTGTACAAATAGATTTCTAGGAAAAGGCTTTGCTAATTTGTGTCTAGTTTTTAAAGTTTGAATACACAATGGTGAAAATTACGTACTCTTCCTTAAAGATTCATTTTAGGAGCAGCACAGTCCCAAGAACACAATGCTTTTGTGAAACCCACCTTAACTTATTTTCTAGTATATCAGGAAATACTTTCTATATAATCAGAACTAAGATGTAGATAGTAAATAAGTGGACTAAGCATTTTTTGTGAACATGACATGATTTATCAAACATACTTATTAAGAATCTAATATACACAATATAATAAGCTCCATTACATAGTTCTACTGCCATTAAAGAAAAAAGATTTGAAATACATCTGAAGCTTTTTTCTACAAATTGTGTTGGTCCAGTCAGCCTTCCATATGACCTTCTCAAAGGGCACCATTTTCCCACCAGCTTCCACAAAAGCGATGCAGACTCCTTCAGCGGTGATACTAATTAGCTCAGACAGGGCATTAATTGGACTCAATGTCCAGGAGCTGGACTCAATGATCCTTGCAGGTCCCTTCCAACTTAGGATGTCCTATGATTAGCTTGATCTGCTTCTTGGAATTTGGAGCTATTGTCTAAGCTGATGTGGTCTAGAAATGATGGTCTGCATGAGCAAGGCCAAAAGTTCTACTGTTACTCTTACCGGAGGGGTTCGCCCTCCAGAAATACAAGAAAACACATTAGCTTAGCCAGAAGAAATGTCTGAATTATCTTTTCACAAACTAATCCTGAAGCTGAGCTAAATTCCTTCCTGTAAAAAAGTTCAGTGAGTGAAATGGATCAAAGAATTTGACATGACTTTAAGAAATAAAGCGACCAGTATTTCTGAAAAATATTGGTAATACAGTGTTGTGTAAAACTGCCACTCTTTAAGAAAATCTCCCAATCTAAGTACTGCTGAGAGAATAATCCCTTCTGACTGAAAAATCTACACCACCCTTCCTCAAAACTCCCCTGCAAAGGTCCTCTACCGATTTTGTCACTGTTACTTGTTTCATTTACTTATACTTATTTCACTTATTTCTCTAGTCCCTCTGCAATGGGTGGCAGAAATAAAGTCTTAAAATTATTAGATAGCAAATAGAAGAATTCCCCTCTACTCCTTTGCCTCCAATGCAATGCCCCCAAACCCCCAAAACAACAGGTAAGAGGGTAAAGGCACCTAAGGAAGCAAGGTCTAGAATATATTAAAGCAAAATACTTCAGTAGCACTGGTACCAACAGTCTGGCACCAGAAGTTACCTGTGTTTATCCTTGCAAACCCCACCCCAAACCCAAAGGAAAATCTCACACTAACTGGAAGATGAGAGACTCATTCTGTCAGCTATCACAGTGATTTAACATTGCAATACCCCAGCGAGCTTAGCCACCTGCACTGAAACATATGTTCAGTAAAGCAGGCAGGTAAGCGGAACAATAAGAAACCATTTGGACATCTCCAGTGAAATATCAAACATGTTCCCAAAGGTAGATGCGGGTGACCTTCAAGGGGACAATAAGCCCAAAACATGAGAGAATCAAAATGGAAAACTGGAAGTGATAAAACCTAGGACAGATCACAGCATGTGCAGACTGCTGCTATGGTTAAGCTTTACATTTCTGATTTAGTCCCTTGAAATAAAAGTCGCTCCTTAGGTATCTGCTTACGTGACCTTGGCAAACTTATCTCTAGGCGATTCCACATGTAATACACAGCACAGCTGGACCTGAAACTGGCTGCTCTTGGCTCCCACTGAATTCCAGGGATAGGGGATAAGTGAACTACATCTTATTTCAAAATGCTTTGAAGTGGCCCTCTGGTTCCTTAAAAGTCCTGGTGGAACAGAAGAAGAATGTCCTTCTGCTGCAAACATTATGCCTTCGGACTCAGAACTGAAGCAACCTGAACAGCCTTTGTGTTTTCTGCCTTTAGGGAGACTAGAGGGGGCTCACTTCCAATGCAGAGGCAGTATGAGGGTAAGGGCAAACACTGCTGCTAACTTGAGATTAGTTAATATTCACTAAGATCTTAGAATCTGGCTTTTAAGAGCTTGAGAGGATGGGGAATGAAAACCCACGGATATGTTATGCCAGGGAGCACGATGTAAGGAACCTGGAGACGGCTGAGCACAGGAGGTGCTATCCTGGATTTCAAAAGTGGTCCTGTTGTAATGGACACAATGGTGTATATAAGATTGTCTGTAAAGCCTCCCAGGTTCTGCAGCTGCTGCAGCCAGTGCTAGCAAGAATATTTACTCACTTTATTCAGGTGAATGGTAGACAAGAACAGGAAAAAATGTGTTTCAGAACTAGCAGATCTGGGTAGTAATCTTTGCCCAAAACTTTGCAGGAGGAAGTCTGGCCCAAGTGAAGTCCATGGGGAGACTGCATCTGCTTTAAACCAGTAGGGATTTTAGTAAAACCTACAGCCAGGTGTTGCATGATCTCCTCATTTGTCATTGCTGCACTGATGTGCAAAACAGCCCTACTCCTACTCCCTACTCCAGTATTTATAAATACTGGAAGCCAGTCCAACATAGAACAGCTTTGTCACTGAATTAAATGGGACATAATACGACACAGGAAGAAGTTTCTCCTCATGTCAATTAGGACAGATGGATCTTAGTTACAATTCTGGATACAGACTAAAAACCCCACACTTTCCCGCCCGCCTCAAATTTCACAAAGCCAACCCTCAGTGTGCAGATGTAACAGCAGCCCAAGATCTGAAACCACAACCCAGCAGCAAAACAGAATACTGCCTGCCTTAATAACCCACCACTTCTTTTTTAAAAGTAAGATTTCACTCCCTACAAAATATTGATTTTCTCTTGATTCTAGAAATGACTGCAGCATGTCTTATGAGCTTGGAGAGAGCATTTCTACAGGTTGCTGCATGCCACAGCAGTTAACAGTAATTCAGTTTGAAGCATTATTTTGATCTCCAAAGACTAAAGCAGCAGCACTGAATCGAAAATCCTTAAGCAGCTTGGTGAGAAGCATAGATTTTTTTCCATCTGTGAATAACTGTGGTCTCTTGCACAGTGCACAGCCCATCCCTCCTTCCTTCTGCAGTGTGCGGCAGGATAACGCTGCCAGCACCTCACACACCAGGAACAGCAGGACTCTCCAGGCTAAACCTCCCCAAAGAACTAGCAGATTGTGGAATTCTGCCCAGCTTCCCACAAGTTACATATACCCAGTTTCCAGAAAGAGCTGAGCATTCCCATGACAAAAACCAACATGTAGTTTAATGTAGGGTCCCTATATAGTCTGCCATTGGCAGCTGCAAGATGCTACCTGGATTTAAAAAATGGAAATCTCTGTTTGAGGTGGGGGGGAAAAAAAAAAGAAGTGGAGATCACCGTGGGATTCAGATTGGGGTACTATATTTCAGTGAATAAGTCATACATCAGTTCAATTTGATAGAATCCTCCCTTTTAAAATAAACATGGCAGAGGAAACATTAAATTTCTGCCTGCTTACCCACTCACCTGCCGTCCTCAGGCACCCTGGCAAGGTCCCCAACACATTGGCAAGGTCCCAAGCAACATTGTGCAAAAAATGTCATTTTGGCTCTATTAAAACAATTGAAAAAGAAATCTCTTCCTTCATAATTTTCTTTCCATGAAGAATTTACTGATTGATATATTTACACACACAGTTGCTCATCCTTTTGCACAGCAGAAATTTTAGCTTTCACACAGTTTGTCTAGATACATGAAATGCACAGCAATCAACTTGTTGGATTTCAGCCACAGCATAAGGAAAGTGATATCCCACTCTTGGAAAACAAAGTGAACAAAACCCCACAAGACTTAAAATTACTAATTTGTTTGAAGCTCTGATACCACTTGCAGCCTGAGGCAATGCTGCTGCAGGCACTGCTGCAAATAACAACCAGCAACACTGAAGAGAAAACCGTGGGGCAAAGCCTAAGGCACATTTGTATTTCTAACATAGAAAGCAATTTCACTGGCACATATACAGCACACACACAAACTCCAAGCCACAAACCAGAAAGAGGCATTTTGGCTGCACCTCAAGGGCCTAAATGTATTAACTGGCATTTGTTAAATCAAGCTGGTTTGAACTTAGTTTAAGCTCATTCCTGACCAAAACTTTAGTGATTTGAGCAAATTGCCAACCAAGCACCAAGGTATTTGGCTTATTTTGGAACCTGGAGTAACATGCTAGTGAAACGCTTCAGTGCTTTAAAACAGCGTGTAGACAGTTTGTGGAACTTGCTGTGACAACCTTATTCAGAGCAAAAGGCTATTCCTACTTCCAGTAGAGTAAAAATCCACATTAAAAAGGGCTATAAATTCTCATGTTTCAGGGGCATAAGAACCCTGGTGGCTAAACTTCTGGATGCAATTAATTCTTCCGCAGAGAGTACATTTTACCTCTTCTTCTCAGGCAGATGTCATCAAGCTTGATGCCATGAGCATGTGGAATGTTTGCTTCGCCTATTTGTAAAAACTTCCATAAGCATCCTTTGCAATATTTGGCCAATGTGGGAAATCAGAGGCTTATAGGAAACTGCCCACCTTAATCTTCACTAACATTTGGCTGCCACTGGCACCATGGGCTGTGTGGAGAGCTGTAGATTTTACTCAGTGCATAAGCAATCTCTGTTATGCATTACCAGTAGTTCCAGGGTTGGTCTGTGCTGGAAGCCTGTAAGCAAAATATACTACAAGCATATATAAGACACATACTCATTGAGGTAAGGATTTCAATTTTGCTTTGGTTTCTGCCATTTAACAGTGTTCTGTGAGCAGTAATTGGAGATTATTACCTTTCCCACAATTGAATTTGCCAGAGATTAATGGGGCAGGGGGTTGAAAGATGATGGTAAGTGGCAGAACTAGGTTGTGCTCACAATCACAGTCCCTGACCTGTTAAGTGTGTCTACAAAATGGTATTAAGGGGATATAAACTGATCATAGAAATTAGTGAGTCTTGCCAGCAAAACAAGAACCAGTTACAGAGGTATGGCTAGATTAAGAGAGGTCAGCTTTTCCACTCTTTATGGAGTTACTATTTCTGTCTCTGTTTTCTAAATGAGGGCGGCAACAGAAGGCTTAGATGAGTTTTTCAGTTCAGCAAGAGCATCTGCAGTGATGACAAATGTATGCCAGATTGATCCTGAGTATCATTTCAAATAAATACTCAAAAGCTTGATTGATGCTTTAGATTTTTCTTAAGTGTTTACATATAGGGAACACTGTCAGGGTATCCTTCTGGAAATCGTGGTCAGTGTAAGAGGGTAAGAGCACTACTAAGCAATGAGAACTCTTTGTTTCTTGCCACCTTCTGAAACCAGACACTAACAAAGCAGCATGAAGAAAGCTAATTTCTTTCCCCTTTTATGTTTCACAAAGAGTCTTCCATAAAGGGTGTTAAATGATACTCGCTATCAACTTTTTGGATTTTTTTTGCTCATAATTACACAGGATGGTAGAAATGCACATTAGATAACAACGACCAAGTTGGGTGGAGGTGGAAAAATTGTTTCAAAACCTTTTCTGAGATTTATAGCAGTTTCTGTACAATTTAAACTGCTATTCTTAAGAGTGAGCAGCTTTGAAATTTAGGTCTGAAACCTGTGAATTGCCCTGTTTATTTCAATTGCACGATTAACTCTAGAGAGCAATTATGCCAATTCAACTTTGCTAGGTTGTATCTGGTTGCATGCTGATTTTCAGTATTACACTGTTGCTACTTTCAATCCTACGGAGAAAGCAACTGTAAACACTGCAATAAAGAAACTCATACCTACATATTCTGAGATCCCACTGTTGTGTCCAAACATTTCCATCACTATTCAGAACGTTACTTTTGTTGGGGGGAGGGTACTGGGCTGTTATTCACTGTGTTAATTGATGCATAATATAAAAATGCAGTTCTGCAGATACCTTTATTGCATTATACCAACAGTTCAGTTAGTGTAATTGCACACAAAGAGCAACCAAATGTAATTTTCTTTTACTTAATACTTGCTCCGCTGTTTCTTTCAGCTCCTTCATCTGATTAACTAATGTGACTGAGAGTTCTTCCGAGAAACAGCCATGGAAGTACTCAAAACAGGACTCTCACTGACGGAAAATGCAAAATCTGTGCAACCACTACATACTGTGGGGAAGAGACTGGAGAAAAACCATAATCCAGTCTGGATGAGAAAATGATTTGATGGCAGTTTCCATGCAATAAACCAAGGCTGCCCAATGGCTGGTGGATATGCAGAGAGGAAGGGACAAAACAACGCAAGGTTTGAGGGGAAAAAAGGTTAATATTTCTGCACACTGCATAACACACCGTTTTTGTACTGTGCCCTGACACAAATAAGTTGTCAGTGGGACAGAAGAGAAGCTGAAACATCAAAAGAGAGCCTATCCTCATGGCATTTAAAGCCTATTCAGAAGCACCAGAAATCTTTAATTAAAGCTTGATTGCTCTGTGTCTTGTTATCTCCTTTTGCCTACTGAGAATCCTATTTTGTCTCCTTCAGTTTCCATGATAGTACTTTGTTTACCTCGAGTTCCTCATTATTGCTCACTGTATCTTTATATGCCCAAATTTCCCATATTCTAGCCTTGTGTATAAAAGGAAATTGAACTGGTTTGATATAAATTAACTTTTTAATTGGTAGTTGAATGATAGTATGGTTAGAGCAGCTTTCAGTTTTACTTAAACTAATACCTAATCAATTTAAAACCGAAGACGAAGTAAGCCTGGGTTTACAAGAGAATAAACAGCACTCAGCCTTTTGTACAGATTTAACCATCTCAATGAAAAATCCTGGCTCCATCAAAGCTGCTTCAATCTTCTGGTGTATGCAGACCTTGTTACAACTTTTTTTTCCAGAATCTTGCTTCTAGAATCAAGTTTCACCTGCAACCTTTCAGCAAGAAGACGGTATTCCAGCAAATAACACATCATTAGTTAATTGAAAAGGAAAGAATTTGCACCGCCCTGTGAACATCTATCTAATGGCCACCTTGCACTGCAAGCAACTGTGTGACATGAAAACCACAGGAATTTTTCTGTGCTGGTCCTGAATATTCCTGTGCTGGTCAAGAAACTTGAGAGAGTAACAGCACTAGTTGTAGACATTTCAGGTCTTATTCTACCCAGTGTGTTCATTACCCCAGGTGTGACACACTACAGTGGTTAACACATTTTTGGAAGCTTCTGGATCTTTCACAGTGTGGCTGTCTTGTGTGTTTTGAATCCCCAGTGAGCATGACCTGAAGGCACTCATGACCAGCAGCAGCAAGGCTGAAGAAGCAAGTCAGTAGGTACAGAGCCTGAGAACAGAGAGGACAGGGAGGCTGGTGGTGCTGACCATCACTTTTGCTGAAAATGGATTTCCAGGCACAGGCAAAAGCAGCAGGTGTGTATAAGAGGTTGTGCTCGGATCCAGAGGAGCAAATGGAGGGCCCATGCCCTTGAAAACAATTGAGCTTCTTTGGATTGAATGTTGTGTAAACAAAGTGGTAGCTGTCTTTCAGACTGTAGCTCCTGCTGTGAAGGCTGACCTGGCTTGGGGACTGAGGGAGGGCATTTTATTATCTGGTTGTCTCATCAGCTTTAGGAACAGAGTTCTTTGTTTTAGTATGATTTCTTAAGAAGGAAATATTATAGTATGTGAACCATCACACAACTCAAAGATCCTATTAGCTGTAATTACTTTGAGCTGAGCTCATATTGGTCAGTGCAGTCTTTGGGACTTCAGGGTGGCACTGATGCTGTTGGTTCACTCACACAACAGTAAATATGTGCCCATCAAAGGAAAGGCCTTGACAGACTCAGCCTGAGGTTTCTTAAATGCATTACGGGATGCAGAAAGAAACAACATTAAAGCTGGGTAAAACACATAGCCCAGGGACCAAACAAGCATCTGCAGTGTTTCTTGACAGCAAGCAGGGGCTCAGCAACACAAAGGGAAAAGGGGATTTGGTGCTGCAGAGACCCTCAGAAATGCAATGACTTTCACTGCAAGAAGCTGCCACTCAGCTTCTCTGTTTCTGCCCTATCTACTCTGAGGGCATGAGGGGAGAAAATTGCTGTACGAGTGATTTCAAACCCCAAGGGCTAGAGACAATTTTAGACAGAATATGAACAGGACCAAGGATAAAGCTCAGAAAATAGGCAAGCTGTTTTAGATTGGAATTGCCTTGAATTTTCACCCCAAGGTCATCACAAATTATTTTAATTGCTCAAAGTACCTCAGTGACCTTCTCTTCTACCCTCATGCAATCTGATTCCCTTTATTTCTACTATCTAAGCCTTTCTTTAAATTGAATTCCTCAGATAGGACAGGGAGCAGAAGAGCTAGATGATGTCAGGTCTAGTGAGAAGTAAGAAATAACAAAATGCTCAAAGAAATTTACAGACACAGGATTTCTAGCCCACGCACACCTTACATTAACTTTGCATCTAAAATCTGATGTTTTTTCTGTTGCTAAAACAGTAGGTACCCTGGAAGGAAATGTACAGCTGCCTTAGGAAACTACAACATCACCAACAGAAAGTCAGCCAGAAATCCATAATCTACACCTGCCTACGGATCCTACCACAAGATCACTGACCCAAGGGCAAAACTGAGAGCACTTAAAAGAAAACTCCACTTACAGGCAGGAAACAGAAATACAGATACTGAAGGGAGGACTTCAAAGGATCTTCAAAGAGAACATATAAAGATACTTTTGGAAATTATGCCTTTGTGACAGCCCAAGCTCACACACAACGTCTGTAATAGAGCTAAACAGGACCTTTACAGCTGAAGTGCAGCTTCCCCCAGCCCAGCATCCTCTCCTATGGGCTCATTGCCTCTGTCTCGCTCCCTTGAGGCCCCTGGCAGTGCTTCTGCACTTTTCTTGCTGTGTGATGCTCAGGACATAAAATATCAGTAAGCTCCATGTGATGGCAACTCAGCCTACCCTGCAGGCTGTCCCCCCTCAGCCTCTGCTGCCAGAGCTCACTTTACAAGAGAGCTCAGGAAGCTGCCCTGCTGTGGCAGCATGGAGTGGGCTCATAGATCCAGCTTTTCAGGGAGGCTTTGAAGGCTGTGTAGGGCTTTTGGCCACACTGACCAGACTGCTGTCAGCATCAGAGCTAACACCACTAGTTCATGCACCTCAACAGAGCCCTGCATGAAGCAAAATAAAATACAGCCTAGAATAGAACTGATGCGAAGGACTCTTCTCAGGTGGAAGAGTGGGAGAGAAGGAGGCAGCAGGAACAAATCCCTTGGCTTACTGACTGAGCAAAGGAGGCATACATCAACCCTGCTCTCTAACTTGAGAGGTGGTATTTCAAATTGGCAGGTAGGTGGCTGGCCCTAAGAGAGGAGAAGCAGCTGCACACAGTGCTGAGGGCTGCAGCTGTAACAAGTGCTTGTCTCTCCTGTAGCTGCTCCTCACTTCCATGGTCAGCCCTGCTGCCCCAGGTAGGCTGGAGGTTGTGGCTGCTTGAACCGCTCCCAGAAGAGAGGCTGGCAAGGAGGAGGGAAGGAAGCAGATTCAAATGGAAATGCACCTTTAAAGCCCAAAACAGGTATTGTGAGTATGTGGGAAAGCCTGGGAGAGGAGAGAGGGAAACATTTGGGAGACAACAATGGGAGGGAGAAGGCAGGGAAGGGAATTCTAATATCTATTGGGCCCACACCATCACAGTTAGGTTGGAAAGAGGAGCTGAAGGGTAGGGGGGAATAAAGTAACATGAACATTCAAGACTGACATTTCTAACAGAAGAAAAATCATATTTTAAAAACAAAGTCCAATGCTGTACTGTTTCAAATAGACAATGAATATTTTACTGAAAAAGTGAGGCTAAGTTAGTTCAAACCAAGTCTATATTAACTAGAGTTGGGTGTTCAAGTTAAAAAATTCTGAACTCAGTCAATTTGGACACTTCATTTTGATTCCTGACAATTTTTAGATGACCATGACACCAAACAAACATATCTTACAGTTTAAAACCACACTTTACTTTAAGAAGAGGCCCCCTCTGGTTCTTTCACCAGCTTACAGTCAAAATCCAAGTCACAGTTAGAAGCTAAAGGTAATTCCTTTCTAGAACTTGTTTTGTTTTATTTGTATGGGACTTGGGAAAAGCTCTAAACAAAGGCTCTGGGGAAAAAAAAATGCATTTAGCCACATCTAACTGAAATCTGTGGTAGCTGGAAATCTATCTGATGATGCTTCTCAGACTCGACAATTACCTGCTGGATCAGAAATGGGGGCACTGCTGAGCTGGAGATTTCCCAGGAGCTTTTGTTCCCATCCAAACTTCTTCTGGCCACCTCTACTGGTGAGCAAATTGCTTGAGTCTGGAGTGGTACCTCGAGGTGTCTTCTCTCCACTGACTAGGAAACAAGAAATCACAGATTGGTTTATGGCTGAGGGGGACTGAGTCAGTATGTAAGCCAAAATTGAAGCTAAAATAAGGGCTACAGACTTCTGTGCTGAGAGTAAGAGCCTGCAGTCACAGGATATAACATTATTAAAAGAAATGGGCAGATTTACTTTCCATTTTTGTTACAGAACTGAGACAAAAGAAAAATAAACAGGAATGAGTGGTAGACAAAACAGCAAGTGAATGAAGACACAAGGCAGAAATACAGAATACAATCTTTAGCAACTGCTACAATTTTTTTTTTTTAGCCAGTAAAACTATGAGGAATTTTCTTTAATTCTATTTTAATTTTAAGATCTCTCTGAATACTGGAACCTGAGGTATATTGTACTTATGCACAGAAACCAACAGGTATCACTGCATAAATGGAGAGACTCATGCCCCAGGCAATGCAAATTAACATAACACAAAGCATGCAAAGCATTCTGACTACAGAATTGGTTTAGAGGTTTTCAATCTGAACAGGGCTACAGAGGTCGAAGCTTCAAGCCTGGGAGAAGAAAGGATGCACTTAAGTTCTGCTGCTCAGCCCAAGGCAGAAGTTTAATTTGTTCAGAGCAGCAATTCTCCAGACCTTATGTAAGTTGTTGGTCTGAGGTACAGGGTGGCAGATCGTTGAACACATTTACAAATGAAGCAATTCACTATGCATGAGATTATGAAAGATGAGTCAGACACAAATGTTTAATAAAAATCTATGTATGGTGAAATCTGGCATCAGAGATATAGACTGGGCATATTCTAGAGGCCAGTCAATCACAAAGCCAGGATCAGAATCCAAATTTTTCCCCAGAGCAGTAGAGTGTGAAGATCCTAGTTTCTGATTCAGACTTAAATGTGTGTCAGTGTAAATAAAATAACCTTGTTCTAGTTTAACTGGAGTACGGTACCCAATGTCATTGCCAAGTCAGTGTCAGTCACAGGATGCCTGTCTTTCCCCAGCCAGTGTCCAGCTGTCATTCATTTCGATAAGTGTCACACAGCAAACCAGGTCATGTGGAAATCTATAATCACAGACTGGCTTCTGCATCAGCCTGGGCATATAGGTGATGGTTCTGCCTCAGCTGGAAGCTGCTCCCCCACACTGTATGTCTCACTGTCCACTTATGCCAAACTGGAAACCCATTCCCTGCTCTGCTCCAGCAGTAAGATGGGGTCCTCTGCCTAAGCACAGTGATTTCTGACACAGACCTTTACCTTTCAGAGTCTTTTGAGGATAACAACATCCAGACCGTTCCCCCCAGTTTCCGAGTTTCAATTATACGGCAAATAAAAGACAAGTCATTTGCACATGAAAGGAAAACTTACTCGTTAAATAACAGTCCAGGCTAAGGGAGACATTGTCAAAAGCAATAATGGCATCAGAGCCTTCTTCCCATGAAGCGGTGATCTGAAACCAAAACCTGCACAGATTGGAAAAAATGGGATTAAATTCTGCTAAAGAACATGAAATTCAGAGCTCTGAACAATTACAGCAGTTTTTGAATGGTGGAGAAAAACTTTTCACATATAAAAATATAAAGTGATGGAGAAAGTATGCTCATTCCTAACAATGAAAGATGATCTGAAGAGGAGAGCTACACTTTTTTTAAGGCAGACAGAATAAGACAGTATTGCCCCTCTTCTCTCCAGAGACAAACAGCCTGAATGAGGGAGAAGTGTATGTGTGTGGTCAGAAAACAAAGTCCCCTGGATTCTGGCACAAATAAAAAACCAACCAAACAAACACCACTCTAAGTGATTTTATTCTCACAAGTGATTTATACCCCAAAGTATTAAGAAAAATAGGTAGGCAGGGCTCCTGAAGCAATCTGGAGTTCCTAAAAGGAACTAGCAATCAAAGGCTGAAACCCTTTTAGAAAGTATTTGGTGTTGATGTGCTCTCTAGGAAGCAAAGGATATCTGACAGCCCTGGCAGTCACAAAAGAGAGGAACTGACACTGGGTAGTCCACAGGAAGAGCAGAACTCATTATCTCCGTATAGAAGACGAGGAGGTTTGCCTTAAATCACTTCCTGATTTAAGGAAAGCTGGCTTTTGCCAGGAAGTTATGCCACTCTTACATTACCAGAAGAAAGATCACTGTAAATTCACCCTCAGTGTTATTACAAGGCAACAGGAAGAGCAAAAATTACCCACAACCAAATACTTCAAATCTGACAGTATATTGACCATGCATTAATTTTGTGTACTCATGGATTTAGGTTTTCTCTTAGTTTAACAAGTTCATGTTCTCTCAATGCATATCTGCCACATAAAAACAAAATGCTCTGCTTAGGAAACAGAACAATTTCTGAAAGCAGCCAGCCATAGCTCAGAAGTCAGATACAATGCTGAGAGGTTGCATCAAGGCTATAAAAACATGAAACTATCACATGCTGTAGAACAAGCTGCAAGTGAATAAAAAATATTTTCTAAACTTAACTCTCTGTTGTATCTTGATGTTTTACACCAGCAGAAGTTAAGCCATTCATGGGGCTCTTTAATGTAGATCTATTGCTAGTGCTTACTGCTCTATCTTTTAGAGATAAATGTTCAGTCAGAATGTGAATTCTTGCAGGTGTTTCAGTTTAGACAAGACAATGATGACAGAGCAAGGTATTTTTGAGGAGCAAGGTATTTTCTATTTATTTAGAAAGGCTTTAGAAATCCTGTCTCTTCCTTGCAGCAAAAATCTAAACACTGGCAGACTTTATTTTCTTCTCACATACTGTGGTCCTTTCTGCATGGCACAGGGTCTAAAAATATTTTCTCTTAGCTTTGTGCATGTTATTAGTATTCTTACATTAATCTTGGTGATTCCTACTGTTTTTAAATACTACCTCTCCTTTACCAGCAAGCCAACCTCAAAACCAAAACTCCAGTGAAGTTTTCCCTAATCATATGCATATTTACTCTGGGACAGCATATTCCTGTGTTTCCAATGTGGATTTTGACTGAGCCACCTGACTCTGTCAGCAAATGTAACCAACTTCCACATTGTTCTCAAACACAGGGCAGCTTTCCAGAGGGGACAGTGAGGTTTGGCAGAAGCTAAAACAGACCCCAGGGATATATGTGACTTTGAGGATATGTAGGTTAAAGTGCCATCATCTTCTGCAATTGGTGTCCTTGCTAAGCTACAGCTGGGGACAGAGTCAGAAAACCTGACACAACAGAAAAGATTTATATAGTTACTATGTTCCTCCTTCTTTAGTTCTGGTAAAGAAAAGCAACGATGCTCCAATACTGAAATTTCTCACTCCTTTAAGACATGCATTGCACATATGGAGAGACTTCTTTAAAACTGACTTCATTTGTTCTAAAGATGTGAGCAGCTGCCATGGAAGAGCAGGTGACTGACAGGAATAATGGTGGATATGGAATAATGGTGGATATGGTGAAGGAAGAGTATCCCTAGCATCAAAAGAAACTCCAAATTGCAAGACACAATTTTCTTTGCTAAATGATCCATCTTTATCAGTTCAAAAGGTGGCAGCTCCATCCATACAAGTCTGAATATCACAGAAGTGTAGTTTTAGCCTTCCCAAATCCATAAAAAGGGCAACTGAAGATTAATGCTGCCAGCAGTCTCACAGTTCTTAGTTGGGATACCTGAAACCCCTTGTGGGTATGCCTAGGAGAACTGAAAGGAACATAAAATCCTTGGACATTAAATTGGCTTCTGACTGAATTGGCTGCCCTCCCCTTGCCTCCCACTCTCATTTGCTCTACAGCTGACATCCCACAACACTTCAAATGAAATTACAAGCTCCAGCACAAACATAAGCTGTTCAGTTTGAGACATGCAATACAAAACTTAAACAAAAGCTGTTGAGCAGACATAGTGGGCTCTGATCTACTTTTTCCTGCAAGTCACAGTGCCAGCAGCAAAGATGACTGAACCATGTGTGAAACAGGTCCTGAACACCACAGGTCACAGTCTGGCATTTTATGGAAAACCAGCACCTACCTCAGGCTGTAAAATACAGACTCTAGCCAGCAGAAGCTTCTCCTTCCCTGTTGTGTGCTGTTGAAATGCCCAGGAAGAGGTAGGGTGGAAACTGGTTCAGCTGCACATCTTTCAGATGGCTCTGTGTGAAAATCAGTGCCCTGCACACAGTGACCCTTGGTGCTGCATTGAAGGGACCAAGTCTGGTGCATTTGATCCTCAACCTGTTCCCTCAGAGTGCACACTAAATGCCACTTGGAGACAGGGACACTTTGATCTGAATTTGTGTTTGTTGATGCGAATTTATGTTTGTAAGGTGTTAAACTGAGGCTGTAGAATTAATTACAAAGACAAATAAACAGTTCCTTTCTGTCAGCTTTTCCCTCCACTACTGCAGACTTTAGCTCAGGGAGCAGAGGAGACATACTTCAGTAAAGACTACTGTGGACCTTCTTTGTGCCTCCAGGCAATGAAGCACTTCTAAAAATATCTTCAGGCAATTTCCTTGGCAGAACCTAAGGTTCATGCCCCAAGGTGTTACGCTTTGATGCACTTTTCATGTCGTGTCTCTTCAAACAATAAAGGGTTGTTCTTATGAGAATTATCAAATGTTCAGCTCCTAAGAACTCAAAGGCATGATACAAACCAGTATTTCTCTTGTTGAAGGGAGTGCCATGTAACATGCCCATATGAGAATGCAATAGATTGCTTTTTACTTTTATTTACAGTTCATTCAAGTTAAGAGACAGCCTTGCTGATTTCACCTGCAGGAGCACCGGGACCAGAACTCTTGAGAAGTTTCCACAAGCTCACCAGAGATGAAAAAAAATGACAGAAATGCCCCTAAAATACAAAAATTCTGTGAATGCTAAACACTATTAGGACCATCAGTGCTGCTTTGGTTGCCTATTAATCTTATTTTTTCCTAACACGAAAGCAGTTTCAGTACAAACCTTCTCTTGAGACCAGCATTTCTGCAACAAATAGTTCATCATTTTATCTTCTCTAGTTTAATGCCACTATTAATTTAGAAATATGATGTCTTTCAAATTCCATTGAAACAAGATCATCAGTTAACCAACATTTCAATCATTAGCTTTGGTGGCTTTAGCTTAATGGACTAATTAAGGGAAATTTAATCAAAACTGAAGATGGAAATGTCACACATCAGTGAGATGAAAAAAACCCCACAGACAACCTCATTCCCTTGCTCCCTCTCTCTTTTTTTTATTTTTTTTTCTTTCCCTTTGATCCCTGAAATCAATGAAATAACTCCCTCTGACTTTGGTGGGAGCTGATACTGAAGCAGCAGCAGCAGATGTTACTGCAGTGACTCAGAACAGTTCTGGAGGTGACAATGGTGACTGGTGTTTCTGCGCAGATCAAAAGGGGGAAATCCTGACTGCACACCCAGTACCTCCACTGGCTCCAGTACAGCACAGACACTGGACCACAGCCATGCACAGACACACCCATTGCAAACACAGATGCTGCAGTGAACGGCCATGAAAAAATATTCCTGAAGGCAATTATACAGGAGCAGCAAAAGTAGTGCTGGCAAGTTTGTCATGACTTTGTTGCTTAATAAATCCCAGCAACTTCTTCACATGGAAGCCAAATCCTCCTCAGATAAGTCTGTGTTTGTAAGCTAGATTTCTTCATAGGAATGAAAGTGTGGCAGCTATGAAATGCTTTAATGACTTGGATATTAGAAAAATTATTATTTGAGGGCTGGTGGAAATTACTTAACTGTCTCCTTTTGCCCTACTCAACTGGGAGCACAACTAGAAAAAAGGTTCCTTAGATGTTTGACAGCTGGGAAGTACAAGTTACACCCTGCAGAGCTGAGTGCTAGCTGAGCTGTGAAAGAAAAGGCACACAAAGGCCTTTTTTAAAAGAAATTCTGTTTGAGGCAAATAGGAAATGCTGTACCGGGGGGGCAACACCCCCTCTCCCCCCATTTCAATCTCATCTCTGGGGAACATCAGCTCCTCCATATGAAGGATACAATTTTACATCAATCCAAAAACCACTCAAGGGTGACCACTGCTCAAATATTTCAGAATCACAGATAAGAAATGGCAAAAAATGAGCTTTTTTGGTTTGTTTCTTTGGCGCCGTCTGTGATCTATCAATCCAGATGAACAGTTCTTTGAAAGTGTATTTTAACTCAGTTAAATCTCACCAAAACGGGATAACATCAAAGACCTTTCCCATTCCTCAGGCTTTTTGAAGCTTGGGTTTTATTTCAGCGTGGTCAATGTTTGAGCTTCGTCACATCACCCCGGGTTTTCTCTTCAGTTGGTCCTTTTTGACTACTTATTTTTTTTCTTGATCCTAATAGAAGACTGGTTCACCCCAAAATATTTGGGGCTTATTATAGAGGGAGATGCAGAACTAAACGTGTGAAGATATATTTATAGCTATGTTGGTATAGCCTCCATGAGGACAAACTCTTTTGCTCACATCAATCCTTAGATCTTCATTGCACAGAAATGTTAGCTTTTGCATGTATTCTATCTTCTGATGAAAGGGAAATAAAAAACCCATCCTCATTGCAGTGAAGACCTCTGTGAGCTGATTTTGTGCGAATACTGCAGCTCCCTCCCTTCAGTAACTATTCTGAATTCCACCTAAATATTATCCCTGGCTCATACAGACAGTTCAGGTTTTCATTACCCAGACTCAGGCAGCTGCCTTCATCCCATTATTTTAGAAAGGCTCATAATAACTATTTTTTTTCTATTTTTTTTCTTTTTGTCATAAAAGACAGGGATTATTAACCAAGATTGAACGTTAATCTCCTCTGTACTCAATCCCCCATGCAGGAACGTGAACACAGTGTGTCTGTACGTACAGATCTCATTTCATAACTGGTAATGTTTTGCCTCTGACGGAACTGATTTCTCTCTCTACCTAGCTAAAATAATTATGGCTGAACCTGCTTGAGACCAAGGTTCTCACAGAATGGAGAAATTTCAGGTCACTAACCCTTATTACATTTGGGTTCCCATTAACTTCTCTGTTACAAATGATGCATTGTTAGCTCACTTCATAAAGGAATACTTATTATTTGGGATAAAAGACACATTTAGATGGAATAAGATTATTTGGAGAAATGTAAGCATGCTAACCAAACTCAGTTACAGTGACAGAATTGCCATGCAGGAAGTTACTTAATGGCTAGTAATAAAGATTGAGATTCAAAGGTGTTATTAAAGGCTGCCATGCATGTACAAAATCTGTCACAGGCACTCTGCACACACTGTCACCAAAACCCCCTTTTCAGATGCACAGAACAACCATTTGCAGAATAACTCTTTCAGAAGGACAGTAGCAGACAGACATAATTAATGCTGAAGAGCAGAAGAGCAGTGATATGGTTGTTAAGGTCTCACTGCTTTTAACAAAGTAATGTGTGGCCACTTCAGGACTACACAGCCTAGGCTTGTTGGATGGATGTAAGACAGACTGAAGAGGTCTGGGTGCAGATGTGACCAATTAATACACACGTGGTAATGTGTAGGCAGACATATGACTGGCTTTCATGGAGGGTCCCTGTTTCTTCTTAGAAGAATGGGAAGAAAATTTAGGAATAACATGAGATAAACAGGTCTCTGGGTCAAAAATGTTGCCAAGAACCTTCCTTTTCCTTTTCTTCCTGAATGGGAAACCTGACTCTCAGAAACTTATTATAAATAAATTCTGAAAGGAGTGTGAGGGAGAGACAGAGCAATACAAGAAAAATTACTGAACAAGAAGAGTGCTTAGCCACAGCTCGTGGAGATACAGCGGTATGAGATGAGACAATTTCTTTTTACTGCTACAATGAGTGAGAGGGTCCCCAGGTGCTGTGGCTGCCACAGAGCTGCTGAAGGATCCAGGCAGAAAAATCTCACTCCCACGGACTGAAAGGGAATCCCACATGGAGATGGAGACAAAAACCTAATGAGAACCAGTGTGGTTTGTAAAAATCCAGCAAGTCTGCAAAATCGGAATAGGTAATGAAGTCTGTTTAAAAAAAATAGAAAGTGCAATTGGTGGGACATGAGTTCTGACTTGTTACAACAGAGTATCACCCTCTGAGGTAACTGCTGTCTGTAGGCCTTTCTGTTTTCCTTCTCAGGAAGCTCTCATCCTTACCAGCCTTCCAGGTAAGTCACCTTACTGATCCCTTCCAACATAGTAAAATTCTCAGTCTGTGTTCAGGAGAAGGTCATCAGCAAGAAAATAATTTTGAAGCTCTCTGAGCACAATGGGACCAAAAGAAAATTGGTTTTTCACTTTCTGAACATGCTTCCCTGCTAGAAGGACATGGCCTGGCATTGCTATCAGTGACAAGGTAAATGGTGCAGCTATTTATTACTGAAAATTTAATTTCCTGGGACCTCAAGTAAACTCCTCTCACTCCTTCCTCCATCTGGCCACTACTAATTAAGACTGGCTGAAAATTTAGATGTTGTAATGCCAAAAAAATTAAACTTAAGAAGTAAACCAAAGAAACCTTTCTAACCAACAAACACATTTAAATTCCTTTTGTATTTCTACACAGTCTTCTTCTGTCATGAGACTGCACTGAGGTAGGACAGGTTACTATTAATATTAGTCACTTTTACCAGATTTCCCTTACAGAGGTTACAGTGAAATCTTTAAAGAAAAGGATTAGTAGAGAATATAGGCCTTAAAAGTCCAGAGCTGGGCTGGACTGGCTCACACAGAATCTACTTCCAGACAACTTCAGTCAGGTGGTAGAAGGACCCAGAGAACTTCTGGTCTACATGCTGCTCCACATGGCTGGCCTCAGCTTCATCAAAGGAGTAAAAATCAAGAGATTTAGAATTTGTTTCTTAAAGCATTAATTTTCCAGTCAGGCCTCAGCCTATTAGAGTTAATCCTTTTCCACCTCTCACACTGTGTAGCAAACAGTTGCTAAGCGTTGGAGATAATGAGCATCAGCCTACAGCAAGCTCCAGAGAATCCCTTAGTTACACGTGCTTGTATTTTATCGGTGCTGTACCTTAACCACACTGTTGAACTAACAGAATGTCTAATTATTAGCTACACAAATCACTCATCTTCAATTACATCAGGCTTCTGTTTGCTCTTATTGTCACCTTCTCACATTATCATTACTAAAATTTAAATTCACATGTACTAACTAAAAGCAAATATATAAAAAAAGCAACTACCAGCTACAACACAGCTTTCAAGACTGTTTCCAACTTCCATTTCTGTGAAGTTAAAAAAGAAAAGTCCTTGACAAGCTCATCACTTTTCACTGGAAAACCAATAATAATTTTCCATCAAATAAAACAATCTTACAATAACGTGGTTGTCTACTCTACTCTCAATTGAAATGTTGTAGTATTGCACTAATGTGTAAATTCCAGTAAGTAAAAATAACAATACCTCTAGCTTTCACCAATCTGTGCAGATTATTTGATTTGCAGATAATGCATCCTTCAGAGAGGGGTAAGTGGCTCTACAGGGGATAACAAATCACAGCAAGGATTGTTTGTTCATGTTGAGTGTATCTCACTGGCAACTTAAAATACAACATCTCTGGAGGTGCTGCCTTTTGCCTCTGGTAGGCACAACCTGTTCATCCAACAGCTTAAGGAGCTCTTGCCCACAGCTGGCTTCTTTAATTGTAGCTGCTTTGATGACACATCCTCGACCAGGCCCTTGGCACTTCCCCCACAATGCACAGAAGATACTGAGCATTTGGAATTGGGTTACAACTCCGTTCATCAACTCTGTTAGTCAACACAACACATGAGCTAACTCTCAGGATTGCTCTGCCAACATCTTCTGGAACAAGGAAGGATAGATAACTTCAGGAAGACATAAAGTGCCAGCACTTCAGCTTCTTTCATGTCCACACAGAAAAGTCAAGACCTCACAGAGAGTGAAATTGCAATTGCACGTGTCCAAGGCTTCCCAGGCTAACACAGAGCTAGAAATGTGACCATCCCTTGGTCACAATTTAACTTCTTTGTCTTAGTCCTCCCTCCTTTCTGTTATTGCCAATTCACCTGAAATGATCTAGCTGTGATTTTCTGCCAAAGTATGATTTCTCCCAAAAGCCTGAGGGATATCAAACATTTAAGAAATGTCTGTTTCTAAAGATAGAGCTGATCTAATTTCTTGGAAGTCTTCCTAATGATTCTTTGAAGTGCTGTAAGCCAAACATGGAAATTATGGCTAAGCAGCTTTTAAACAAGCATGCTTTTAAGCAGTTTTAGAGCACATTATCTTGTTATTAATAACACTTTCCATTCAGCTTCCCAATCACAATAGAACATGCTTTAATTTTGTATGAAACTGGTACACTGGTGTGTTTTACTCGAGAGCTTTACTTCTATGAGCTGATTTAAACTCTCAGCTCCTCCTGTAGGAATATCTGCAATATCATGGTTCTAACACAGACCCTCACAGCTTCTGACACAGGAACCAATTAAAAAAAGACAGACACAGCAAGCTTTCAGCAGCACCAGCACTGTGTTCACATCAATTAAGTACTTCTTACAGTTCAATAAAACTGTCATTTATCTCCATTTATACACTGGAGTCTCACTGGTACCCTTTTGGTGTATACTTCCATAGAATTCCTTCCCAATCTGTACATCAGTCCAGATTTTCTAAAAAACAGGTTTTGAGATGGTAAGAAAGATGCTTGCAGTATTTTCAAGTCTCACAGGAGACTTCTTTCTTCCCAGGAAGGATTGGCTTCAATTCAATCAATCTTAGAAGAAAAATTCATTAATACAGTGCACTTTCTGTGAATAAATAAGGACAAAAACTTTTCAAGAGACACCAAAACTTCGAAGTTTTCCTTGCTTATGTCTTAACCTCCAACAAACTCCCTCCCTTCAGGGAACCCATCTGTCTGTAAGCAATAGGGAAGTAAGCATGTCAGCACCTTATACATAATAGTCAGCACCGTGTTATCAGCTGAATCCATGATTTCTCATGAATCACTGCTAGCCTGGCTCCTAAGATCAAAGTGTTCTCTGCCTGACTGTGCAACCAGAGAGAATTTAAAGGAAAGCAATATTACAAGGGTACAGAATAATTCAGGTACAAAACATTCCCCCGGCAACATTAGGAAATAAATCACATAAATAATAATGGCAAAATATACCATTCTTCAAAGGAAACACAGCTGAAGGGAATGAAGCAACCAGGTATTTTTACAAATGGTGCTCACCAGTGACTGCACAATAAGCTTTATGCTGGCATTTTTAAAATCTTTGACGCACACATATTAATTATACATTCAGGACCAAAGCATTGGCAGTGTCCTTGTTGTATTTGCAGCCTATGTGCATCCCCAAGTGCCAGTAAGATAGAAGACATATTCATATGTTTGTTCAAAGTTCTTACAAAGCAAACTACCCCTTAATGAAATCCATTATTTCTAGGGCACAGGTTTCCAAAAAGACAAGGGAAAGCAGTACTCATGACACAGATGGTAGATGCATCTTGCAGCCCAAGGGCCAGGGCAGCAGGAGGTGAAGTATGTCTGTGCCTTCTCTAGAAACAGCACACACTAAAAGCAAACAATGAACAAGAGTATTCCCTTAAAGCTGACTTGTAAGAAATAGCTAAAACAACATTCTAAATAAACATATGCTACCAGATTAAGCATATGCTACCAGATAAACCTTCTACGCTTAAAGCCAGAATAGAGCCATGCACAGCCCTTTAGTAAGGTGAGCCTTCAGCTACAGCTAAAACAAAGGTGTTCAGTTGGATCCTTGTCTGATTTTGCAGCAGGCTCTTTTCCCACCTCTTCATCCTCAGATCTAGACACAATGAATACCAGGGGCTTTGACATCCTGAAAAAATATCAGCTATGGAGCTCACATCCATCTCTAGCAAACTATGAAAGAGCACCAAACATAGAACAGTATGCCAAGAGAGTGGTTCCCAGCTGGTGAAATGGAGACACAGAAGTTTAAGCATCTTGCTGTAGACTACCCATTGACCCAGCCTGTGAGACAAAACTTTGACTTGGGAGTTGCAAAATTGTGTGCTTTGCTCTAAATACTCCACTATTCTCATTCTCTGCTTCTAACAGAAGATGCCTCATGGAGGACAAAGCACTTCTCCCTGAGGGAACAGCTTCCAGGAGAAATGCTGGCCATTTTCATCGCCAGGTAGCTAGTGCTGACAGGATTGACCACCGTGCAGGAGAATGAGGAGAAGACTCATACCTATCCAGTATATCTGGGAGAGGTAAGATCATCCACTGCCATATTCCCAAGCCTTCGCTGTTCTCTGAATGCCAGAACGTCCAGCTCTGCTCCTTTCCTGTCTTGTTCTCGACCAGCACCAGGGATACATTTCCCAGCAAGACACCATGGATGAGCCACGATATTCGTAGCTAGAAGAAACAGAACATATGAGATTAAACATCACAAACATTATTCAAAAGTTAACAAAATACTCAATTCTTCTTTCATTGCTTTCTAATCACCAAAAAGCTGATTCTCCCGTCCTTGTACTCATGTCCTCCCTTTAGGAAACTCCACAGATGTGGAAGCCTGTAACACTTTGTATCTGCTATTAAACGTTGAAACTACTCACCTTTTTTTTAATTTGTGAAGTTGAGTCTAAACCATCTGTTTTAGCTTTCACATATGTGTCTAATTTTAAAGGGATAAGCTTATACCTCCATTGTTTGCAGTACAAAGACTACGCTCCCCTAAGATGCCACCTAAGAGATTCAAGTTAAGACTAACAACTTTTTCAGCAATAAGCTTTTCTATTCCAGCAGCAGCAGTAAAAAACACAGGGAGAAAAGCTACAATAAGCAGGCATCACTAGTAATCACATCCACATCCCCCAGATACTCATTTAAAAAACCAGATTTTACTTTCCATCCAAGTTTCTACAGATTTTTCAATTAAAGTTCAGTAATAATTTGGTGGGTTTTTTTATTAATTAAAATACTTTAGAGAACCATTTTTCTAACATTTTTGTTATGATAATGTAATTGAATCCATTTCTATGCATTTATCCCTGTATGTAAACTTATTTCATGTAGTTTTCTCATTTTATGACTTTCTCTCCCTCATTGTATAAAAAGAAAAACAATTCCTTCCACATCAGGCTAGTTCTACAACCCATAGTAGATGACTATTGTCTTCTTATTTTCTGGGGAAAAAAGAAGAGGAGCTAGCCCTTTGTTGATAAAGAGCATAAGTAAAATACACATATATATTTTATTCAGGAGCTGGGTGTCATCTCAATAACCAGTAGAGGTGAGAATGCTGAAGGAATGAGTTTATTAGAGCTACATTAGCGATGGATGTTTTGGACACAAGAAAGTGTTCAGCACGGCCTCTAGTATCCATACATATTCAACAAAGCATTCTATATTTTAGCACTTCAAAGCCACCACCAAAGTCAGAAGGCTCAGAATTAAGTTTGTATTTTACAAAGGAACACCTGATAACATTTCTTATTTTCTTGCTTTGATAGCACAGAACATTCATATCCATTTCTCAGCATAAAACAAAACTGCTAAATTTTGCTTGCTGCTCCTATATCATGGTGTAAGTTTGTTCTGGCAGGCAAATCAGATGTAGGCATCAAAAGGACAGAAGTGTTGCTATTATTCCCAGTTTATGATCACAATTTTGGAGTGGGTGGAACAAAATTCTGGATATCCATTATATTAATTATCAGTACTGAATTTGGGTAAACACTACAGCTCATCTGCCTGCCTCCAAAGCTACAAAGAAAGAAGTGACTTTACACTGCAAAACTATGACAGAGACTGAATCATCTAGATGGGGCTCTTCTCTTTCTCTCCAGTCCAAAAATCACTGGAATCACTCCTGGGTCCATTGTATTGTAGGACCCAAGGTTTGATAAATGTACACACAGATAAGCCAGTTTGGGTCTGTGAAACCATTTTGTTACATTATTTTGGCCATGCATCCAAAATTGATGTGTAGGTTTTGAGTGGTTCAGCAAACTATCACAGAGGCCTTCCAGACCACTGCTGGGGACAAGCTGGTCAAGACTGGACACTGGTCAAGTCTGACTTCCAGCTCACTCCCACCCCAGCTCTGGGAGAGGACTCATGGAATCCCATGGTTATTTCCAGTGTTGGACAGTGGAAACCACAGCACTAAGTGTGAGAATTTTCACCTCCCAGACACCAGAGAGGAAAAGCAGAGTCAAGCAGGATGGCCAGGAACTATTTCAGATTCACAACATGACGGCCAAGGAGGCAGCTGAGGAGGGCTGAGTTCGTACCCAACAACCAGAACCAACACTGATGAGAGAGGCTGCTGACAAATGTTGGTGGTATAGGAGGCTAATGCCTTCAAACTTGGTGCCTGCATGGCTGCTCCTGACAGGTGACAATCAAGATGAAAGAATTTGTTGGGCATTCTATATTTCAAATGCCTACAAAGCAAGGCATTTTTTAGTGTGAATTTAAAGTGAAAATTTGTACCTTTCAGACCCAATAAAGTAACTTCCCTGTGAGAAAGATCATCAGGACTTAATTATTTGTTTTAATAAGTTTGGAATGCCAGTGGACATTTAAAACCTTCCACCTATACCAGGGAAAGCAACTCCTCTTACTAGGAGTCCACATGTCCACTTTTAGGACCCCAATGCCAATTCCCTGTGTAACACATTATGTGACATTTTTAATACAGGTGAGTTGGAGCAACTTCACCGTGCCATTTTGGTAATTTAAAATTTGAGAGGTAAAGCCCTGAAACTCCCACTAGGCAGAAGCTTTCAGACCTCTGTCTCTTCTGGAGACCTGCCAGAAGGTAAGAGGCAACATCTACATGGTCAGAAGTGAGGGAAGAGCGAGCCTTTGATAGCTGTTAACGTAACACTAGAGCAAAAGCTGAAGCAATTGATGAATTGGAATGAATGCCTTTGCACACATGTCAGCTGTTTGAAGGAAAGAAATAGCTGGCAATAGATGTGGGAGATCAGCTCATTGGCAAAGTGCAATATGCGAACTCTAATGAACTGGCTCTGAGTGAATCGACTGGCACTGTGTCCAAATGGGCATTTTTGGCTGTGATTTCCATGCTTTCTAAGCTTCACAGCAGGGCAGTCCAGGTCTTTTCACACCTGCTGAAGTGAACCAGAGCAGATGATGAGCTGGATACCACAGCAAAGGCTTCTGAATGGGGCTGGCATTCATTCTGTAGAATACAGCATCAATGATGGCAGATGGTACTACATACACAGGGCGTCCTGCAAGCAGAGCAGTGGCACATTTGGAAAAATCTAAATCTGGGCTGTTGGTGGAATACCCTAACGTTATGCATCAAACATCTCCCTCTGTGTTAAACTAGCAGCAAAATATTCAGGAGCTAGAAACATCACTGAGAAATTAATTAAGCATGGAAGGTAGGCTCGGCAGCACCTTGCTTTCTGGCTTTGGAACCCACCAGAGCTGGTGATGAGCTGTTCATATGCAAATTCACTGACTTAGTAAATGAAATGTTCTAAACTGATCTGGGGAAAATTAACAGGAGGGAGAGCCCACGGTAAACACACAGCATATTGAGGTAAAACTCAGGTCAGATGGCTACAGGCACTGCACTGCTAACACCATCTGGAAAAATGCCTTCTGAGAACCCCCTTAGCCTCTGAGTTGGTGGAGTTTCTGAACTGACAAACAGGAGACTCAATTAATCCCAGAAAGAAAAAACCCAAAACCCTAATCCTTATCAATATCAACAGGGCTTGGCAGGTGAAGAAAAACAAGGAAGGTAGATTTTCCAGCACAAGCTGCATAATTTCAAGACCACTTGAGAACTGAGACTTGCATTTTACTTCCTTACACACACAAAAAAACCCCAAAAAACCAAAAAAACATATATATATATATATATATATATGTATATAGACACACACATAGATATATATACACACACACACCCCTAGAACCTTCTGGGTGAAGTTTGAACCTGCTGAAACCTGTGAGTCTACTTTAATGGCTAGAAACATTCCAGCATAAACTAACTCCGAGATGTCTGACTGAGGACCAATGACACACACTCACAGCAGCATAAATAAAACATTCTGCACTGACACCCTGGAGAGCTGCTGTTTCTTTTTCCTCACTTTCTGCATGGCAATGACACTGACTATTAGCATTACGGCCCTACCCGGCAGCAAAAGCTACTTGGCCATCTTTAACACAAGTGAAAAAAAGAAACTGGAAAAGAAAAACATATTTCAAACAGGGCTTGCAGTAAAATATTTTTAAGAAGGCAGAGAAGAGTCTACAAGCATTTTGCTCCCAAGGAACTGCAGGAGTTGGATCTCACTGGTGGCTCTCCGGCCAGCAACACCTCAACTCTGCACCACAGGCTTTCAACTTGTGAGACAGCACATTACTTAGTTCTCATGCTCCCAAGTCCTTGCTCCCCCTCCATGATACTTGCTCCAAGGAATTGCTCAAAATTTGCCTGACAAGGAACAGTGGATTCTTGAAATGCAGACATTTATTCTCCTGAAAAACATTACTGTTTTCTTGGGTGTTCTTCACTGGAAGGGGAACAGTAGAAATTGTTTTCAGCTGTGAATGCACTGACCCAGTAAATGTAACTCATGTATTAAAGAAGCTCAGAAAACATCTCACTGTTGAGGAGAAACTGAAGCTGCAAGTTGGAATATGATTTGAACAGAATTAGGCAATAGCTGCAGACACTTTTGCCAAGTCCCAGTGAGCTTTTTACATGAATATGAGCTACCTTTGACATGTGAAGTTTATCACACTGACAATATTTTTTTTCTTACTAGACATGAGAAATGGTTGCACATAACAGTATGAGCAAAGACATCTATTAGCACTGTTCAGCAATTCAGACTTGGACTCTTATGCATAATAAAGAAGATCAAAAGATCTTGGTCCTGGTTTTTGGCCAGATCTACAACAATGCATGATCAGACTCTCTTGCAGTCTGCAGACACTTCTGCTTTACATTAGGACTCAGGGGTGCAAGCAAAAACCATTTTTAAGTGATAGAATTATAATTAACTGGTCTGATTATGTAGCTTTAGAATACCTAGGCAGGCAAGAGAAGCTTGTGTTTTATACGAACAGATTCTCCCACTATTTATTCTCACATTGTTTCTTACTTCATTTCAGAAAACAGACAAAGAGAAAAATAAAAGCAACAATAAAAGAGAAAGTGTTCGGAATTTTGCTGTTGGAGTACTGTGGGATGACCAGCCTTCAAGAGATTTCAGATGCTATAGATCCTCTGATCCAATGTCACAAAAGCCAGGTGGGAAAGGAAGCAAGAGAAGACAGATGACAGTGAATAAGCTGTACAGATTTTAAAATAAACACTTTAAAATAAAGAAGTATGCTAACAGTATTCTGCCAAATAAAGCACATGAAAGGCTGAGCTAGAGGCATATCTATGTTGCATTTTTCATGCTCGTAAATTTTCAGTGTCAATGTTATTACCATGTATGCTTCTAAGTTATTTAAAGCTCAAGGAGTAGAGGAGAAAAGGAGACACACTCTGCAGGTGTCAGCACGGGGCTCAGAATGCACTCAAGGAATGATTTATATTATTGACTTACATGCCTTGAAAAAATGCAACACTTCTGCATAGAAAAGAGAACTGAATTAATAAACAGAGAGGATGAAAACATCTTTATATCTGTAAACCTAAGTGAGAAGGCAAACTTCAACTATACCATTCTACATCAACATGTTATATTTATTTTCAAGAGAGAGTACGTTTACATTCAAAAAGTAATTTCAGGTGTTAAAGAAATCTGGCTCAGTTTAGTGCTAACTTACGTAACATAATGGTGGCTTTCAAGAAACAGCTAGTTGAAATGTCAAAATAGCATCAGAAGCGTATTTTCATTATTTTAAACATAGCCAAAAGCACAAAGCACATTTACTATCATAGGAATCTGTTTTCATTGCTTTCCAGCACAACTATACCCTTTAAAACGTTTGACCCAGGGCCTAACAGGAAAATGAAATAATCTGGTTCCTAATCACAAAGCAGTCCCTCTTGCAGAGTCACCTTACTCTATGGAGGTGCATGCAACAACATTTAAGGCTAATTTCAAATTCAGCAGCTCTGCTGTTACTCTCCTTCTCTATGACAGCCCACACCAAAGCTGCACACTTGGTTTTTAATTATCAGGCATGGCACTGAGATTCTGTCACAGATTCCCTTGAGCTGAGCCTTTCTAAAAGTCATTCTCCAGACTGCTCATATTTCTGGAGTGACTTCCAAGCAGAAGGAGTAGTAACAACCCACCACAAAACGAAGTCTTGTAGGGTTGATGCAAGACTACAGCCCGGGCAAGTACAACTGTACCAGCCTCACAGAATGCAGTACTCTGGAGCTGGTCTTCTCTCTCTTTATGAGAGAAACCCACACACTTTGGGAAGACACAGGCATGTTTCTTATGATCTACAGGTACCACAACACCCTTCAAGGCCTGAGGATGCAGACATCAGGGAGCATCTCCAAAAAATGAAATGAAAAGCAAATCGGCACATGTGACTGCACCTGTACAGCAATAACGGGGGACTGAGGGAGATGGGATTGTCTTGTTGTCTAGGCAGGGGAGGTCAGAACTGAGTCTCCAGCTTCCACACAAAGGTGAGTAATCCCTGGGCACCTGCAACACTTTTGTCAGCTCTCTGACTTCTTTGCAAAGTTCTGAAAAGTAGGTGGCCATGATAGTTTGGAAACCGCACACCTAGGGGGATCAACTGTGGCAAAGCAATTAGTTTTGCCATGGGTAGTGTCTGAGATGACAGCACTTCCTTGGATTTAATTGCAGTGTGGTTTCCTAGACTCCCAGACACCAGTACAGCTACTAATGACATGCATATGGATTTCTTCTTCAAAATGAGGAAATGCCTACCCATCCCATGCTCCTCTTTGCCCTGTCAGCATTGCACAGGCCAGATGATTCCCACTCAGAGGAGGGAAATCTCAGTGTGACAGAAGGGGCAAATAATGCTGTGCTTTACTGCTCGAGCTCTAAAAACTCTGCCTTTAAATCAGGTCCCTGGTTGGCTTAATTCTTTGCACTTTACGTGCATTCCTATGCTCAATTACACGTGCTTTGCTTCCAGTGAACTTTTACATGTGAGTTAAAAGATTTTCACTCTTGATTCCTGTGACTGACTGGTTCCAGAAGTACTTCCTGAGCTTTTTGTTGCATCTCCCCTTTCTGGCTACTTCAGGGTAATGGAGCATCTCTTCACTGACTATGTGAACCACTTCCTGCATTCACCCAAGATTTAGTAGAAGCGCCACAGTTTCCCTCTTCCATACAGAGTGGGTTTTAAGTACAGACTTAAAGGGGTCAACAAGCAAAGGGCTCTACCGAAAGTGCAACATGAAAAAATAACAAAGGCTGTCTGGACTGCAAACAAGAGATTCTTTGAAGCCAGGATACTCCAGCCAAGATTTAATAAAACAACAAAAGAAAAGAAAAAAACTAGCAAGAACAAAGGGCAGCATCACAAACTGACTGCTTTGACCTGCAAAAACACTGAAGAATAAAGAAAATGAAAATATAAGGCTGCTCAAACCAAACAGGAATGAAGTGCAATACAGAGCTGTACACAAAGTGCAAGGCACATTAGGGCCAATCCCAAATGTGTGGGAAAGTACAGGCTGTGTTATTACAGTATCTCCTGCGTGCATTTTTATCCTTTTCCCATCTTTTGATGCATGTGGGGCAGTACAGAGTAGGTGAGGCTGACGTTTCCCTTCCTGAGTTAACAAGGAGCCTCCTACAGGGCATCCAAAGGGCAGGCAGCCCTGCATGCTCCTGGTGACTGACCTCAGGCTGGAGAGAGCACAAAGATGGAGTGTCACACTAGTCCTGCACTCAGTGACAATTCATATGCCAAGCTCAACCATGCTGTGGTGTCTCCAATACTAACACCAACATCACTGCAAACAGCTGCCCAGAACCTCAACAAGGAAGGTCTTTGGACCAGGCTGGTCAGTCACCTCCTTTGCCAGTCTGCCACAGTATAAGATTTAACAGCCAGGCTGAGGGAGAAAAAAGAAGCTTGAAGCATTAGAAACTGTGTCTGGCACCCACTGTGGACTGCTTGGTGGTTTCCTTACACTGAGTTCTGGTTCCATGGACATCCTGGCCAAAACCCAGAATCCTCCAGCCTGGTAAACAGCACTGTGGCAGGTAATGCTCCTCATGCTGAGGCTGAAGTAATTAATTCCTACGAACACCTCAGGCTAAAGAGCAGAGTGTCAGCATCTACTGTGGTGGGTGTGATTGGTCTAATATGACTGGATAAAAGAAAATTAGGGGATAAGGGGAAAAAATAATAACTTTGTTGAACAGCAGGTCTTGTAGTGCCCCAGAGCTTCCATGTAGCAGGGAGAGAAGAGAGTGGAGTCAAAATGATCAAACTGGGGATGTTTGCTGACCTCCTTGCTGCTCTCAGGAGAGCGAGCAGGTATCTAAAGGATCATGAGAGCTGGATCAAATATAAGAGGAAGGGTGGGTTTATGGCTGGACCTGATGGTGGAAGAATAAATGGGTCTAACTCACACACACACTTGCTGAGATCCCTTTGCAACATGAATTATGAGTGAGTTTTTTCTGTGGGATTTCAGCTGCCAGAGAATCTGTCCTGGTTGTGACATGCCAGGTTAAGCTGTCAGCAGTGACAGGTAAAAGAAAACTCATCTTTTAGTGCCTGAACTTGAGCCAGTTCAATCAAGAAGTGGTTGAGGGTGAATAAATGCAGGACAGCATTATAGTATTTCCACAACCTCTTTTCTGTAATTTCACTATTAGGAAGTTTGTTGGCACCTATTGAAGGAATAAGTGCGTAGGGAGGAATATCTCCTTTCTCCTCTTCTGTTGTGTTGAAAAGTGGAATTAAATTATTCTGTGCACAGACAGATTGTTCCAGTAAAATAGAATTTGAAGCCACCAGGGACCCACTGAGAAGAGAAGCTTTTACACTATATGAAAAGGCAAGAGACAAAACCCTTGCCAAAACTCCTTCACTCTTTATTACCGACAGCTGCAACGCTGGATGCGTCCGGATGCCTTTTAAGTGCCAAGGGGAGTGACAGAGGTGGGATGGCAGGCGAGCAGATGAAATACATGGCAGCTTCTCCCCCGACGGCAAGTTTAATTATTTGCAGTGTTGTATATACAAGAAAAAAACACACAGATATTGGGAAATCATTCACTGTGATTCCTGTGTCAGGTGGATTATGAAAAACACTCGCTCTTGCTGGTCCATGGCTGAACAAGACCTTAAAATATTCAGAACCTGCATATGCCTTTGTCACAGATGGGAGGAAAAACAAGGTAGAATATATTTCAAAGACAGAGAACATGAATACATCAAGAGAGCAAAACCAGAGGCGCTTTGCTCTATGAACTGAAATATCCAAAAAAGTGAACCAAAACAAACTTTAAGCCAAAGAAACACCTTCTTCTATGTAGTTTCATTCCAGAGAACTTTCTAACACATCCTCTCGTGTCCTGTCTGCATTTTAAGATCACTGGAACAGGGAAAATCTGAGTCTTTTGTCTGTTCAGTGCCCAACCAACAAACAGCTGCACTCTGTTAGTATCAGTTTTCCCAAATCCCTCTGCTCCAGGATCCAGAAGCTTATGCAAGATTTCTGAGTGACCATGATGTGAAATGCTTTAAGTCACTAGGCATGCTTCAAAGTCGTAAGTCAGAAATAAATCTTATCAGTGATTCTACAGTCTGTAAAGCTACAGAGTAAGAAGATGCAGATAGGTCACCTTTCTGAAGCTGCACTTTAAGGGTTAAATACAACTGACTCAGAAATCACAGCCATGAGCAAGCTTGCCTGGCAAGCCTTGATGTACTTGCTTAAGTTGATATCTTATGACCCTCAATAGCTTTTCTGCTTGAATATGAACCCGGCTCCATTCTGCATGAATTTCTCTCTGCTGCTGCTACCTTCAGCACTCCTATGAACAAGGCCTACATGACGATTGGTAGGTTTGAAGTGCAGGAGCAGGAAGAGCTGCCAGCCGAAATCCCAGCTATGCTGGAGAAAGCATGTACTGCCTTTTCTGAATGGCTCAGGGGCAGTCCTGAAGCCTATTGTTTCTTGGATGTTGCAAAGATAATGCTTGTTCATGCAGTAAGATTCTTCCTCTCTGTGTTTATGTAATGCTGGCTGCCCTACTCTTACAGAGCACACACCTAATTATGAAGACTGTAATACATCATGTGATGCAATGAGGACAGGATATGATTAGTTTTTCAAAGCACATTTTGTGGCATTCAAGCAGATAACCATATCTTTCCCCTGCGCAGTGGGCACAAATAAGTATATTTTATGGAAAATAAAATCAGAGATAGTGTGCCTTGCTACTGACCTAGTACCTATATTTGAAAACTTGAGTCAAGCACACAAAAAAAGCTCTGTAAATTGCACAAGAAAAGAAAACGTTATGACTTGCCTCACAGGGAGAGTTCCTCAAAGGAGCTGGAAATGCAGTGCTGGTCATGACAGTCTTTGCTACTGCTGGTGCTTTGCTGGTGTTGAGGAGGAGTGCACAACCTGGACGAAAGAGAAGGAAGAAGGTCAAACTGCAGCACTCACCTTCTGGTTTTGGGTCTGTGAAACCTGCTCCAAGCCTGTATTAGCTGGCTCCTACTACTGCAGAAGCCAGGGAGCAGAAGGCTTTTTCCATTTCTTAGGGATGCAGCTTCACCTACCTAACAAACACACTCAGTAACCACACCAAGTATATAGTAATTGTACATGAAAAGCGCAACTCAAGGGATCATGGAACAAAGAGAAAAATTAGGATGTGAGCGGGGGGAAAAGGCAGCAGTACCGAGAAATGGAGGAAGTAAATAGGAAAATCAGAAAGAAGAAACTAGATCAGTGTGGAAGAGGGTCAGGCAGAAGAACATTTGGTATGAAGTTGTCTAGAAAGGGTCAAGATCTGTATCTGGTGTCAGTGGCGGAGACTGAGGTACCGCTCTGTACCCTCAAGGCAAAAAGGGAGCTTGCTCGAAGCACTTAGAGTGGAAAGATGGGATTTGTTTCACTGAAGGCTGAATACAAGTACACTGGAAAACTTGCTTTGTGTTTCATTCCCTCTCCTCACCATGTGTGTATCATTTCTGCTCTCTGCTGTTTATGCTCTACACTTACTGTTAACTCTCACACACCTTCTATCGAAGGGAAACGGTTGTGTTCCGGGCTTCCAATCCGCCATGGAGAAGGATGGGACACAGAGGAGCCTGGCATCCAGCCACAATCCCCTTCTTCAAACGAACAATAAAAGCCAGAGGGAAGCTTTCCTGCAAGAGGGAAAGACACACAGACAGAAGAACCCAGATGAGCTGAGGAGGAGGCTTCTGGGCTCACACAGGAGCTACAGGGACTATTCCAGCCCGGTTCCAGGGCACCCCTGCTAGTCAGTCCTTTTGTGGGGAATTGTGCACGTCCCTGACCATGGGGAGGGAGGAGCAGAGGCAAACAACCCCCAGACTGTGGCTAAGTGGCTCCCCACACATTTTGACAAACCTGAGTGAGAGGACACATCTCCCTACACACCATGAAGTCTCCTAAATACCTGGGCTCTCAACTCTCTGCAGGTATAAGCTTGCTCAAGGTTACATCTTGGAATGACTTTCCTAAGCACTGCTTTTGCAGCCCCACAGAGGGAAATCTTGGAGAGGAATAAATTCCTAACAAGATTCCTTCCCTTGCAGTCCAAGTTTCTACTCAGTCCAGCAACATGATCTCTTCTCTCTGTGAGCACTGATGTAGCCTCAGGTAAAGCACGGAATCCTTTTGTGCCTCAGTTTTTTCACCTGTGAGTCTCTTCCATGAGATGAACGGCTGAAAAGAGGATAGTTTATTTTAATCCATACTTTCAGCCTTTGAAATCCACTCATTCTGTCACTGGCTTAGGATTTCAGTTCCCAGCTTCAAACAATAGAGCTCTATTAGCTTTTTGCCTTGAAATTTGCCAGTTATAAAACAATAGACATCTCATTCAAAGCAGAAGGTAATCTCATGCCTTCCATATACTTCTCTACCTACAACCACAAGTTCTTCTTACAAAGGGTGCAAAGTATTGCTCCTTTTGCTCCAAGAAAGAAGAATGATACAAGAAATCTGTTTGAAATTGCAAGATAAAATGAAATTTCATGTGCAAACACATATCCAGGATTTATTTTTTTCCTTAGCTGCTTGATAAAATCAGAATAAAAATTTCTCCACTTACAAGCAGTAGGATAGACCACAACCTTCTAAAGCAAGAGAAACTAGTGGTCAAGTGATACTGGTAATTTCTTCAGCTTCTCTATGAGAAGAGGAGGCTCCTGAACATATATTGTTGTGATTATTAGTTTTTTTTCTCCCTGAAATTATATATCTATAAAGTGGCTGTCAGATAATGAGGCACGAGTATTCAACCTCCAGATCATTCAAAATGTTTAAGTGTCAGCAGATGCCCCGGATGAGACTTCACATCAATGAAATACCTTCTCACAGGGCCCCAGTTTTGACTCACATATCTCAAAAGGCAATTGGTTGTCACTGGCACATGCACATGCTCCTTGCTGTACCCAGAGAAAACAACAACTGTGGAACACCCCAACTGCAGCATCCAGACTAGAAATATTTGATTTTCTAGGAGCCTGAATCACAACTCATTTGTCAGAGGAAAGTGAAACAAATCCTCTATCTGCATCTTTTTAGCAGGGCTAGTTTTGGACCTGGAACTTGACATAGAGGCAAGAGCCTCATTTTAGTGGTATTTTGTACGAGGATCTAAACCTGCTTTAAAAAAATCAAAACTTTTACTGAAGTTAAGATTTTTTCAAGTTTTTCTTCTAAAAATCTCTAAATTCATTCAGCCTGGTCTTTAAATGTGAAGCTGTTAAGCAGAGAGTTACTTTGCTGTGTTTCACCCCTTTGCAGAAGTTGATTGTATTTCATTGTGCAGCCTGAGGCTGGGATACAAAGAAAATGACAAATTCATGTGCCCTGAATTCCCACTGAAACAGCTCAGCTCGGTGTCCGACTGAATTCATGTCATGGCCATTTGCTATATAGGATGATGTAAACAAGTCAGAGCAGCAGGAGGAGTCATCTAAGTAGCAATCCCTGCCTGGAGGCCAGGAAAAGCTCACTGTCGATGAACAAGTAAGGGCATAAATAAGAAGCTATTACTTTCACAGAATATTTCATTCCTTTTCCCCAAATTAATGTTTTATGAGTTTTCAGATGTCCCATGCCAAGAATAGATTTTCTTTGCTGCTCTTTCTTACTTGTAATATGTACAGCACCCATGATTCCATGTACTGGGTACTCCACAGAGACCTCTTCAGCTACCACTTCTCTGCCAAGCTGTACTTCTCCATTTTATGTGTTTGTGATTGAAACTCACATTAGCACAGACACCGCACTGATGAGGGGAAGCTGATCTGACTACTGGAAAATCAAGGAAATGAGGGGGCAGGGGTTTCTCCTACTGAAACCTTCCATTTTTGATATTAACATCAGTGACAGAAGTCTCAGAAGATTTAGGCCTTAGTAAGATTAAGAGGCAACTTGTCAGTATGGGATGGAGAACAGAGTAGTCCAGTGAAACCGAACCACTCTGAGAATGTAAGGGTCTCTCCTTTTATTTGGGTGATGAAGTAGGGAAAAGCTGCCAGATGTTAAACTTGTTCTTAACCAAATATTTTCAAGCTGTCAGAAATAAATACCTTTCAAGAAAAATCTAAGTAAGTTCCTTTTCTTTAACTCATATTTTTCATCCATTAATAGCAAGAGAATTAGTAACTGATATAACTTATGAGGCAGATGGAGTCATCTCTTGCTTCAAAACTAGGTGTAAATCAACCAGATAGTAAAGTTTAAACTTTTGGGTGAAATTCCAAGCTGATATTATAAAGAACAAAAGCATTAAACACTGCTCTGTATCTGTGGATCTTTACCAAGTTTAGGAGGAAATCTCAGAAGCCAAACAGATTAATTACTCACTATAAGGAACCACATGAATCTTAAACATGAGTTTGTTTCAATGAGCCAAAATCTACCAGAAATAAAGCATAAAAAGAGAAAAAACTTTTCAACAGTCAGCAGAGTTATCGTTTAATGCCAGATGGCTTTCCTGAGCTCAAAACTGCCAGAGGTTAGAATTTGTTTCTATAAGTACAGTTTTTGATAAAGAAAGAAGCAGAAGGATTAGGGTATGTAAGACAGGAACCTTACGAGCATAGCATGGCAACAGGTTGCTACTTCATCATTTTGCTTGCAGGAAGACTCTGGGCTGTATCTGGATAAAAATGAATCCCACAACTTCTTCACGGATTTTTGCCTGGAAAGTAAACTGGCCCCTGCAGAACTGATTATCAATACTTTTTCAGTCACTCATCCATGTCATCAGAAAATCAAACTTTATAGGTTCCTATTCTAGCTGCCATCTGGTGCTTTGACAGATGTGTGTGTGCAGTCCTCCAGCCACATAGCACAGCCTGAGTCACTCACTCCTTGCAGGAATCAGACACTTGTCTTCCTTATCTCACTTTCTAAGGTGTTTAACATCCTTAAATATTCAATGAGGCAGAGTGAATATTACCAGTGATCATGAGATTTATTTGAAAGATAAAGAGGACACTACTTTCACTTCCCATTCCAGATAAAATTTGTAAAATGTGGAAGTGCAGCCTCAGGAGACACTCTGGTAATCATTTTCATCTGAACTAGACCAGAACTCCAGACCACGAGCTTGGAAACTCTGTATGGAAATAGGAAATATGGGTTCAAATTCACCTAAGCAGAAGAACCAGTCCTGGGTTAATTGTATTGTGAGTGAATCCTCCAGGTTCTGGGTTTCTAGATAATAAATATACTACTGGCACCTCCATTATTTAAAATGTTGTTTTTTTTTTTTTAAATATACCCATTATTTACCTAACAGGTTTGAACTGATATTTTCCCAGGATGAAATTTTTTTGTGAATTTGTGGCAGAAAGTAAAGCAGTTTTGGACTGGCCAGAATTGTATGCACCTTTTTTTAGTAAAATTTCAACTTTTGCCCTGACTTGCTGCCCTGCAATGAAAGATTATTGAAACAAAATCCCAGATACTGTTAACTAAAAAGAGAAGTACAAAACTCCTAAAAAAAATTCACCCTGCCTGTAAAGAAGAGCCCTGCCTGTCTGTATCAGTAAATATTTTGAGTTTTCATGTCTGTCTTGTACCATACAATGTATATTACATGTGATTACTACAATAAGAGAAAGTATGCTGGTTTTTTTGCAGTAAGTTATATCCACGTGTTGTGTGATTTGGAAAACTACTTATACAGAACTCGTTGCTTAGCATTAATAGATAAATTTGCTGAAGCCTTAGGCTTGAATTGTGAACTTTCACCAGATATGCTGAACTTTCCACTCAGTCAAGTAAGAGAAGACCTCAGAGCTGGTTCAAGACAGAAGATAAGGAATTCGTTAACAGAAGCTACAATGTTAGAAATAAGAAACATCCTACCTAGAGGCAAGGAAGGGACCCAATGAAGAATGGGAAGAGCCCCCAGAGCCTCATATGGGGAACAACTGGCCCAAACAGTCACATGAGGGCTGGGGAATTCAGATTGACTATAATCAACCAAGGACTTCTTTGTTCAAGGTCTCCCTTTGGAAACACCCAGCTCCAGCTATTACAGCATTTTTAAAAAAGGTACTTTTACAGAGGAATCTATCTTTCAGTTTATGAATTCAACAGAAACCTAGAGTCAAAGCCTGCCATGGTGGCTGGCATGTGTAATTTCCATAACACAGAAAAGAATTTACTAGCAGAGACATGCCACCAGTGCTATCTGGAGTATTAATGTGTGTCTGCAATGTATGCTCTGCAAAGTAATTTCTAGTGTGACACTTCCATCAGGCTGGTAAATCTCTATGTCTGATCCCCAGTCAATACACATGCACAGTTCGGCATCTCATTTCACAGCTGCCTCTTTGAAGCTGTCTTTTATTCCTGCAAGGATATCTGATTATGACTCAAACAGCAACATGCTTTTCTCTAGGGGTCATCCCTCTCTGCTCTACAATTTCTACACAGACTAATTGGTTGCAAAGCAGAGCAAGCACCATGACGTTTCATTGGCCATTAATAAGTAAAGAGATGTTCGCCAACAGCAGGCTTTAGAGAGATCCTTTTCAGCTAACAAAAATCAAATTAATATGAAAAAAATTTAAAATCATAATAAAACCAATCAGTACCTGCAAAGCTAAAAGACTATGAAAGGCAAAAAACTCCAACATCTCCTTGAAGCTCAAAGATAGAAGCCTTTGATAATGGCATGTTTAAAACCTCTCGCCTCAGTTTTGAGCATAGCTACATCTTTTTCTGACAGCTCTTTTGTGTAAGCAGAACCATTTGGGAAACCCTTTTCTCTGCTTGATAAATCTGAATCACTTTTTACCACACTTGCAAAAAGCTGATGAAAATATCCGTGCTGCTCAGGAGTAAAATGACAAGTAAAATGCTGAAAGATGACATATGTTTTGTGTTAGGCTGCCATGCAGATATAACTGACACCACAAACATTAGATCACTTCTCTGTTTTGTGTAAGAAGCCTCATGGCAACAAAATTCAACACGGTAAAGAAGCAAAAGCAGAAGGATCAGCCATAGAACTGAGCAGGCTTGTGGGTGGATAAGCAGGCATATCCACAGCCTGGGCTCTTGCTCAGGCAAGCCATGCTTTTTTGTTCCTTGAGTGGAAGATAGTGCTTTTTAGACCCTTTGGCTAGAAGCAAGAGCTCTCATTTCCAGTACCTATGGATGAATGCAAGCCATGTGATCTTCTCCTCAAGCTGGGAAGTGATGCTCTGCTAAACAGCTGGCTAAATATCTTCTGCTTTTTACATTTTCACACCAGCATTCTCAGTACAGTCCTTTGCCAACACAGCTGCAAGTGCCATATTGCCTTGTGGAAACAGCTACAGATGAATGGAGGGAGAAACCACAACCAAACAAAGCCCTGTGAACAACATATGCCAGAGAGGGATTGGCCGCTTTTCCACTGGGCTCATCATGGGGTACAGGGTGGCAGCAAGGGGCAAAAGCAGAGCCAGCTTCTTGATACAGGAATATGGACAACATACCCACCCACAAGTGCACCCAATGTCTGAAAATAACAGGCAAGCATGTTCCTCTAGGCCTACCCCATCCCATGGTGGCATTTAGTTTGCATCCATGATTGGTACAATTCTATCATGTGAACTCTGCTCTTCCCTCTGGTATAGACAGGATAACTCCCACAAGGCAGAGCCATTTATGGCACACAGGCACCAAAGTGTATCTGGACATACAGTTGAGGGTAAATAATGTTTCTCTACTTCCAATGAAATGAAAATGCATCCAACCTTTTTTCGATTATAGAGTAGAACACAATGGAAATGCCATTATGAGGTTTTAGAGGTCTATTTTAAAGCTCTTAGGTGGAAATAAGGTTTCAATATTACTAATATGAAGCATTATTGGTTCTAAGGAGCTGCAAGTCCACAGTGCCGACACTGTTCCTGTGAGCTTAATGGTCACTGAGTGTGTCATTAAAGAATATAATTTCAAATTGTAACAACGTCTAAAGTGATGGAGAAGCATGTGACTTCAAGCTTTTAACTAGTTTACTAGATGATCTCAGGTCAAACCAATGTTCTCCACACCAATAAAGTCTGCAACTTTATTTCTTTGTTAGCAGCAAAGAAGTCAAATCTGCTAGAAGTTGTATATCACTCATGTTAACTTTTTACTAGAAACAGCAAACACGTTTCCTACAAACCAAATCAACACAGTTCTACTGTAACAGCCCACAGGCTTGATCAGCTGTGGCACATACGCTTTGAATAATGAGCTCTCAATGCTTATTTTTCATGATTTTCCCTGTAGACAACCATACAGCTGGCAATCCACCGCTCCTAACTATTTGTAGACTGGCAGATGGGAGGATGCTGGAGGTAGAATGTACAGAGGTATAAAAAAGTGATAAGGCACCTTCAAGATGGTTGAAGGAAGGTCCTAAAGTATCTAAGTTCCACAGCACATTCTAGAAAGTACTTAGGCACAGCAAGTTTTTAGAAAACTCAGGCTGCTATCTGTCTTCTGCTGTATGTTATTGGACTATTGACTCCTGAAGAGAGGGTAGAAAATCAGAGGAATTACAAAGACACAGGAGTTGGTCAAAGACAAGCTACTGGCTCTACTCATTTTTCATCTTAGAAGTTTTCTCCTTCCTCTCCCCCCCCGCCACATGCTGCACTACATTTGATTAAAGGCTCTAACCAGCTACACATTTCATAATTCTGTAAGGCATCTAGCTCTTCAGGCTATACTTCCTTTGCATTTTTGATCAGGACACTGGAAGTGATGAAGCACTGAGAGCATGTTAAGAAGCTGCTGCAGAACTGATGTAGGCGAGCCCAGAAACATCAAATGGCGTACTCCAAGCAGATGCCCAGAAAAACAGCATATGTTATGGGGGATACAGGTCTTTTGATAGTACCAAATGAGTCTGTTAGTGCTAAAGTATCAGACATGAAAGTTCAAACCAATCAATGCCTCTGGAAAAGGATGGTACAACCTCGGGGTTAGGATTTACTCACTGCACATATCTCCCTCATCTTCTCCCTCAGTGCAGTCCTGGATGAAGTCACACGCCTGTCCCAGCCTGATCGCCGTTCCATTCCAGCAGCTGAAGGAACCCTCCAGAGCCATTTTTGAGAGAGCAGCAGATCCTAGAGGAAAAGAAAAAAAACAACAAAAACACTTCAGAAAACCAAATTCCTTTCAACCAACAGGTGATAGCATCCTGCGTAACACTGAAGGGACAAACAGCTTGTGAAATCTCCTCAATTCAATACTTACCCGATAATTACTTTTTTGACTTGTTTAATCTTGCTAAATACCTAATTGTCCAGCTAATAGAGAATTTCAGTTCCCCAGGCCTTTCTGGTGCTATAATATGGAAGGCAGCTTTGACTTCTGGAGGGCTTAAATCCTGCAGCCTGCACTGGTACTTCTCAAGAACACAGTGCACATGATGGGTTTTTAATTGTGTGAATTTACTGCTGCACTGGCAGACCTGAAGACTGGTATCCTCTCTATCTAGCTCAGGAGTAACATGGCTACAGCATTTAGAAAGAGCACAAGCTTTCATCATCTCTCCTGGCAACATACATTACCTTTGCTTTGGGTGTATTGTGTCATCATATTCTCAGCAGAAGAGAAAACAGTTCAATCTCTACTTGTAGTTTCCTTTCTCTCCGACACCTACTCCTGCTCCTGCATCCTGCACTCCCTTGAGTCAGGGAGCCCACAGCAGACTACATCTACCAAGAGACAAAAGTCACCCATTCATTTTTCCTGTGCTAAGCAGCAAAAGACGTCCAGAAATGTGCAAAGGAGCCATCTCCTATGAAATGAGGTCATCAAACATTACAATTAGAGGTCAGTCTCATCCATTCAGAAATGATCCTGAGTAATTTTCTCTAAGAATCATCCTTTTCTGGAGTCACTTTATTCCCTTGACAGCTGAGAAGTCAGATATCAAGCAGCCCGACAGGTATCGCTTTCCTTACTGTAGGAATTCTCTCCTCCCAAGTCCTTTGTGATGATGCTTAGGACAAGGCTTTCTTTTTTAAATTTAATTTTTTTTTGAGAGGCCCATGCTCTAGATCAGACACCTGAAGGAGGCAGGAATTAGTTCAGCAACGCCCTGAAGTCAGTGTATTTGGAGGAGGCTAAGATTGAGAAATGCCAGAGTTCCTTTCACAAAAATCTGAGTGTGAGTGCAGTTGACTGACACCTTCCTGACTCTGCCAAGATGTGCTTCCAGTCACTGCTGGAAGACAAGCCCAGAAGAACAAAGAGATCTGTGCTGTGAATTCCCTATCGCAGCAATAACTGCCCTGTCTCATATGAAATGGGTAAATGCTCCAAATTAAACCAAAGCTTTTGGGCAGAGAGAGACATTGTTTGCCTAACTCATCCATGCTCACTAAACAGTGCAGCTACATCATGTTCTCTGGTACTACAGGGAGCTGGAAATTACTGGTGATTCAATTAGATGTGCACTTGATATTTTTATTTATACTGCCTGCCAAAACTAAAAATTAATGAAGCATGCAGGAAAACAACCACTATTTCTCTACAAGCTCATTTTATGGTGCAAATCATTCAGGAGTGGGGGAAATACATCCCAAACCCCTTTAATAAAGGACCATGGCTCCTGAAAAGGATGCTCTGTGTTAGTGTCAGCCCAATTTTTTTCCTTTCCTTGGAGCAATTCTGGCTTGCCACATACAGGCTGCACAATGCCCTTGTATTTCAGTCAGGGTCAAGGCATGACTACAGAGGAGAAGCTTTGCAAGAAAAATAGACAGAGTGACTCGGATTTGGCTGCTGACAATTTCTGTGGGCTCCTTGGTGAGGATTTATGGCAGTGAGATGGTATCTCCCTTGGCTTTGCTGAACTTACTACTAAAAATGCATTCTCAGAGACACCGCTGAGAGCCTTCCCTATGTGAGGTGCAAAGCTCTTCACATGCCACAAGCCAGACACAGTGGGCCCAAGTCAGTGTGCAAATGGGCACTACAAAGGTGTAAGAAGTGACTCTGGTGACTCAGTAGGTGATCCCTTCTCCTAGGGGTGTGCAATGAACCTGCGTAGCACCCTGTTTTTGGAAGTACCACCTGAAAAAAAGTTAGGAGACATGTCCCAGAGCACTTCCATGAGTTAGCAACATCATGACATTCTTAAAAGATCCTGAAATCCTACTGAAATTCAGCAGTACTCTTGTCTCTCTGAATTACCCCATAGATGGTTTTGAACCCCCTGTTTATTACCAGCTTTCGTGTCCCACTCAGTTTATCTGCAATCTTTTCACAGTGTCCATGTTTTATCCCAGCAGCTACAGAGATTTAGAGGAGTGCTTACTGTAGGCAATGGGGTTGTTCTGTTCATTCAATTCATTATAACTTTTAAAAGGCACTCACTTTTCCAAGCACTCAACTACATGAACACTAACTATAATGGAACCAAGGCATTCAGGAGAAGTTACTTGTCTTCCCAGGTGTTTTTTGTTGCAGCCTGGGGGCACAATTCTCCTGAAGCCAACTGACTAATATTTGAAATATGTCAGTTGCAACTGGGAATCGGGCAATTCCAGGAGCTATTCCTCCAAAACAAAGCAGCAGATTTGCATGCTCATTCATCTCTGTGGAGACAGGGCTTGAATTAGCTCAGATTTGCATTAGACCAACATATACGTGCTCCTTGTATAGGTTAGAGAACACAAATCGCAAAGCTGCAGCCCGTGGAATGGCTGGGCTCTGTTACACTGCATGATTTATTCCTGTCTTGTTTGCTTGCTTACTGTGTGCACAAAGGCAAAATGAATTGGAGAAAGGAGATGACTAACTAGTAGAACAAATAGATAACCAAAAAAAGCACAAATACAAATAATCTTTTTAATGGGCTACTTAATGCAGATGTTTGCATCCAAGCTCAAGGAAACTCAAATTTTAATTAAAATACTTTGTAAGAAAAACAAACGTTTGATCTTTTCAGTTCCCAGCCCAAATTACTCCTGGCAAAACGAACCAGAATGACCTGGACCACTGAGTGAAGTGGCCTCAACTCACACACAGAAGATGTGTAAGGAAAGGAAAATGAGTGGTATCAAATGAGTGTTAGAGTAAAATTTGTGGGAGACATCCTTTATATTTACAGCAGTGTTTATGTAGCCAGTGGCACCCATAAATTACAGCAGTAATTAAGCTGTACCACGGCTGGCTTGGAGGCTTATAAATCATTATTTAAACAGCAGCATTAAATAAATGGCATTTCAGGCTCTAAATTGAAAGTAGAAACAACTCCTTTGGGAACAAGTGCTGACTTTGTACCTCACAGGTCCTGCTTCTCAACACAGTCCAGCCCCTGCTGTGTTCAAATCCAGTACCAGACCCTGGACACAAATGACAGCCTGGGATCTTTACTGCCCATGCTTTTGGACTTGGTTTCCATATATCAGCATGGAAAGAGGAAAATCATGTGCCTTAGCCTAATGCAGGACCAGCAATTTACTGCTCAGACTGTGGGACCCAAGGGGATGTATTTCAATTCTCAACAGATTTTCTCAGACTTGGGTTTCCTCTTCTCTCCTTCCCTGTCCCTTGACCAGCAGAGAAATCACAGTGTGCTGTCAAGCTCTGGCAAGTCTGAGGAGCATGGCCAGAAAGTTCGGGGTGTTTGATCACTGCAAAATGGGAAACTTCGACTTCCTGTCGGCACACTTGGCCAGGTGGGATGGAAGAAATTCTTGTAGGCATCCACAAAAATATCTCTTATCTGGAAAACTGGCTATGCTGCTAATTAGCATGCAGGGTTTAATGAAGCTGAACATAATTATACCTTCACATGCTACATTCAACTTCTTAGACCATAATTTTTAATTCTACTGAAAGCTTTTGGGACAAACACAGGCAGGTGAAGCACTCCTGTTCAGCACACATTACAACAGGGGAGCTTAATAGGACAGTGCATGATTGCTGCTTAAAAACTGTCTCATTTGTACTCCACAAAAATTCCAAAGACCTGGGATAAATGTACAGTGTTGTCCCATTTTACCAGCAAGAAGCTTCTCTCTGGGCTATCCTTGAGGAGCTGAATTGGACATGATTGAGTTGATTTCAGTGGTTCTCAAGGCAAGACCCTGTATGCCCACAAGGTGAAAAACTTCCATTTTTAATTCCATGTATGTAGCAAAAAATACCTACCCATGAAAGTCCACCATGTTTATCTAACCAAATGTGTTACCTCTCAAAACAGAGAAAGTTTCCTACTGTTTAATTACATCTTTTAAAAATGTTTTCCAGTGAGCTAGTGCTGCAGCCTAATGTGCCTCCACCAAATGCCACTTAAAAATCTGGGGTTGTACAACCTTGTTGATGATGTGTGTCTGTCATAACAATTTGTCATTAACTTCTCAATTTCACCTGCTCCTTCTTTGGCTTGAGTTCAAAGCTTTGACTCGGGTATTTACAAAAACATTACTTGGGGCATTGACAGGTTGTGAGAAAAAAAGAAAAGCTGCTGTCTAGCTATAAAAGGATAGTGAGAACTTGGGGGAGTTTCTGATTATTGATTTTTCCATTATTTGCCATTTCTGATGAGTACATATTTCCTCACTCTTTAACTCCAATCCTCCAGCAGCACAGACATTCAAAGGCTGCTGACTCTGTGCTGGGGATAGCCCTATTCCAGGATAGCCATATTCCAGGACAAAGTAAATTTGCTATTTCTACAAGTCACTAATCCCCATGCTTTTACCATTAGACAAGCTGGAAGGTATGAAATAAAGGAGGAAAGAAAGTGAGAGAGGAAAGATTAAGTTCATGTTTGAGGGGAGCGAAGCCATCCTTGGCAAATGGCCATTGAACTCCACATGACACAGGGCAGATCACATAAATCAGAACTTTCACAGCGAGCTACACTGCTCCCATTTTCCAGCCACCCACCCCAGGACACCTGTATCCAGATCAGCAAGGAACCTGAGTAGTTGCAGCTGCAAATGAGACCAATGAGAGAAATACTTGGAAAACGCATTGTCCTCAAAAAATGCTTTGAAAAAAAGGCTGGATTCTATGTTTCTCACACCAGGAAGTCAAAATTGGTCAATGCTTCATAATTTCTGACTTCAGTATTTGTAACAGCATTGTTACTGTTACTGTCATTGCCGAAGGATGCAAGTGAAGCCACATTTGTAGGAGGAAGAGTTCACTTTTTTATTAGACTGCCTGCTACAGGCAGAAAAAACAGCCCATGTTTGTATATGCCTAAAAGCTCACCCATTTTTCCAGTTACATAAACTGCCTTTAATCTTCTTACTTCACTTCCTAAACATAAATGGGAATAAACTCATCACAAGAGCTCTGTGATGTTCATTTCATTACCACTTGTGAGGAACTAAGATGGTATGATAACAGGCATGAAAAAACCTGTAAGGAAATAATTTACTCTGTCTTCATAGTGCAGTTTGAATAATTCACAGTGTAAAATGAACAGGGCCATACCTTTGATGAAGGCAGGACAGAGGGTAGCAAATAACTTCCCATTGAGAGAGCATGCTAAGGGTGCAGCATTCCCACAGCGAGCTACTACAAAGGGAGAAAACTGGCTCATTAGAGCCATGTAGAAACAGAATTTTCACCTCAAAGACAATGTCAACATTTCAAAATGTATCTAACCAGAAAATAAAAATCCCCAAAGTTCTCACAGAACAAAAGATTCAAATCAATTCCAGGTTAGAAAACTGATTTTAGGGGTTTCAACACATAAGTAATACTGTCATAAACCCCAGAAATTTGAAAACACTTGAATTAAGACAAAAATAAAACATTGGGCAGGAAACTCAAGAGGGGACTTACTGGTTTGGAACCCACTCATGCCAATAACTCAGCCAGCTCAGTTCTAATGTGCTGTCCCTCTCTGCTGCTTCAAAGTAGGGATGCTGTGTTTAGTATACAAATTTCAAACATCTGCTCCTTCCGCATTGCCTAATGCCAGCAGGATTGCTTACACAGAAGAGAGCTCTCAGCACACCTGAGGAGCTGGCACTTGCTCACTGCCACATTTCAGTTGCAAGAACTCTCTCCAGAGTTGTGCAGCATTCAGACTACTCAGGCCCTCTGTGTTCTCTCAGAAATGTTTTTGCCCAGGTCTAGTTGCTTTTCCTGCCTTCTGACTGAATGACTTCCCAACAATAATGTTGGTGTGATGTATCGCCCCTGAATTTACAGAGAAAAATAGCTTCGTTAAAAAACTATAATGAAATAAGAATGTGGAAAGAGAAGTTAGATGGATTTCACACGTTCTCAATTTTCAATTAGGAAAGTTGGCTGAGGGTCTTCATAGTTCCTGAGACAACAAAAAATCGTTGAGTGCAATAAATGACATGATAATGTTTTCCCCTATTAATCTTGCACAAAATCTAGCTGCTTCTTTTGTTTTTTTTGTTAGGCCTTATGGTAACATATGTTACGTACCAATCAATAAGCAGCTCCAACTGCACATCCAAAAATTAACAGTAAACAACTAAACAGCAGCAGTGAATTTTATAATGAAAGTGTGATTTTCCATCATGCAGTGATACCTACATATTCCGTGGCATCTACTAAATTGAAAAGGGCCAAAAGAGATGGAGAATACTTAGTGTATGAAATACTGTGCATACATAGTCAGTGGACCATTTTTAAATTTCATCTAACACAGTAGATCTTTAAGGCTTTCATCCATAAATGTGAACATTCTGACTTAGAATAATCCAGTGGGATAGAGTAATTTTATTAAAATCCCAAATCTCATTTCTTTTGGTTGCTTTTCATTGCCCTTGTTTCAGTATCAGGCTGCATTTACTGTTTGATTCCCCTTTTCTCTTGGGTACTATTGCATCTTTCTAGGTACCACTGCACCTTTGTGAGATTAAAAAACACCAACAAAAACACCTCTCCCCTAGGTGTCATTTTTCTCCTAAAACAAGTGAATGCTGTATATTTGTAACAGTAAGAAACTGGTAAAAGGAAAAAAAAAAACCAAACAAAAACCTAAAAAAAAAAAAAAAGCCAAAAAACCCTTTTCTATGACTACCTGTGAATTTTTCAAAATACATACCTTGTAGAGGGAAAATAAAAAGTTCCAACTTCTATTATTAGCCCTGCTATTCCCATCAGACCTCCCTGGGTCTGAATAGGCTTGGAGGCCAGCTCTTATCAGCCAGCAATCTTTTCCATGGGAAACACCAGCAGACTGATTGCTGGCTCACTGAAAGATGAATGCTGCTTGCTACATGGGGTGGACGCTGACAAAATCATGAGGTGGTTAAGTTCTCTAAGCTTATTTACAGACAGCAGGAACAGATTTAGCACGGGTTCTACCTCAGCATCAGATACAGAACTGAATGTGAAATAAAACAAGGCTGCTGGAGAAAGGACATGAAAACTGTGCTTCCAAACCTCATGTGTGGCTCTTGGGGAAACTGTAAGAGCTGATTAGATAGGAAACACATGTAATTTTCCACATTTTGCTTCTTAGAAGGCTTAGTTCAAATCCATTTTCAATTATTAAGGTGTTATCTTTGCCTCTTCCAGTTCTGCAGTTCCAAGCACAACCAACGCTGCCGCTGTACACAGCAGATTTTTTTCAACTCTTGGTTCTTAAAAACAGCACAACAAGAAAACCACAAAGATCAATAACATTTTAAAGAGGAGGAAACGGAGGTACTTGTCAACCAATTTCAATCACATAAATGAGCTTGTAAATTGCTCAAACCAGATTCTCTCACTGACTCCTGCTGCTTCCTGTAGCAGTTGGACTGAAGATGGCCAGATTCAAGTCAAAAGTAGAGACTGGAGAATATTTTCATGGCTCGTCAAGAGCTGATTTCACACAGGTCAGATATAACCTCTCTCTCAACCCTGCAACAGCAGCATCTCAGCAAACCCTCTTTTAATATTGCCAATCCAGCCAACAAGAGATGTATATTCATATGCCTGGTCATGAGAAACACAAATAAAAGTATGAGACTTAACTGTATTCAAACAGCATTTTAGGAATCAGATTTTTCATTTCTAAAATGCAATTCTCTTTCTGTAACTGTTTTAAGCACTCTCTCTGCTTTAGATGTCAGCAGTGTTAAGGTTTTTGGCCTCACTACAGATGGGTTGCTGGGGGTGGTAGGTGGAATATCACAAATCAGCACAACCCTGAGCATGCACTCAGCAGAGTGCACGGACTCATCCTCACACCACAGCCAATGCCTTACTGTGCAAAGCAGTGGCCCCACAGTGGAAGACCAATTGTTGTTCCAGGTAGAAGCAGAAGCTTGCTTGGGGAAGAAAGTTTCCTGTTGTGCCCTTTTCCACTGTACCAACCTCTACAGTTGTGTGAATGCAGCAAGCTGTCATCAAGCAGCTGATTTCCACTTTGAAAAAGTGAGCAACAATACCTCAAACCCACAAATAATAAGCAAAATGAAACTGCACATGAACACTTGCCGTGAGGAAGAGCAATAACGACACACAACAGGTTTGCCACTGGGAGGGACTTCATGTGCATGGATGCTTTTAGTTCTGGGGAAGCAGAAGGAAAGTCTCGGTGTCACCCTACCTCCACACATCGCTGAACACCAAGAAGTTATGGATGCAGTGACTCACGGGTCACTGTTCCAGCTGGATGCACCAACAACTGCTAACATCTCAGTGCTCTGAAGCCAGTCCAGAGGGACAGAGGGCCAGCACAATTCTGTGCACTTCTCTTCCAGGCTGCGCTTCAAGGCCTTGCTATGCTTGAACAACGTTATCCCACGAGCAAAGCTGCTGAAGGTCAGTGGCCCTTAACATCAAAAAGAGCCTGGAGAAGGACGCCTTCCTGGGGTCCACATCTCTGCCCAAGGACCTCTATTAATGTTTGAATGTGCACAAAACTCATGAATTGGGAATGCTCACTGAAAAAAAAATAGATGTCAGTGAATAACCCAGTGATTAGCTCCGTGTAAGCCAAGATACTTACTGAAGATATCAAGGAAAAATGGAAGAAGGGATAACATTACAATTCCAACATCACCACCCTGGTTTCAGGCCATCTCTCTACTCCCTTGTGGCATGCTGAAAGACTCTTTGGTTAATGCTTTCCATGTGAGATCACTTTCCAAAAGTATATGGAGATGCAGAGAAGATTGCAAGAGCTGACCAGTATCAATACAAAGAATAACCATACCCTGAGGCTGAGATACCTGTGGGCTGCCAGCCACAGTAGAACAGTTAGACTAACAGTGGAATAGTTAAATAATATTAAAATGGCTTTTGAACTTATTTTAAATACATAGGAATTTTAACATTTTAACAATTTTAAATGATAGGAATTTTAACAAACAGTTGCTGTGAGTAAAGACAGATCAAGGAGACAGAACATGTCTTCTCCCTCTCTCTAAGTTTTCTCTAAGACCTTTACCCTCCAATGAATAGATTGTGCAATCAGCTCTCAGGAGTTCTTATACAATTACTCAGAATGAGCAGTCATTTTCTTATCAATTCTCATCTTCAAATTTGGCACCATAAAGCGTATGCCTACCCAAAATATCCCTTTATATCCTCTTTGTCAATAAGCTTTCTGTTGAGTGCAAGCCCCCCTTCAAGATTTTTCCAACCCGTTTCCCCCCATCTTGCTAATGACTCAATTGGCCATTAATTAATCACTTAATTACTGCCAGCAATAGTATTAAATTCTCACAAACTTGCTACTGCTGTTGTTATGTAAAATGCTCCTCCCAGCCAGGTAGGTTTCAGCAAAGTGTAACACCTTGTTGACTTTAGATAAATCAATTTATAAAATGCAAATGTACCTCTTCCAGGTAAGGAAAATCCTTTATAACTGCTCAATGATTCATTATACAAAACAAAGAATTAGGAGGACATGCAGCCCTTAATCAAGTCCTAGCAAACGTAAACATTGTAAAAAAGAAGTGATAAAAAGAGACTATGAAAGAGTAGCCCCACTGCAAAGTAAATGGGGTTAGTTTAGTCTTGTGGCAAACAGAAGTAGTAGAGTACCCTCGAATACCCAGCCATACATGCACAGTATTCCAAATGACTGGAAATCAAAAAATAATTAGGTGTACCAGGAACTAAGAAAAGAGAAATATAAACCAATTTAGCAGCTACAGGAAGTAATGAAATTAGGTATACACTCCACCAAACATCTATTGGATCATGGTGCAGTTTCAAAGAAGGTATTGGCAAAAAATACCATCAGTTTAGGAGAGGGTTACAGTAAGCAAGCTGTACTGGACAGGACTCACTTGACAGCACAAAGTACACAAACACACTGAATAATAAAAATAGAACCACCAAACTTTCTTTTGGCCATGAAGTAGACTAGGGAGACCTAGAATCTACTTTACATGTGCCTACATGTGACCTTGAAGTATCAATTTAAAAGACTGAATAATCATTAACATTAATTTTTGTACACATTTCATTAGGAATTCTCTCTGGCAGGGGCTATCTTGACAAGGGCAGCCGTCTTAGGGGACAGACACTCTTCCTGTTTCTTACTCTGCCCCACTGGTCACAGTATTTGTACTTCCATTCACCTTAAGCTGCCCATGGTCATCTCTGTGCTATAGTAAAGTTATACCGAGTGCAAAGGTGCTATATGTCCACTATATAATTTTTACAAAGAGAATAGTTAAAATACCTGACTTCCAGCTCTCTCAGGGCTTTAACTTAATGGGATGTGGATGCAGTTCACCAGCCATAAAGCATGTCACTGGCTAACTGCTTACCTCCCTGCAGAATCTCAAAGCCAGGAAGGCAACCCGCAGGACACAGGGAATCTACATGCAGAAAGTTTACTGAAATACCAGCAACAAAATCAACTGCCCTACTCCTTACACCAGGAAGAATGCCTTGCCTCCTTTTCCAGGATTTCTTGAGAGACAGAAGTAGGACTCTTACACAGCTGGAGTTACAGCAAAGGCTCTCAACTCCACTTGGACCATGCCCTTCCTTCCCATCCCACAGGTCATTACTGCTACTTTTTAGTGAGCAATATAATTTTAAACAGTCTGTCAATGAGGTATCACAAAGATGATAAAAGTGCCTTGCCCTAGCATCTAATGTGGATAAAATCAATGATCCAAGGTCCCATGGGCAGTGACAGTCAAAAAGCTCAGAGGCCTCTGGGCCCATGGCAGCAGCAGCTGCATTCTCTGTTCAGCAGAGCAGTAGGGCAGGTAAGGAAATGGTGACCTGGCAAAGACAGGGTGGCAAATCCAAGTTATCGGACATCCAGGGTGTTCTTGAAAATAAAAAGCCTGGCATCCTTTTCCCAGTACTCAAGGAAATGAAGAAAGAATTAAATAACCAAGGATTGAGGACAAAACAGCCCAAACACAGCAGCCCAGCATAATTTCTTGAGGTCCTTCAAACCAGACTCCACCTGTATGTGCAGGGGCCTTGCACTGCTAGCAAATCACCTCCAGAAATGCTGCCTATCAAATCAGGAATCTGATGGTCAGGTTTTTCAAAATGGTTCTTATGTTGTGACCTTGAATGAGACTCTTTACTTGACATAGACCTTGGATAAGTCTCTTTTTACCGTGACAGAAAAAAACCCCTAAAAAACCATTTTGTGTGGAATATACGGCCTTGCTACTTTTAGAATAGCATTTTTTTCACAGAAAAAAAAATCTCATTTTTAAGAGCTATCTAAAATGAAAATGTCCCCTGTAGAGGAAAATGTTTGCTCAGCAGTACTTCAAAAGATTTTATTTGACCTGAAATAAAACGTTGGTTAGCTCCAGGAAACTTGCTATTGTTCAAATTTTTTTTTTCAGTTCATATATTTCATGCTTTCTTTATGCCTTTTAACATATTTTCCAATAAAAAAACCACCTAGAGTCCAGGGAAAAGGTGTGAAAACTTGGTTTCTTCTATTAATTTTTTTGTTTTGTTTTGCCAAAACACATACTAACTTTGCATTTTGAATAGCTTTGTCCCACCAGGTTGCTTTTTTAACAAGCTAGAATAAAAATGAACACGCTGCTTATCCCATGTAACACAGAGAGGCTCTCAAGTGGAAGGCAACACTGAGTGTGCCACCAAGTGCTAATGAGAAGCACGGAGGGTGACAGAATCACTGCAGTCATTGCCACATGCTAATGCAGCATCTGTCTGAGGATGCTCTGGGTCATTTCAGCTCAGTCCTGTCCCCAGAAATCTCCCCCCTCAGTGCACCGACAACTCTTTACCACGTTAGTACTGACAGGGCTGACGATGTTCTCTCCATTTGGTGCACATCAAACCATGCAAATATTAGCAAAACTCAGGTTTAGCTGAGGGAACCTCAGATGTGGAAAGTAGTAAAAAAGCCAACCATGAGGCCTGCACAGTCTCACGTGGGCACTGTAGAGTTATTACACTGCCATTTCCATCTCAGTGAGAAGCAGCATGGAAAACAGTCAAAGTAAACTCAACATTAAAAATTTCACTGACAATTAAGATGACAGATTAAACTGATCTACATGCAATCTGCAAACTGATTTGGCACTCACTGATTAATGCAGTAAATTAGATACTAACATCTCACATGCAATGTTATAAATCACTACCTTCACTCAGCAATGCATATTTGGTGTCAAACAATTTCTGATGCTGGCTAAGTTATTAAATTTTCTGTAGATGAAGCACTGAATATCTCTTACAGTTTTAGGAAGAGCTTATGAAAAGAGACTTTCAATTTCTGATCAAAGTTACTTGATACTAATAGAACTGCTCGGATTTCCAAAATTCAAGTGGAAATTGCTTCTCACTGTAGTGGAAAACAGCAAAACAAACCTAACAGCCCCAAGTCTGGACCCAAACTTCTTTTAAGTGGACACACACATTTGAAGGTAGAGAGATGCTTTACAAACATGATTTATTTCTCCAAAATGGTGCTTTCATGAAACACCCATCTCTGAGCTTTACTGATACTTGGTAAAATACAGAGCTCCTGCTTGAGGAAATTGCAGCAAGAAATGCCACAGAAGGGCCCTGAGATCTGAGTATTTGGCCCAACTACTGCAAAAAAGGCAGAGTCTGTCTCTTATGCTTTTCTATGGATGTTGTTCACAGACCCCAAGTACTTTCAACTACACTGTCACAAACTCACAAGGTGAGGGTATCCCCCTCCACAGATCCCTGGCAGTGCAAGGCTCCAGCCTCAGCAACAACACTTCAGCTCACAGCTGTCAGCACTAATGAGATAAAGCAGACCGTGGTGAGATCCTGGAGTTATTTGTAGCTGTGGTACAGGTAAGTCCCTCTGGTTGCAGGTAGGCATCCTTCCCCAGCTGCATTGGCAGGAGAGGTTATTGCCTCCATCTGTTCACGACCGCTTTCCCTCCTGATCCGCTGATGAAGCAGCCTGTGCAAGTACTCCCTAATTTATTTCAGGCAAAGTCAGACAGGTGACACCAGAACAACAGTTCTTACCTACTCAAGGATTTTATGTGACCCTCTCTCATTTCCAAGTGACAGCTGCTCTCTGGGCTGCATTGAAGCATCTCACAGACTTGTGACACCAGCTGAAAGGCTGTTCTCCAGTCCCTTTTAAAAACCATCATACACGTGAGATAATTCTGATACACGGTAATGTTCTTACCAGCCCATGCAAAGCACTTTGTGGAAGAGGGAGTATTTCCCTTTCCCTTTTTTAAAGAGGGAATTCTGCAGAACATCAGACTGCTAACTGCCATTGCCTTTGCAGCTTTGGGAAAACTCAAACAGAGCTTGGTCTTTATTTGAGATATTCAGCTCAAGTCTGCTTCTAAACCAAGGGGAATGAGAAAAAAACCCCTGCAGGTATGATCAAGCTCAGAGGAAATTGTGTCTCAATTTAGAACTGCACAAGAGGGACCTCTCTTTAAATCAAAGATGGAAATAAAGGGATGGGGTTATGTACAGGAAATTATTAAAGCTTTTTTTTTGGAATACCATTTAATATTTAATATTATTAAAACACAATGCTCATATAACAAAAAACCCCAAAGAACACCACACTTGGTACAATTTTCTCTTCAGAAAAAATTTTGGTTTAAATTTTCCTGGTAAAAAAGAAACATTATTACACTAACATAATGGACCAGAAATTCCCTGACATGCATCTTAATAGTGCATCATGCCTCAGAAGTCCTGTCAGTTGAAATTTAGTCTTGAACTCAATGATCACCAGGAACTGGATCTGAAATTACTTACTCCTGAATGTAACTAGATATCCTTTCAGAAGCAGGCTGAATTAAGGTTCAAGACAAATGCTGCATATAATATAGATCTTAACCTCATTTAGAAGCAATGTTGTTTAAGGCTGTATTAAGGGATTGAGTTACTGCTTCTGCTTAAACAGAAGTGACAGAGTCATTCACAAGGGTAATAAAAATAAGATAATGCAATAGAAGGAATTGCACCTCCTGGTAAGGAAGTAAGTGAAAAATTAATGTGGATCTTCTATTACCACTCTTTGGAAAGCAGCATGGGATCCAATCTCCAATTGCAACTCAATTTAAGTAGATTTTTCAAAAAGCCTTCATTGAGGCCTCAAATATGATCCACAGGACTCCATTAGAAGGCTCTGAGCTGTAGCTCTGCTGCTACCAACTACCACTTTACTGTTCACAAACCACTTCTGTATCTGAATGTTCTTCCCTGTGAGAGAACTGTGTTTGTTGTTTTTTAGAAACCTGCCTTCTTTTCTAGATCCATTCAAAAAATATCTAGAGGAGCTGAAAAACACAGGGTTGATTTCTGGTTTATAATTCACACAGGTTTCCCAGTGCAGAGAAGCTTCTAGGTTGGACTGGAAGCACTCTGTAAAAGCTGCATGAAAAGCTTGTTTTGGTAATGTTGGTTTTGTAAAGTATGCCTGGCTAGCACCATTAATCTTGCACTCAACAGTAATTTAATGTTTTTCAGGGTTTATTCTAACAGACTCTGAATAAACTCCTGCAAAATAATTACTATAAAATGATTGATCTGGCATGGTAACCACTGAGTGTTGAGAGTGTTCAATAGAGAATCTGTTTGTTAAAGATTTCTTGCCTGACACTATTCATTCACAAGTGAGGAATTGGTGGGCAGACTTTATAGATTACAGGTATTAAAGCACCCCACTGGCTTTAAAAGGATAGTGCTGTTAGGAATCCCAGACAACAATTCTTCAACCAAAGCATTGTCCTCTTTCTGACACTCTGATGATGCTATGATGTTAAAGGTGGAATGAATTGCCCTGTGAAGTGCCTCTTTTTCTCTCTGTTGACTACAGAGGGACCCTAGAGACCAGCTTTGACATGATGCCTAACTTCCAGATAGCTGAAGTCACAAAAGATGAATACCATCTTGTCTAACTTCATACAACAAAGCACCTGAATGTCTGAACTAAATCTTGCCTAGGGAGATTCAATCTTGTGATATTGTGAATTAGATGACTGGTTTATTATACAGATTTTATTCCCTGACAGTTCAGTTGAGGTCTAGACTGAGACCTGCAAACTGAATTAGCTTTGCAAGTTGGAGTTTAGGGGAAGATTTTTTTTTCTTCTATCCACTGATAATATTTTCTGGCCTTTCTTCAAACACTGAAAAAAGCAGCCAGCATCAGCAGATGTAGATGTGCTAAAAAAAGGTCTCCTATATGCTATTAATACAAAGACATAGGGAAAAAGGGACAAGTCCATAGCTTGGCTCTGTAAACTGGAAAAGAAACTGTCTTCATTTCATCTGAGACTACTGTTTTGAGAAGATATAGCAATATGAATAAATGAAAACAGTCATAACCTTCTCTGTAATCTTTACAGAACAGTATCATGGTGGGCTTGCAGTGTAGGAAGAGTTATTTTGCATGATTGTGGCATCTGCCTCGTCATGATACTTTGGTTTCATTTCAGCAATTACCCTAATTGTCCAGGAAAGGAAGGCACTGTTTATTGAAAAACACAAAGTAATATGAACCAGGGAGAAATGCTCTGAGAAAGACAACTGTAATGCATTACTGCTGGTTCCTGGTACTGCTAGGAACAGAAGCAGCAAGAAGCAGCATATTTATTATAATTTGAGGGGAGCTACATGAAGCCACAAATTAGTCCACATTCTACAAATCAACAATTAAGATGAAGACTACTTGCTACAATATAAACTTATAATGGAATAAAAATTGCCCTAAAGGTTTTGTGATTAGATTAGACAGGCAGGAATGTTTTATGGCTAAAGGGAAAGAGGAGGAATACGCTTGTCCAAATGAGAGGAATTGCCCGATTTCGCTTGGGAAGAGAAGAAGCTGGAGGTGCTCCAAAGATGAAGTTAGAAGAAAAGAGAAGATAAACACCATAAACATGGAAGAGCATTGCAAAGCAACCTGTGCAAACATCAGCAGGGCAAACACCTCTTGGAGTAGAACTTTTCCAACACAGAACAGAAAAGGTTATTTGCATTTCTCAGTTGTCTTAACCAGTTTTAACAAATTTTGATATAACTGTACAGTTATATGTATCATTGTAAACCCTGTGTCAGCTTCAGCCTGCTCTATCTGCACTGAAAGAACAGCTATAACTTAAACCTAACTCTTCTCTTGGCTGTGAAGAGAAGAGCAACGATGAAGAAACTGAAGTCTAAATCAGCAATTTTACTATCAAACCTCTTGTTAGGCTCCTCCGCTTTCAAAAGCTTTGATAAATATATATAGGGGCAGATCTTCAGCTGATGCAAACAGTTGAGGCCCCAACAATTACTGGGATGATGCACCATGTGCTTTAGTAATTTCACTGGCAGAAACTCTTCACAAGTAACTGCACAGTTATTCACTTCCTTTGCTTTGGGAAATAGCTCCCATGCAAGAAATACTTCCTTTACTTGGCTAAGCCACTTGGCAATCTTTGCAGACAGGTGAGTCATTTTGCTACTGTTTTGTTACTGATGTGAACAATGAGAGTTCACACCTGAGGGATGAGTTAACACTATTGCCAAAACTTTGCACTTAATATTTCTGACCTTATAGAAATTGCTTTGTTTTTGTTATGGTTTCATTAACTGATGGTCATGAACATGTATACATACACTGTTATTCCATGAGGAGCTTAAGAAGATAACAGTGCCTTTGTGTCTTTTTAGAAATCAATAACAACAGTGATAATATTACAGAAATATTGAATTTTCATAATTTTGTTTTGTTTTTGTACTGCATAATCTGATGCTGGATTTATGCAGTTGTTGCTTACAGCTCTAAATGATGTTTTAAAAATCCAGTCCATCATTTGGGCTTAAGTGCAGGGAATATTGACTGCTGTAGTCTCCAAGAAGCCATTTACTCTGGATTGTGGTGCACACAATTCCACCAAAATAGCTTAGACCCCAGTATGGCACAACCCATCATCTCACAGAACCAGACAGACTGCTTCTCAACTCTCAAAGTTTTTAGGGATCCAAATAGCGGCATTGTTCATCTGTATTCACATCAAATGAAAGATCTACCACTGATGATATTTTTGGAACATGATAAATGTTTCTTACAGAGTTGACTAAATTATGTTTCCTCGTAGATCAGAAAAACATTTCCAAACCTCTTACTCTGCTTACAAATTCGCTGATACTCCATCAATCATGTTCCATGAACAGTACACTTCGGTCTGGAATTGGACCCAGGATCCAGCTGACTCATTTAATTGCTTGCAACCTCCCAGTTATACAAAACTTCAGCAGGCAGTAATTTAAAAAAGGGAGGGAGGGGAAAAGGTATATTCTTAAAATTTCTTTCATGTAATAAAAGCTGACTGCAATTTAAGATCTTGACATCCACGTGTGACTCCTGGATCAATAAACCTTGCTAGCAGGGCTTTCAAAGGCTCAATTCATAAAAGCCCTGTATACCTCATTTATGGAGGCACTCAGTAAAGCTGCCTCCATGGAGGCACAGTGCACATTCTGTCCCTTCTCATCCTCATAACGAAAGGCACACCTCAGTGCCTGGCAGTAATGATGGCATTTTTGAAAACTCCTACAGGACTAAGGAGTGTGGTTCCCATTAATTTGTGCTCCTAAGTCACCTGGCAGCTTTTAAAAGTTCCTCTCTCTCTCCCCAGGTTTTTCACAACTTCAGAGTAAAAGAATTGCAACACACAGGCTTTATGACACTGAGAATCTGATGGGCTGCCGCTGGTTGTGAGTTTCCAAATCCAGCATAAAGGACTTTCATTTGTTGAAAGGGCACACACTGCTTTTCAGAAAACTTCAGTCTCCCTTCACAGATTCTTAAACTTTTCAGGGGAAAAAAAACCCCAATGCAGTAGTTTAAGTCTGTTGTCATTTCTATTTAGGGATTATGGACTTGATTTGGAATTACAAGGTCAAGGCTTTTTGGTTTCAGTTGTTCTGTTGCAGACTGCCACTGTATCCATCAGTGTTGGCACCAAGGTGCCACACCTCTCCCAGACTGGATAGAATGCAGGATTGTTAAACCACGTCCATGGGCTGGTTTAGCAGTCAGTTTGCTCAGAAAGCTGACTGCAGGAGACCTGTCAGGAACAGAACAGCAGGACAAAGCAAGCAGGGCTCCTGGAGGCAGAAAGGAGTTGGACAGAAAGAGGGAAGAGCTGGACGGGGTCTTATAGCATGACTGGGGCAGATTTACAGTGAGACCTCTCAGACACAGAAACCAAGCTGGACTTGAACAATTCAGAGAATAAGCCCTGAGGTATAGAAGTGCCCTGAGCCAAAATCTAAAGGACTCTACCCTCTGAAGACAGAGGAAGAATTATACCTTTTTTTCAATCTTTCATGCATTGCACTACTACAGAGAAGTGGTAACCACCTCAGTAGCCACCATTTCTGTGTGTGACACTTAGGCAGGCTTTTTAAAAAAATAAAGTTCTTGCTGTTGACATTATTTAATTTTCAAGCAAACACAGAATATCTTCTTTCCTTATTGTGCTATCTTCTCCTCGTTCTTCACCTTCCAAAAACCTATTTTGCTCATTAATGCCTCTGAGGCTCTGGTGAGACATGCCACACAAAGGGACTAGTTTCCATCTGAACATCCTACGTATTTATCTTTGCTTTTGATAATTTTAAATGTTAACTGATTAATTCTTGCACATTTCATTAAATTTTGACAACTTGCTGCATTTCCCTCACTTGGTTTCATTGCTGGTTCAACAGATTATCCACCTAGTTAGCTCAGTCTGATTTATTGAATGACTATCTGATTAAGCCTGATTGCTCTAGTTAATTATTGGATTGTAAATGTTTCTTCCAATCACTTTCTAACTGGTCAAACTTTTTAATAATTTCCACCATCTAGACCAATTATTCCTGCCTGATATCCTGTCATTTGTTTTCAGTGGTAGCGGTTTATCACCATCTCTTCCTTCCTCATCTCTCCCTCTGTTACCTGAAGGGATCCTACAAGAAAGATGGACAGAGACTATTCACAGGAGCATGTAGTGACAGGACAAGAGGGAATGGCTTCAAACTGAAGGAGAGGATGCTTAGATCAGATACTAGGAAGAAATTCTTCACTGTGGTGAGGCACTGGCACAGGGTGCCCAGAGAAGCTGTGGATGCTCCATCCCTGGAAGTGTTCAAGGCCAGGTTGGATGGGGCTCTCAGCAACCTGGTCTAGTGGAAAGTCTCCCTCTCCATGGCAGGGGGGTTGGAACTAGGTGATCTTTAAGGTGCCTTCCAACCAAAACTGTTCTGGGATTCTGTGTGTCTCTTTTGCTGGCTGAGTCTGACTAATTTCATTTCTGCTTGATCATCTCCCTCTTCTGTTCTGACCTTCTAAGCTTCCTCACCCTCTCTCAGTTCTTCACAAAGATGCCTGTAATTTTTCACAAACATGAATCAAGTTGCACAGTTAAGTCTTAACAACTTCAAACACCAGTCCTATTAAAACAAAACTTTCCTACAGCTAATAGTGAACTTCATGGATATAAAACAAAACTCAGAGCAAAACTATCCCTGACTCTTTCTTTTGCAAAATCAAGGACCTCTGTGCCCTCTGTTACGGGCTAGCAGTCCTTTGAAAACTTAGGGGTTTATTATGGAGAGAAAAAGGGAGAATGAGACTGTCATCTACTTACACAGCAGAGTCAGATTGCATAAATCTTTGAATCTGGAGTAATACCGGCTTAAAATTGTTGGGTCATCTGTAAATCATCATTGTCCTTCCCATTTCTCAAGTGATAATAGCAAATCCTATGATTGTTTTAATAAATCCAAGCAGTTAAAACATCACAAGAACTAAGTGGCAGCAATTAATAGTAATAAAAATAAGTTCAATTTGGGGAAAGCAGATTACAGAGTTCATTTTCTTTCACTGAATCAATGGCTCCCCTGTTGAAATAAGCCTTAATTAAAGGAGAAGGTCAGGATAAAAATCATATACAGCATTAAAAAGATAATGTATTGGCCAATTCTTCAAGGTGTTAAAAAGTACTTAAGACCCACAAGTGCCAACATTTGCAATGTCTCTTGAGCAGTTCCTAATACTTCTTATGAGCAGGTCCTTCTCTTTGGATTATTAAAGCTTTGGATTTTAAAGGCTGAGATTTCTCAATTCTGTTTCTTAACGTGAGTCACTTAACCTGTTCTGAGTTAGAGAGGATGAACCTGCTCACTCTGGTAAGGCAGACCTATTTGGAGCTGCTGCGGCAGATTCAAGCCTTTCCACTTTTCTGCATGAAAACATCTATTTTAAAGATGAGTTTTAAGTGCATCATTACACCACCTAAAGCATTTCTTTATATCTTCCCTCCTCCACATCCTATAACCCCAAATAGATGGTCAGTTGATCACTAAATAAAGCAACAGGACACTATCCCATTTGCCAACAAACTGGCATGGCAGACCTATGAAACCCAAATTCTCTAGATATTCAGGTTTGCTTCCCCCCTGCTGCTCCTTTGGTGAGCACACAGAGGTTCTAAATAGATTAAATTATTCAACGTACCCACCACTGTCTAAATCCGGCTCTGCAAGAAGTAGGTGTTCACAGCCAGTAACAGAAATGCATAATCACTCGTTCATTACTGCAAGAAGCTACTCTACCACTAATTGAGTTACTGTGCCTTTTCTGGAAGCAATATTAAAACTAAATTTGCTTAATTTTTTTATTCCTAGCGTTACAATAACTTAATTTAAAAAAGATGAAAGTGAAAACACAGATAAGCCCCATAACAAGTTCATTAAATTTATTTTACGTAAAATTGGCACAAACCACAAGTGAAATAACTTTCACTTTAGAATGACTTTAAAATGATTTAACTTCACTACAGCCACCACCCTTGTCTGCAAAGCAGTACTTTCTCCAACACAAGATCCCTACAGGATTAAAACACAAGCAGGTTAGAGACAGTTTTTGGCACACAAGCTGAAGTCAGAATAATCAGTCATAGCTCATGGGGGAGCAGAGGTGAATGGGGAAGAAGGTAGTTGCCAAAGCATTTGAAAGCAAACATTCTTAAAATAGTAAGGCTTTTCCAAATACCTACTTAGTGAAATTAGACCCACAGGAAAACCAGACCAATTGAACTGTATAAATAGCATCAGCCACTTGATGGAAAATGCAGCCAGTCCGCCTAATTTTACTTTCTTAAATGAAGAAACATAATACAAACATACTGAATAATCCTGCTGATTTCAATTAGCTCTGGATCTTTTCTCTGGCTTGGTAAAGTTCTTAACCATGACATTAATGCCAAAGGAAATTATCCAGCTTCTTTTACACAAAAATTACCTAGGTAGGCCGAGTAATTTATGGTAAATGTTAATCCTAAACCTTAGATAGAGACAGCTACTTCTGAAATGATGACTACTTTTCTTTTTAAATCATGTTTATTTTTCAGTTTTATAACAATGGCAAAATACTGATTGCTCATTGTTCTGTTCACCCATTCACTTGAATTTCTGGACAGAGGTGGATCTCCAGACCATATAAGATGAGATGGTTGATTCTACTAAAGGTTCATTTCTTCTCTCCCCCATGCCATAAATACAACCAAACAAATAATGAAACATAAAATATTGTCACAATTAATCTAGTGGTTTAATAAGTTGTCTGCAAATATCTTGCAATTCTACCCAAGTGAAAATTACTTAAATGTTATATAGCTTTAAAAAAATTAATTATTAACATCTAAATGAGCTGTGTGTCATGTGAGACTTCAATTTGAAATGTATGTTTAATTTTTTTTACTGTGAGAAGACGCAGTTGCCAGAGAATCTCCCAGGGTTGTGGTACAGTCCCCATCACTGGAGGTTTTGAAGATGCAGCTTGTCATGGTTCTAGATAATCTCACCTAGATTCCCTTTCACACAAAAGGTGGTGCCAGATTCTCTTCTGAGGTTCCTTCCAACCTGGCCTGTTCTATGATTCTCTCTCATACACTGATATAATCTCAGTTTTCTGTTTGGAAGAGGTTAACTTTTCTAGGCAATTTTCCAGTAGGAAGCATCAAGAACTTATTTTGAAAAGGGGCTCACTGGTATTTCATTAAGTTCAGTTAACCACAACATCCTGTCATCAAATTAATTTTTAAGACAAACTGCAAAAAGAGAGCATGTGGGAAAGCTGAAATGATACATATCCAGGTTTTGTCCGAATGCACAAAAATATCATTTTAGTAATGATTCAGATGCATAAGCAATCCTGTCTGGAGAAAGCCCTAATTGATCTCCTGCAGTTGATTCATAAATCTGTTACTAGAATATTTATCAAACAGAATCATGAAAAATTCTATCTGGCAATTGGTCATATTTCTTCAGATGCATTGTAAGTCTGTATTTTTACTGTTCCCTTGCTCTCTCTTCTTTCACTAAAATCACCTCCTGATCTTCAAAATTTTTCCTTTCCTGAGAGGTCCTGTGCTTTAAATCAAGGATTTTGCCTTTAGTACAACCTTAACTCCAACTTTCAGAAATTTGCATACATATTACACTCATCAGATCGTTACAGAACTAACTGCCTAGCAGCTCTGAAGGTAATGTGTGTTTCTATGTACTTTCAGTATCTACTGAAAAAAGGCTATTGCTGAGTGGACAGAAGCATTAACTTAATCAACCCCACACGGTTTCTCCCCTCTCCAAAATAAATGGTTTTTATGTTGCTTACTGAGCTCGAAAACTTGAAAGCTAAGTGCTTCCTCTTGGACAGGCTGAGTGTCTGAAATAACTGCTTTTAACAGCCCTGGAGCATCATTAAACCTTTAACACATTTTAGAAGCATTTGGTCTCCATGCCCCTTAGGCAAAAATTTACTTAGAATTGGTAAATTGAACATTGCTAAGTAAAACAATGTCTTGTCATATACTTCTGCCTACTAATAAGTACGTTAATTAAGACTTTTGGAAATAAGTTAGCAAATTAATTAATTTACAACTGCGATAAAAAAATCAGTAAGAAACCCATTAAACATCATAAATAAGTCAATACATTACTTAGGAAATGAACTCTATTTTTATTACTAGAAATTACCATCAACTACAAAATGCCACTGTACCAATTACTTTACTTGTATAAGTAACAAATATCTGAACTGATGTTATTAAATTAATATATTACTTCTCTGCAATTTGTATATATATATATTTTTTTTGCTTTGGCTACTGCACTTATTTAAATAGAAAGTTGTAAGAAAGATAATTAGGCAATCAATAGCTTAGGTTTTACACACTGACAAACACAGTTTACTTCACATTTAAGTCAGTAATTGAAAGTCAATTGGTTGTAGTGGTCCAGGCAATGCTACCTGTTAGTTGTCCTGAGACAAAACCTATAGAAGTACAAGCAGTCCTTGTATTGACTGTAGGGGCTCTCTTACCAGATTCTAATCCTAAGGCTGAGAAAAAACTGTAAGAGCTTTCCTTTTCCTGTGGGAATTGAGAAATGTGAAGATGTTCAAGTGACAAGTAACTAGAATTTTTAAAATTCTAACTTTTTAAAAATTCAGAATTTCATCAGCGTCTGAATCTATTTAAGTTTTTTATTTTAATTCCCCATTCAATCCCATATAAACTGTCATTTTTTTCAGTTCAAATGCAGTAATTTTTTCTAAGCAAAATCTTGTCTATGATTAAGGAACTCAAAAAAATGGAATCACCAGTGTGCAAAACCAAATTCCAACCGCAAACTTAAACCTTCTTCAAGCCCTTGTAGTTTTTCACCCAGAGGGTGGTTGGGCCCTGGAACAGGCACCCCAGGGCAGTGGTCACAGCACTGAGCCTGACAGAGTTCAAGAAGGGTTTGAACAATACTGTCGGGCACATGGTGACTCTTGTGGTGTCCTGTGCAGGGCTGGGAATTGGACTCAAAGATCCTGATGGGTGCCTTCCAACTCAGCTCATTCTGTGATTCTTTCTCTATCTGTGCCTATGGAAATGGTAGCCTAGCTTCCTAAGATACTATGTACACTTTAATTTATTTTTAAATTGTGTTTATGGTCTCCAAAAGGCTTAAAAAAATCAGGCTGAAGGCATGTTTCTATTTCTCAGTTTCTTTCTCAAATTCACTCATATTTTATGTGCTTTAGTGGCATTAATGTATCCAAGTAGCTAAGCTACCCAAAGGCTTCTAACAGCTGCAGAAAAATTAGATTTAGATTAATCTTTTCTTATTACTTTCCCTATTTTCTCCAAGCTTAAGGTGTCACCCTCAGCTGCTTATCACCACCTCTTTCCTCGTAAAAGCACACTGCCACATCTTCAGCTGCACACAGAAGGCTTAGCCACCTAAACCAACAGAAAATAAAAGAACAAGTGGTTTTGTCCTCTGATGGTATTGTTCATGCACTGTGTCCTGTAAGCAGGGCAGAGAAGTAGCTGTTTGCTACAAGTCTGCAGGCAAAACGGGAGATTTGTTCTTTCTTTTGCTCAGAATGTATCTTAATGGCCTCAGCACTTGACATCCATCATCAGCAGAGCAGTGCTTGGTATTGGGAAGAGCTCACAGTCTGGCACCTCTGGCTCGCCCTTGAGTGCTCCCAAGAGAGGAGTTCCTGTGCCCACAGTCCGTTGCACTGAATTCCCAAAGCACTGTGGATGACTTGTGTCCTTACACCAGCAGCAGAACAGGTGCCCTGTGTCTGAACGCGCCTTTGCTTCCAGCACAGTGTCAGTCTGCTCCTTGTTGGAGATTAGAGAGCACCTTTATGTACAAACAGTGCAATAAATCCTTTAATACAACTGGCCTTTGTGGAGAGCAAGGTAAATGACCAAAATAATGTATGTTCTGCAGCACATTTCCCTGTCCTAGAGAGGTTGAAAAGAAGGACATGCAGCTCAACTCAGCACTACTCCAAATAAATAAAATGGACAAAAAGTAATGTGTTAAGAGCTATAAGTAGTAATATCCTTCACTGACATGCCACCTAAAGATTTCAGAATGATTCACAGAGTCCATAAAACTGGTAGAACTAATAAGCAGCTGCTTCTGGCATAGAGAACTAAATTTACATACTTGGATTGATTACATAGCTTGTATTTAAAAAGTAACCCCCATTTAGGTTGCCCATTATTAAAACTCCACACATTACATAGAACTATTAGGGGCTACTTAGCAATATCCACTTTGGAACATGGCCAAATAAAGGCATACTTTATTAGAATCAAGTTTTCCACAGTTGTTTAAAAAACAACCCTGAAATTTGTAACCACGAACATAAAAGAAGATGGCTTGCAAGATGTTTGTCTAGGAACCTCTCATCTGTTCTACTTTCTGCTGCAGAAAAGTGAAGTTGTCAGGATATGCATCTAGCAAGCCAGGATAAATACTGCTTCTTTTCTCCCCAAATTAAATTTTCATAGTTATTCTTTCCAAATGGAAAAAAAACCAAAAAACCCAAAACAAAACAAAAAAACTAAATTTGTTTTTAACTTCTTGAAGGAAACTTTTAAGGCAACATTTAAAAAGATTCTTCCCTGAAAGCAACCCTGTTTTTTTGTTGGTTTTTTTTTTTTTTTAATAATTTAATTTATTTAACAAGAACCTTTCATTCTGTGGTTTCTGCAGCTGTCAGAAATCATGGTTCTCTCCAAAAAGGCGTCAAAGTACAATGAGCTAGAAGCAATAAAATGCTCTGTTACCTGAACTGCAGTTCTTCATGGCGAAGGAATCCACGGCCGCTACGCTCTTGTTCCCATTAGGAATATACTCCAGTGAGATCCGAAATGGTTTCTCCAGGTATCCAACTCTCCTTTGAAGCAACACCCATCTGGTCTCATGATACAGCAAGGGGAAAGAACAAAGGAGAAGAGCTGTAAGAAAGGCTACTTTACAAGGACCAAATCCCCCAAAGGAGCAGCTCCTCTTCTGGCTGGTCACACTGTGCATCCTACCCCAGTTCTCACTTCCCTCACAGTGTCCCATGGTCAGGGCCTTTCCCTCCCATGGATTTTGCAAAAGCAAGATTCTAAGCACCAAGATTTCCACCCAGCTAAGATGTGGAGACCCAACTAAACAGTAGCTTATTGCTTTCTTCTGTTACACTTCTGTGCCCCCAGATGTCTGCCTGCTGTTTAGAAGAAGCTCAACTCTGTGCAAAGCAAGCTGTGAAATCTGTAGCACACGTGCACACCCCCTTTAAATATCATTCCTGATTCTCACCAAAAAGTCTCTTAGTCACTCAGGAAATAAGGCAGTCTCCAGGGCTGTACAATAGCTGTAATTCCCAGCACTGCATCACTGGTTGAGCTAACACACTTTGCTTCTAAAACAGTTAGCTGGAACTAACTGTTCCACCTGTGTGCAAAGCACCACAACTAAAACATGCCATTTCTCCTCCTCCACTTCCTATCCCTCTTCTCCTACTTAACCTCCCTCCCAAATGACAAAAATTCCCAGCAAGTAAATCAAGGAAGTGAATTAGTAGCCCTGGAGATTAATATTCACACTCCAAGAGTGCTTCCTCAAGTCTGCTTATTGCCAAGAATAAATGAGAACAAAAAGCCTGTATGATCTTAATTTATTCCCTGAGATGCTAGAAGACATAATGCCTGGCTGTCTTTAATGTCCACCTCCTCCCCTCTGATCAGCTGGGTCTGCTGCTTTACCTGCAATGACTTCCAGCCAGAGAGCACAAGAACTTTTCCTAGACCCCGATTCCAATTTTGTATCCTGCGAGACATGTCTAAAGGTACACAGTAAAAATACGAGTACCTTTTTGCCAACACACTGGAATTCTGCAAGGAAAGCTTTAGGGAATTAAATACTTGTACAATAACATGGTCTGGACCATCTCCCTTTTCATCCTCGGACACAGGCTGCCAGTAAAACCACTTGACACCGTTGGTGAAGGGCTGCTTCCCAAGAGGCATGTATTACCTCAGCAGTGATAGGGATCCCACTCTGTTTCACTCCAGTTTATCAGGGCCTGCTCACTAACCATAAACATGATCAGAGACAAGAGATTCTGTAAAGTCACTCAGCCACTACTAAGCCACTTTTTCACATTTGTCTTCTGTTACAGGAAAAGCCCAGCACCGAGGAGAAAGGTCTCTGTAGCATACTGTAAGTGGTTAGCTGGAGTCTAACAAGCCAACAGGGCCTAACAAAGCCTATTAGGAAATGCAGCTCCAACTGCAACTTTTAAAAGATGAGAACAAAAAATTATTGTGTTTCTTTAAGTTATTTTTAAACACCAATATTAGCATTTTAGGGGAAGACTGTAACTATTTCTAGTTGTCAGAAATTTTTCATTTCTCTTAGACAAAACCCCACATTTTTTGTTGCTCTTACAAAAAGTTTTCTGTGTCAAGTACCCCCATCACCTCCCTGTATGTGTGTTTGTGTTTGTCCATGAGCTGTGAAAAAGAATACATTTTTTTTCAGGGAAGGGAGCCCTCTGGAACAGATGCTCTGAGCACAAGAAGCTACACAGTTTATCTGGCATTCATTACAAGAATCTCCTTCTCCAGAAGCATGCCAAAATTTGGATGTTTTGAAGTTAAGAAATCCTTCTGAAAGGAAATATAACGTGTGTATGACATTTACACCAACTGATCATCATTTGTGCCTGCTATGAGCATGGATCAATCCCAAACTGCAGACCCTACACTGCAACAAAAGCTAGGAGACTTTTCTTGGTTCCAGAGGCAGACACACTGTTTGTCTTCTCAGGGACACAATGGTGTCATTAGGCCCCACTGAACTAAACAAAATTCCCGGCAAGCAAGGAAGTTGCCAAGAGGTATGTGAAAGACCTGAAGAAAAGTCCTAAGTGAGGGCTGCAGAAGGACCCTGCTGGCAGCTATTGCAATTCAACTTGCAACTCAGAAAAGCAAACGCAGCTTTTTAGCGATTTACTAGGTGTCCTCCTCCCTCTTTTTCCACTGAGAAGAGTGAAAATAGACTGCTAAATTTCATTTTTTGTTTACAGTTATTTTCATTTCCACATCTCATCTTCCACCTTCTGTGCTCAAGGCTCCCACTTGAGAGGAGAATGTTGGCGTCCTCGCTCTTTTTCTGTCCCACTCCCCCAAGAGATAAACCTGCTTTTGCTGAAATTAAATAGAATAAAGCATTGAGAGTATTTTAAGTACCTAGCTTCTGTGTGAGTTATTTCTTCTGATGTCATCTCAACTTAGGTATATTATAAGGATTAGAGGACACGAATTTCCCTACAAATAGAGTCAAAACCGACCCTAGATTAATTTTGATTATGAAATACAAAAGCATCTGTATGTCATGAAAATTGTTTTCTTCAGCTTCAGAAGACTGATGGATTTTAATTCCAAGTACGCAGTGGCTCTCAACAATGATTTCCATTTCTGTGCTACTGCTAACCCTCTGGATAAATGTGCCAGGAGTTTTAGGAATTGCTTTTTTGAGTTACTGGTGCAATAACTTTAGTTTGAGATTCTCAGGCCTCTCATAGTTTACCACGGAAACTTTATTAACTCCCAGAGCTGTTGCCAAGCAGGTGTTTTATATCACCACAATGCAAGACTGGAAAAGGCAGACTCACTCAAGCCCAGATTCATTACAAAATATATTCATACTTCGTGGTACAAATTCCTACAATAGGTTGCCTGAGATTCAAAGATTTATGTGAGAAGAAATGCCAAGTATCAGCCTCTTACTTTGAAGACAAAGACGACATTAACTGGTGGATTTATCGGGGAGGCTAAAAATAGCTACAGGGTCAGCAGAGGCACTTGTGGGCAAATTCAGATAGGAATCAGTTCTGCCATAATTCTGTGGCAGATTTGGGACTCTGATCTCCAGACCTTCTACACAACACACTGTATTGTGCAGACCCATCCTCATTTGCACATCCTGTACTATATATAGGCTGCCTGGCAGCAGCATCAGCAAGATCTACTTCAGCATAACCAATATGTATCAGATGTTAATTAGTAGTAGCTTTATTAAATTTCTATCAGCAGCCTACATGTTTTGAATCTAATTTTAGAAAGCATTTTAGCAAGGTTACAGAAAGCTACTTCAGTCATCTCTTGGGATAGATGGGGAAACACCGTGTATGGAACCTCCTCATACTGGAGTCGTACTTCACCAACCTGACAGCTTTCTGTGCTGAGGTGATAGGCTTGCTGGAGGAGGAGAGCAGCAGATGTTGCTTATCTTATCTTATCTTTAATAAGGTTTCCATCGTCACTGACTGATGGGAGCACAGATGACAGAAGTAGGCAGTGAGGTAGGCTAGCTTAGAGGCTTATCATCAGTGGCACCAAGTCTAGCTGGAAGCCAGACACTAGGGGTACGCCTCTGGTTTTATAGTGTCTTCTGTCTTAATTAATGACTTGGATAATGGGACAGGCTGCACCATCAACAAGCTTCCAGCAAGACTAGGAGAAGCAATTGATACACAGGACAGCTGGGCTGCCACTGAGAAGGGCATTGACAACCTGGAAATTTAGGGCAACAGGAACCTCACGAAGTTCAAGAAAAGGAAATGCAAAGCGCTGCCTCTGTGGAGCAACAACCTCATGCACCAGCACAGGCTGGAAAGTGGCTTTGCAGAAGACAACCTGTGGGTCCTGGTGTACAGATTGCTGAGCCTAAGCTAGAAATGTGTCCCCAGTGACAAGAAAGGCCAGTAACTTCCTGGGCTGCACTGGGAACCACAGGTCAAAGGCATGATTCTTCCCCACTATTCAGCACTGGGGAGACACTTCTGGAACACTGGGTCCAGTGCAGCACTTTCCAGTACAAGACAGACATGAGTTACAGAAGTGAGTCCAGCAAACAGCCACAGAGATCATTAAGGGACTAGAGCATCTGACATACAAGGGGAGGCTGAGAAAATTGGGATTGCTTAGCCTGGAGAAGAGGAGGCTCAGGAAGGATCTTATCAGTGTTGATACAATCGGGGTGAATGAAAAGGAGACAGAATTGGACAGTGGCATCCAACAAAAGGATATCAGGCAAGCACAAGGCACTTTTCTTGGATTGAAAGACCAGAAACTGCATTTAAACACAAGAGAAAATTTACTCTAAGGGTGACTGAACACTGAAACAAGTTGCCCAGAAATCTTAGGGAGTCTCTACTTCCAGATATTTAAAATGGGAGAGGATATAACTCTGGGTAACCGGCTTTAGCTCACCCTGCATCAAGAAGGGAAGTTGGACTACTCAATCTCAGGGGTTCCTTCCAACCTCAACCATTCTGCATTTTTGAAACATAGGTCCCAAAAGCAAATAACAGCAGGTAACATATTACTCCTGTTATCCTCTGAATGACCTCCAAGCACTCTAAAGAGTGATGAATCAGCCTGGTAAGCTGGCAACTGCAAGGACAAAGGCACCACTTTCTGTACCCAGAGCTATCATCACACAGCCTTCAACATCATGGCCTATTTCTACCAAAACAGTGGCCAAAATAACCATGAGGACGTCTCTGGATACTGCCTCAAGCAATAAAAAAGTCTGCAGTTTAACATTTTAATTTAAACCCTTATGCTGCAAAGCAACACACTATGTCGTATTGTTTAGGCACTGCTCAGTGTTTTGATACAAGTCAGATCCATCTGGTCTTTCACTGAAGCTGCAGTAAGAAAGAATTTGGCTCAGATATCTAGAATCTGCAAAATACATCAGTTTAGACAGAAACTGATAACATTGTGGTCTTCAGTGACAGAGTAACCCAAAATCCTAGATACAAATATTTTCAGACTTTAGAGAAGTTCAGACCTTGATACGTCACCTAGGGAGAACTAGTTGCTCAAAGGAAAGCTCGGGCAACACCCAGAGTTTCTCTTAGAAGGCTCTTCTTCAAAACAAAAAATGCTGCTGACAGAACTTGAGCCCAGGTTTACACAGGAGAACCAGTGCTGAATTTTCAAATGGCTTCTTCATAATCTTTCACACTCCTGCATGTGAAGGTGTGCTGGACACAACCTTCGGCCTCTCCCAGCCCTGCAAGGGTGAGGTGTTAGATCTCAAACAAGCCAAAGTACTTTCTCCATAACCCAACTTTTCTTAAGCCTCACATCCATGACTCGGTTTCCCAGGTTCTAGGTTTCAGAAGCCACAATCCCGTTGGCATGGAAACTTAAGAGAGGTAGTTGAGACTCTCTGGTTGTTCATGCAGCATGTAGCTTCAGAAGGAACACTTTCCTGTTTAACTCTAATCAATACACTAATGCTTTGGGTGCCATTTTACATGCTCCTCTGGGTAATGCCAGGACTGATTAACTACAAGTCAGGATGATCTCTTAGAGGCAATGCATTAAAAAAAAGAAATGCTAGAACTCTCAAGTAAAGTCTCAAGCCAGAATACTTGCACTCCTGCATTTGTCTGCCCTCATGGCTAAATTATTTTGAATCCAATTAGCACTCACATAACATACTCTTTCATCCTGTTAAAGAGGGGTTACAAAATGCTTGATTGCAGCAAGCTTTGGGACTCCAGTTTTGACATCCCATGTACAGCAATCATCTTTGTGATCATTGCCCAAACTTCCAACTAATTCTGGAAGGTAGAATTAATTTCTGTTCTGTCAGCCAGCCTGACACCTGTGTTGCCACCTGTGTCACCACCTATGTCTTCAGTGGAGTGCACTTTGCACTGGCCCCAAGGCAGAAGTTTCACCTTAACACTGTCCCAGCTCTGACAGACCCACTGCTTTCTCACTTTTAGAGAAACTTTGAAAGCAAATCTTCAACTTACAAGAAAAATATGGAAATTATTAGCAAAAAGCCCCAAAGAACCAGTGCGTATATCCTAGTAAATCAGGGCTAACTGCACTTGAACTGTGTTGGGAGGAATGAAGAGCTGCATGGCCCCTCCTGGGTCATGAATCAGCTCGTGTGCTCCCAGCAACCATTAAAAGCAAGTTGAAGGAACACAAGAACTTCCAACTATCTCCTCTCCTTGAGAAAAAAGTTCTGTGAATTCAAGCTGTATTCTGCTCTCTCATCTCCCTTCTCCCAGAACAAAAATGGTGGAATTTAACAGACTCCTCATACCTAAATTGATTAACAGTGTGATTTTATTTCTTCAGGTCCAGGCTCTCATCTAAAATACTCCTGTTGCTACCAGCACTTATCATGATATGGCTGTGAAGAAAATGCAATGTATCTTGGCAAGGACTTAGATTTTATCTCTTTGGTAAAAGGATCTGCAAACTTTTGGGAATTAAAAAATTAAATAGAAATAACAGCAGCCATGTCAGAGTATTTCATATCAAAATCCACCTGTGGCAGTGAAAAAATTAGAAGCTGATTTTTGAGAATGAAACCTTGTTAAGGGTGGAATTAAAATTAGCGGTAGGAGTCCAAAAGAATTTTTTCACTTTAATGGATGAATAGGGGAAAGAACATAACTTTTTCCATCCTGCATGCCACTGCATAATTATGCAGAAGTTTAGAACAGGTTTAAATCTTGCCTCCATACTGCTTCAGACTTTCCTTTGCTTTAACAATTGATGGGCATTGCTAAAAGGAAGAACCAGATTAGAGCTTTTCATGCTCCAGCCAACAGAAAACTAAAAAATGTTTTCAAGAGGATGCCAATAAAATTTGTAGAGACAGAGGATTAAAAATAAAATCACCTGTAAGAGTCTGGGTAAACTTTCTTCTCATTAATTCAAGCAATACAATATATTGTCTTGTAATTCCTTTTAATTATCAACTTTAAAGTAATTTCAGTTTACTGACCTTAAAATTGCTTAAATGGGTCCTGAATTTGAAGCATGATGATAAAGTCTTGAAAAATGTCAGCAAATAAAGATACTGTACAACAATGCAAGAGATTATTTAGCATTAAAAGAGGGAATTCTTGATATGCAACACAACGTTTGCAATGTTAATTCTTCTGCTCATTGATAATTTTACTTTATAAGAGAAAGAAAAATTGTATACTTTTTCCTCTATTGATTTAATGCCCACTGTCTTTCTACCCTTTTCTTTGGCCTTTTGCATAAGCAAGACATAACTGTAACTGGTAGGTTAAATACAGTTGAGACCTTTATTAGTGTCATTGGATCAGACCTTTAACATCCCTGTGAGTGGTTCCAAGAATGCTTCCCTGCCCTTTCCTCAAAATGCCTTTAAAGGTGCTTTCACAAAAGTTTTGCCATTAAAAAAATAATAAAAAATATAATTGCAATTATTTTCTTTCCTGTTACTCTTTCAATGCTTTTAAGATGAAACTAAAAACACTGCCACCTCCCCCCAAGAAAATGTGCTGTAATTGTTCTTGATTTGACCAATAAGTCAGGCATTGAGTAGTTACCCTGCCGAGAACAGGAGACCAGTAAGATTTTGACTCCAAAATGCAATGATGCCCTCTCACAAGCACTGGGAAGGAGGCTAAATCTATCCTCCCTCTAGGATTGCAGTGCTGGGCTCCTTTGTATATCTGCTCTATTGAGAACTGTACAGCTTGGAAGATAGTGTGATATGGAAGAAAGAAACTGCTCTAGGCTTCAGTGAAACACAAGTTGCCCATAACGGATTTTTTTAATGTTCTACTTATTCCTGGCCAACAATGGAAGTTTGCAATTAAGCCACTACAGTTTCTTTGGCAGTAGACTCTTCTCCTGTGCGTAGAGTGTGCTACACAACCACAACACAACTACTCTACATGAGAAAAATTATTAAAATGGCAGAAGATAAAACCGACAGAAAACATATCTGTCCTTGTTAACTTCCACAGAGTTAAAATATTATATTTTTTAATCTTTCCTGAATGTCTCTTAGAAAAATCACTGTTACGAAGACTTTGCCTTCCTAATCTGTTTTAAGAAAATTCCCTCCTCTGAAAATTTGAAGACTTATATTTGAGCGCTGTGAAGAACTGAAACAGGTAACCAACCAACTGAAGAACTGCACACTCACAATTAACTCTTATTCTTGTGATTACAAATGAGAAACTTTTAATGGGTTTAATACTGACTCAGCCCTGGAACAAAGAGCAGAGGAACTGCAGAGGGATTCAAAGTCAGACAATGAATTTATGCTGTATGGTGGAGGGCAAACCTCTTTCCAAGAAAGCAATCACCTTTGCCCTGGAATGTAACCCACTAAATAAATGGCAGGGTTATTATTAATTCAGATAATCTTTTTAAAAGGTCTGTGGAATGAGTAAGCCAGGTACTTACAGGACAATTTAAGTTTCTGACTGTTCCAGAATGTAAACTTAGTGCTCCAGACATGCTAAGAAACTCATAAAATCAAAAGCTATCAGACAAGAGTGGTTGAGACAAGAGAAAGCATTGTTGGTTTTTTAAATGACAGCAACAATTCTTTTAATTAGCTACTTCATCACATCCAATAAACAGTTCTGAGTTTTTTTGTGTGAGCTCCCCATGGACATGACCTGACTAACCACTCGAGTAAGAGACTTCTGCAGTTGCAAGTACAGTAGAGCACAACTTGCTCAGAGGAATGTGTTCATGTGGGCCTGAACTTTCCTTTACATTCCCCGGTTAAACCATGCACGATGGAACTTTCTTCTGCCTCTTGAGCAGTACATAGTTGGAGGCACTGCTGGGATGCTAAAATTAGTTATCACATCCAAGATGTAGCACCAAAACTGATGTGGAAAGAATAGCTCAGCAGAATTCTCTGGTGCACAATGGCTCTTTATGTGGCTGTTGTCAAGGTGGACATAAAAGCATACACTGGTCGTAATCCATAGTCGAGAGAGGTAGAAAGATTTTTTATTTTCTCTACTGCTATTCTTATACCTCTTCACAATGGCTGTGGCCTAATTTCAGATTGGCTGCTTAGCAAACAAGGCTGTCTAACAAACAATGACCATTCAGGCAGTTAACAATCAGCTATACAAGCAAAAGTATGGTTGCTACATATTATCCACAAGTTCTTCCTTGTACACTCTCAATGTCCCACAACAAGAACATCCTCCCCTTGTGTCCAGAACATCTTCTCTCATTGATTATCTTCTTGGCCTTCTCTGTGGGTTTCACTAAAGCTGCAAAATGTCACTGTAACATTCTCACAGGTAAATTCTGACTGGTTTCAGGTCTGATTCTGAGAGATTGTCAGTCTAGCTGTCAATCTCCTCATCTTTAGTGTCACCTCCTCTTGTAGCCCTCTCCCTATTTGCATATCAGCTTGATTGCACTTATTTTAATGAAACTAACCCTGCCAAAAAATGAAATTTCATCCTATGAAACCAAGTTGCAATAACTGTTGGCAGCATGTAAGCCCAGGCAATCCCAGGAACACTGAGCATTCTTACAAACCATGATATCTTTAGATGGCTTTACAGACCTCACAGCACCTTAGCAAAGAAATCAAACACCTCATTTTTCAGGTGGGTGAAAAGGAGGCACGGCAAGGTTATGTGGTTCATTCAGTCAGTAGTTAGATAGAACTAGGATCAAAGATAAAAATTTCTGGTTCTTATTCCTACGTCCTAACCCACTGCATCATGCTGCTTCTGATGAGGGTAATTAAATTTCATGCTTCAGGGAGTAACTTAATTGTCTTTGAGCATCAGAAGGAAACTCCATCCTTTCAACACAATGTACAACACTGCTCAGGTGTGCTAAAGAGTGGTTTTCATTTTTATTTAAATATTGAAAGTAAAACATAATATAATCCTAATTACAGCCAAATACAGTCAAGGCTTCAGAAAGACAGGATGTCTTTTCATAAGGAAGAGTAGTGGCAACACATTCTGAAATGATTTAATTCTCAACAGCTGTGTCTGGGGGACCAATTCAAAACCAGCATTTTTACCTCCACACTCAGCAATGGCTTTTCATGGCACAGGTAAAGGGAAGTAGGAATATTGTGTTTTCTCACCACCTGCCTGATGAAAATAAAGCCATGAAAGGTTTTAGGTTCAAAGTTAGGTTCAAAGAGTGAATGAGAGAGAAGATTTCACTTAAGAGAACAGCTGTGCTTAACTGTGTATCCTTTAGGAATATGTTGCAATTATCTAGCAGCTGTAATAACCTAGACTTGAAAAATCAGATATCAATATAGCTAAAGAAAGATTAAAGACTAGATGAAGAAACCTTTGAATCATTAGGCTCAGAAGGATTTACAGAACATCTACTCCAGGCATTCCCACCCACTACAAGACAGTCCCTAATCTCCTCCTAGAGGCTCCTAAAACCCATTTCATCAGGCCAAATGCCATGAAAAGCTGCCTGGTTAGAAAAAAAAATAGTCTGACTGGGTATTAGAGATTCCCAGAAACAAAAAAGGCTGGCAGATAATCCTCAGCAAATACCACCTTTCCCATAACTCCAGCTGTTTCCAGTCTTTGCCTGCAGCACGGAGGTAGCATATGATTGCACCGGGCATAGCATGTGCCATATGAGATGCAAAATAGATAAGTAAACAAGAATAAAACAGAGTGCAGAACAAAGAGAAGTGAAATGCTTCCCATATAACTACAATACAGAGGATATCTAAACACTAGCAATGTGAGGGGTAACATGAAATGTAACTCCAGAGGTGAAAATAAAAGATGTATTTCCTGATGAAAAACTTCCAATTTAATTCACTTCCTTCAAACAGAGCTTTGAAAGAAACGATTCATTAGGAAGGATGTGAATTGGGAAAGATGAGGCTTAGAATGCAGAAAGGCTTTGTCCATTACTGCTTATGCAGTAGGTATTTTAAGAGTTACCCTGTTGGGGAAGGGGGCCTTTGAATTATATGACTCAATTTTGAATGGAGAAGGAAGTTAAAATAAAAAGAAGAGTGACTAAAACAATCACTTTGAGTACACTGACAAAGACAAGGAACTTGTGAGGCTGGTGTCTGCTCTTCAGAGCAAATGACACTTCAGAAGTCAGAAAGATCATACCGCTTAACAATTGAAATGTCAACTTTAAAGAGGCAGAAATGCCAGCAAAGTGAGGATTGCACAGCTTTCAGCATGGCAGCACTCACTGCAATGTCCAGAGCTGACAACAACGTCTGTACCATCTTACCACGTTTGCAATAGATACACCAGTAACATCTGCTGGGTAGGTCCAGAAACGCTACCAATAGTCAAGTCTAGTTTCTCCACATGTTGAGACTGCTTCTGTCCCACAGATCTAAATCTCCCCCATTTAGTATTAGATATTTCTGAAAGAGAATCAAAGCAAGCCACACAGAACATCCAGAAGGGAAGTCAGGGGTAGCCAACTGCATCTGTCACTGCCTGCAGGTATGAGTTTAAGCCACTGTCTGGTTTCTCAGCTTCCCAGAACCTGGAGCACAGAGATGTTTTATTTAGCTCAGCATACATTTGCCTGTTAGTCTCAACAATTGGCACACACACTTCCTTTGAGCATAAATAAGAAAAGTCTTGACAAGAAACATGCATAGAAAACAGACTCCACAAGATGTTCCAGTATAATATACTGGCTCCTCACAATCAAATAAAAAGGATCCTAAACCAAAAAACTCATTTCCTTCGGTTAATATAGCCAATGAAATTGAAGGTGTTCTTGAACAGTGATTTTAAAAGCACATGAAAACATGATGACTGTCTTTAGTATTTACTGATAAAGAAAATACCTAAGCCTTTTCATGCATTCCCAAAATAGCTGTCCTGACAATGCTGTTCATCTCAGTATCACATTAAGCTGTTTTTCAAATTCAAGTAGTCCTTTTTTTTAACCTAACAACATCAGTAATTGCAATTCAATAGTATTTTCTGGGATAGCTCTTGCCTTTAGACACTCTTCTCGGAAGAAGACCATGCACTGCAGCATCCTGGAAGTCTCAGAAGCACAGAAGTATGAACTTAGCCTCAAAGAGCAAGTCTCAATTACAAGCTCACTTGTATTGGGCAAAGGCTGGCAAGAAAACCATTCCACAATTCCCTCACAGGGCAAAAATGAGGAAAAAGGTCCTTGCCATGATATTTAGTGTGACTTTAGAAACACTGTGACATTTCTATGAACATCAGCATAAAAAGGTTGTACTTGGTGCCTGAGGGTATTGTAAGGCTTGATTAAGTTAATACTCAGCTCAGTGAAAAAGGCCAAACAAACCCAGGCACTATTCCTACTCTCTGACCTAAACTCTGCTTTGAATATAACATGTAAATTAAACTTTGAACAAGGATGAGTTTTCTTATATGAACCTGCAACCACCTTGGAGCACTTCAGACAGCAAAGGCTGCAGGTATGCAAAATATCCATATGCAAGGATACATATTGTCAGGTCACCTACAGGCAGCATAAACTGGGGAGCAACACCAAGACTTCATTTCCTAACATTAATTGTCTGTTTCATGCCACATCAAGAGGATTTTTCAATATAATCTCTTCTAGAACTATTTCCTTGCTATTCTTCCTCTTCTGAGCAAAATACAACCATAATCCAAGTTCTGTAGGCTGATATGAAATACAGTAAAATTTCCACTCTTTCTTTCCTCCCTCCCTCACTACTTTTCTGCATGGGTTGCCTACTTTGAAGAAGAATTTTGCCTTTTTCATCAAAATTTAGATTTATTGACTCTCAAATCTCACAATGACCTCTAATTTTCCCTAACAGGCAAAACCACAAAGCTCTCAGGCTCCATATCTGCCAAGAACAATCAATACTGTTCAATAAAAACCAAGCTATGGACCACAGCAGCCCTTACCACTGCCTAGCACAAAGATTTTATGCAGTTTCAGCTCATTCTTGGGTGAACCAACTCCTGAGGAATTAAGAGTTCAAATCCAAATGCTCCTGCAGCCTTTTTACTTGGGTAAATTGCCTCAGGATATACTGAATTCTGGTCACAAAGAGGTTAAAGCTGCCTCAGTCCATAGGATGTGCCGAGCAGTGGGCGGAAGGAAGATGAAATTATGCTAAAGCTCCATGACAGCAGTCAAGTGATTGTATTTTAGTCTATGACTCCATTTCTGCCACAGCCCTACGGAACATATCCAGGTTAGCCACTGTCAGCCTCATAGCAGCTTTGCCATTAGCCCACACTGGGATGACTTTCCACTAATTAAGTGGAATTCATCTGACATGATGACTAAACTCTCCTCTTCTAGACAGCCATTCAGAAATGGGCTGAGTGCAAGGATAAGGAAAAACAGTGGGTAAAGGAAAGTGTAGAGAGAAAGACCATGGGTATACTTCAGCTGCATGAAGTTTTCAAACTTTATCAAGGACTTCAGCAGCAACTTAGTCTGGTCACTGCTGTCCCAAGGCAAGAGAGAAAGGAGAGGCTGCAGAGCAGCCCCTGGCCTGGGGCCTTTGTGAATTAGTGCTGGGCCCTCCCAAGGTTCTGCTCATTTACAGCACGATTCCAAGAGGCATTTCTCTGTGTCAGCTAATTTAAAAATCAGTGCAAAATGTAAAAATAATGACCTTTTGACCTAGTAATATTTTACATTTGCTTGCAGTTTAAGTCATTGAGAATAATAGGGAAGTAGGACATCTGGTCTTGTAGGTGAAGTGAATTTAGTCCAAAGACCACTATGGCCTCAGAGCAGCCTTCTTGTCACCTCCTCCCATTTTCTTCCCCCTTTGAATACTGAGACAGCACACTAAAAGCTGTGACAAATGCTCTTCACTAGTTCTATCTAGCAAGTGGCTGTGTTTGAGATTCATATCTACAGAAAAGGCCCAGAACATGCTACAGATCCATCAACATTTTAGAAGGTGAATGAACAAAGTACTTAGAAAGCAGAGCAGCTGTTTCAATTATAGCATTAGCAGCCCAAGCCCTAAGCACTCAGTGCTCCTGGAAGCCCAAGGGCGGGTAGGGAACAGAGCCATCTTTACAGATTATAATTAAAAGACCAAGGCCAATTGCACATTCAGAACAAACAGGCAGCAAATGCTTTGGTTGCAGTTGGTCATTTTCTGTTTCAGCATTCCAGATTCTTGTTTTTGCTTTACAAATGTGAACAAACCCCTTTCAGAGTATGCCAAGTACAAGTAACTCCAACAATCCCATCCTGCTCTTTATACGTTTTGCAATTTCTACTGTATGGGGGAAAAAAATAATTTGGGGCATCTCCTCTCGCCTTCTACTTTCACTGGGACAAGTTTATATCATGAGGCCCTTAGAAGCTGCAAAATATTCATTTCCAAGCGGGTAATGTCCCATGTAAATCACCCCCCCACTGCAATAAAAGAAATGGTGAATGTATATTTTATGGTTCACGCCTGCTTATGCAAACCGTGTAAATTCAAGAACTTGCCTTATAACTTTTTTTAGTTAGACATCTAAGTTCTCAGATAGCAATGATTATACAGAAAATAATGGAATTGGCTCAAAAGCACACACTGAGATTCTTCCCTTGGGAATTTCTGTTCAACCGCACACCATTGAGTGGACAAAGTGAATTCAATTTTACTAAAATCTGACTAAACAAAAACATCAGGGTTATTCCTCTGACCATAGTGATATATATGAGCATAATATAGTTACTTCTGGAACAAGACCTGCCAGTGTTTTAAGAGAGCACTATTGCATAAGGTAATCTCCTGAGCTTGAATATGAAGTGCCAGGGAAAGACATTCCGAAATCCTCAATACACCACTAAATAAAGCTTCAAGAAGCCCACTTATTATGGAAGGGGTGCAGCAAAGACACAACACACAGGAGTACACCACAACACTCTGCTAAAGGCTCCTATAAACTACAGCCTGGGGTCAAAGCAGTGAATGTGGCAACCTGTCTGAGCAGGAACACTTTCCAGGACAAATGGATGAGGCAGGCCCCCCTCTGCCAGAAGCCCTCAACTCTGTTTCCATAAATATTCCACTTCAGGTAACTCAGACATGAATTGTGCCAGTAGAAGAGAGATTTCTCAACCCTACAGGAGGAATACTTCCAGATACTTTGATAAGCGGGTGTTAGATGAACAGCTTAGATAATGGCCGGTATGGACTGGAGCAACTGACATACAAGGAGAGGCCAAGAGAGCTGGGATTGCTGAGCCTTGAGAAGAGGAGGCTCAGGTAGCACCTTATCATTATGTACTAATACCCTGGGTTTGGCTCTGCCTTGAGCAAAGGGGCTGGACTAAGTGATTTCCAGAGGTGCCCTTCAACCCCAACCATTCTGCAATCCCGCACAGGTAGGAGATGTTCCACTGGCTAAAGACCTTTGTCTTCACTATTGATTTCTTTAACAAAGCATGCTGAATTACTAGTGCTCCCAGATCAATGCTACTGGAGATTCGATAGCGGCCACATCTTCAATTTTTCCTTTTCAGCTATAGACTCAGAGCTTCACTTGAATGAACCTAACGTGTACTGAAACAGGATACATGAATAAGGAAATGCATATTATTATCAGCTTATTGAAGTAATCTGTGCTTTGTTCCTGTTGATGGAAGGTTTGAAAATGCAAAGAGCTAGAAGAACATAAAGAGCTATTAATGAAGCATCTGTCAAATGTTTCAGACCTTTTTCCCCTCTGAAACCAATTTCAGAGTGAAAGAATCATTCTCCTGTAAAATGTGCAAAAGTTAGTAAGTCTCAAGCAGCTTCTCCCTGGAGGGAAGCCCTTCAGACCCTATTAGACATCCTCCTCTGCGCTTGGTTTATCTTTGTTGGTTTTTTTTTCTGGTCACAATTCTCTATAAACAGAAGGGGAAGGAAGAAAGGAGAAATGGTTATTTCTTCTTGTTACTTTGTGCTAGCAAAGGGCAACATTCAAAACTCTGAAATGTATACATGCCTTTGTAAACAGGGCACTAGAGAACATAGGCAGTTCCTATCCAGGCCAGAAAATTAATCTCTTGGTGAGTGAGTCAAAGAGCAGAAGCCAGGAAAAAGGATAGAGGGGGAGATAGAAAAGCACAGCAATAGCAAGCAAGGACTGAGGCAGAGTACAGACAGCATGTGGATAAGAGAAAGTCAGCTAAAATATATGCAACAGGACTAGCTGTCTCTGACACAGAATCACAGAATATGCTGAATTGGAAGGGACCCACCAGCTTCATGGAGTCCTGGCCCTGCACAGAACACCCCAAGAGTCACACCATGTACCTGAGAGCATTGTCCAAACACTTCTTGAACTCTGTCACCCTTGGAGCTCTGACCACTGCCCTGGGGAGCCTGTTCAGTGCTCAACCACCCTCTGGGTGAAGAACATTTTCCTAATACCCAAACTAAATCTCTCTGGACACAACTTCAGGCCATTCCCTCGGGTCCTGTCACTGGTCACACAGAGCAGAGATCATTGTCTGCCCCTGCCCTTCCCCTCACGAGGAAGTTGTAACTGCAGTGAGGTCTCCCCTCAGCCTCCTCCAGGATGAACAGACCAAGTGACCTCATATGGCTTCCCCTCAAGGCCCTTCACCATCTTTGTGGCTGTCCTTTGGACCCTTTGTAATAGTTTAACATCTTTCTTATATTGTTGTGGCCAAAACTGCTCACAAGTCTCAAGGTGAGGCCACATCAGTGCAGAGCAGGACAATCCCCTCCCTTGGCCAGCTGGCACAATGCCCCAGAGGCAGCCAGGACTGTGACCACATTCTCACTGCAGTTGTAGTTTGTGGTTTCCATGAGATGGGAAAACAGGTGCTCTTTGAACCCTTCCCTTCTGTTCAACTGTTCGAAACAACAGCCTAGCACGAGGCAAACAAACCAGTGCATTTAAATACTTAAATGCCAGCATGGATTGACTCTTTCACTATGTAAACTCCTGCCTCAGTCTTGTTTTGTTTTCCCTTTCTTCCAGCCCTTGGGATGTCAGAGTACAGCCATGAGCAAAAAGCAAAGAAACACTCTGTGTGCTATTCAACATCCTCTAAAGGACACCAGGAAATCTGTGAAATGTTTCAGGAAGAAAGCCACTAAAAAAAGAGTGATCTTTCTAGGGTGGAAAACTGAGCTGCACAAATTACAGTCCAGAAGAGACCCCAGCTGTTGTTCTTTTCCCAGTATAATCTTTATGAATAATTGTGTACTTACAAACCTCACAGAAATACCTGGTAATATCAGAAAGAGCATATAACTGTAACTTAAAGGTATGAATCAGAAAACCTATCTAAAAATGCCTGAGGAAAAAAAATACTATAAAAGAATTTTAATAGTGACTTTCAACATAATTTACTGGGAAATGGGGGGATGAAGATGAGGACTCATGAGAAAGGAAAAGAAGAAAGAATGGGGACGGGGCAAAGACAGCAGATTAAAGACAGGACACAGCCTCCTGAAATAAGCAATCTCTGTACAAATGGGTGAGACTAGTGAACTTCAGTACATTTGCAGAGAGGAAAAAAATTCCATTACAGCAGAGAGACCAGAAAGGCACAGACTAATTCCCCAGCTCTTACAATCCTACTGATTTTTCACAGTCTTATGTTCCTAACTTCAAGTCACATGTGTTACTCAGGCAAAAGCTGATGGTGATCAAAAGCTATTACAAGCAAACAGCCTTTTAGGTTCAGAGAGTTCAGCAGGGTCAAAGCCTTATCCCCCCTTCTTTTTCTTTCTTTTTTTTTTTTTTCTTCTCAAACTGCCAAGTCTCTAGATTACCAGCCCTGATATCTCAGAGGTTATCACCTCTGAGGACAAACTGAAATTCAATGTTGGACTATTGCTTCAGTAGCATCTCTAAATTCTATTGAAAAACATCTGCTAAATATAAAAAAACCCTCTATTTTTAGGCAAATAACTACAAAATTTATTGGAATTCAATAATCACTCATCTCTAAACTTATCCTAAAGAAAAAATTATGTCAATATGAGGATTATGCATCAACAATGAAGCCGGGGTGTCAACAGAAAGGTATGTAGGGGCTAGCACAGCTGGAGTGACAGTGAAAAGAAGTCAGCTGAGGCACAGAGAAAAGGAAAACTTCTAGGGGCAGGAACATGAGACAGACACAGACCTAATTCCAATAGACAAGGATGCTCTATTCGTATTTATGTGATGACTGCTGAAGCACAAAAGCTGATGATTCATATTTTCACCCTTTAGCTATTCCTTTTCCACTTCAGGGTGAGGTTATCTTGAACATTCTGCTGGGAGTCTGTGCAGACTGTGAAGACTAAATCCTTTTCTTGCTACTAAAATTCTTCCTGTAGCTTGTGGTTTAAACATACTGTCAGGAAGACATTGCAGGAAGACATCTCTGAATAAATGGGACACTTAGTCTCCAAAGAGGCTAGTTCCACTTAATGCATTTAAACCAGCTAAAAAAATACCAGAAGGATACTAAATGTCTGCAGTCTTTGGAATCACGCCTGAGTAGTAATGAAAATGGGCAGGACTCTGCTTCTGACCAGATCTAAGGTTACCACCAGTTATGGTCTATTGCACCTGCCAACGTGAGTGGGGTAGTGAGAAACTCAGCAAGTACTTGCACAAGTTTCTCATCAAGGTTCAGATACCTATCTAAATTATTCTCTCTCATCTGAATAGATTTACCTACTCTTAACTCTCATGCAAAGCCATTTTCTTGATGGGGGCCTTTGAGTGCCATGACCCAGTTTTCTCCTAAGTTGTTTTTCCTTTGCACATTTTCTTCATCTCTCTTCACTTGCACAGAACAGAGGACTGGAGCTGAATCATTTATATTCCACAGAGGTGTGGGAATAATCCATGAAAGCAACAGGTGGTCTGAACAGCACTTTGAGATATTCTTTCAGCCAAGCCTGCTAAAAGAGTGTGCACAATCTGACATTGTACAGCAGCTGTGTCCAGCCTGTGCTAGACACTACAACTTGAAACATTCAGCAAAAACTGCCAGGAGCAAAACTTAGCACACATTTGAAAAGTTTTCTTTTAATAAGCCCACCCCTGACTCACTAGGGATTCTATTGACCAACTACTGGGGAAAGGATTCCAAAAGTATTACTCAACCTTGCAGTCTGGTGTGAAATTAGAGATGAATTCACCATTACCAAAAGAATTCCGTCTTTCAATCAATCACATTAAAAGTCTCGGTTGCAGATGCATTCTTCTTTTCAGGGGATGACAAAGGAAAGTTGAGCTGAAACTCTTCTGGCAGCACAGATGTCTCTTTAAAGTGAGAGTCTGGATGGAAGAAGGAATTCTCATCTTCCAAAGCATGTGAAAACACATGAAAATAATATTGAGACATCAAAAAAGATGTAACAAACAGAATAATTTTTCACCAGAACTTCTCTATTTAGAACTGTGTCACTGTATATAAGAGAATGAGAAGTAGGTATTTTCAGTAAAAGGGAAAATCTAAAAAAAAAAGCAAAATTGCACATCACAAACAGCTATTCAAAGACTCTTGACACATGAGGATTCCTGGGTTCCAAAAATTTGTATTAAGAAGCAAAAAAGAAGCCTTGATTCTCAGCTTTGGAAAAAACAAGCAAAATCAAAATAAGTACAATGATACATCAGTGGACATTTAGTGTTATTTAGATAGTTCCTTTGGACCCTTTAGAAGAAAAATGAGATCTAGTAATTACAATTTTTTTTTTTTTTTCATACTGAAAACAACAAGTGACTAATATAGGTATGTTCCTACAAAAGGCTTCAAAATAATTTCACGGAAAAAAACTTCCAAACAGGCAAATCATGAAACTGGCAAAAACTGGCTTAGATCTGGATTCCACTAAATCAGAAATATCATTAGATGAGTGTCGTGGTTTAGCATAGGTAAAAAAGGCTCCATCAGCCACAGAAGTGATTCTCTTGCGAAGAGGTGCTTACAGCTTCCTCTACGACCTGACAGAACCAATCAACTGGCTAGTTTGAATATTGGCCACTTTTTAAGCCCCTTAAGAAGCTTGACACGCTCTGTGACCCACGTTTAAGAAGGAACAGAGCCCGGGAAAGCTCAGTCGCTTCGGGCCTTCGGGCAGGTCCCCGGGGCCCGCGCGGCGCAGCGGGGCCGGGCCGGGAGGCGGCCGCGCTGGAGCCGGGGGGCGCTGTTCCACCCGCGGCCCCTCAGCGCGGGCAGCCGGAGCCCCGCTCCGCGCGGCAGCGCGGCCCGGCCCGGCCCCGCAGCGGCCAAGGACTCATCTGAGGCCGCTGCCCGGCAAAGATGGGACCGACAGCGAGAGGCGAATGCCGGCTGCGGGGCCGGCTGAGATGAACCCTTTCAGTGCTGTGAGTTTCCTCCAGGACAGATGGAGCCTGCAGACATCAATCCTCTCCCGAGTCAGAGGAAGAGGAAAGGTGGAAGCAAGTGAAGAAAACACCATAGAGACACCAAAGTCAGTGAAGAAGGAAGAGCTGAAACCCTGAGAGAGGAGAAAGAGGAGGTGCTTCAAGCCTAGAAGCTGAAATTCTGTTGTAAAGCTATGGTGGTGATGGACTATGATACATCAGAGTGCCCACTGTAATTTCATGAGAGCATGGGGGGTGGAGCGTTCAAACTGCAATTGTGAGCAAAAGTACCTGTGCTGAAATAAGCAAATGTTGAAGTAGCTGTGATTTGATGAGAAGCATGAACAGAGAGAGATGAAAGAGAGGAGGACCCTTGCTCCCAGGGAAGGAGACCTCTGTTCCTAGAGGTGAAGATGCTCCCAGAGATAGGTGAAGAGAACCTTTGCATCTGAACAGCTCATCCTTAACATGGTACCCCAGTAGCTCAAGATTGGACCCTCGAAAGCAGTTGTGGGGAAAGCTGTAAGTCAGGGGAAGGGACTCTCACATGCGAGCAGAGAACCAACCCAGGTCTGGCTCGCTGTGACACTGAAGCCATGAGAGAACTGTTTCTTATGGAGATGCCTCCATAGCATGAGCAAGGGAGACTCCTCTCCCTAAGTGAACTGAAAAAGATTATTATAGAAGTAGTAAACTGACTGGAAATCTCAAGGGTTGTCTTTTTATGTTGTCAGTGGAAGCAGGGAGAAAGGTGGGAGGAGGAGAAGTGCTCTGCCCTGTTTACGAACTGAACCTGCTACAATGAGTATACACTATTGCATTATAAACAATAATAGTTTCTAGTAATATTGTTATGGCAAGAGTTCCCATCCAATGCTGAGTTCTACAAATCACTTTTCTTATAGCAACAACAGTCTTTGAAAATGTTATGTTGCTGGTAGCTTTGTGATGCAATTTATTCATAGATAAATTTTGGTCAGCAAGCAGAGTCTGCTCTCTTTGATTGTTCTAGCATCACTTCTCAAGAGAAAATAAACTGCTTCCTGAGGCAAGGACGTTTGTATTTTGATCAAAGTTCTGTGAAAAGATAATTTTCAACATATTGTTTGAGCCTGCCTCTGCTCAAGAACCCATACTGTAGGATGAAAAGCAATTTTCTGAGCATAAATTCAGGCTTCAGATCACCAACTTCTCATTTAACAAAAAACTAATATGGAAAGCCTCAGTATCATTTGCTAACTTGCTAAGATTGTACTCATTGTACTTAAAATGTGCAAGTCTTGAGACCACAGCATATAGACATACACAAATATTTCAGTAATTCAAGACTAAATGTATGTGTCCTAACCTAGTTGACTCACTCAGTGAATGATGGAAATGTTAAATTGCTTAAACTGTTAGAGATTGCAAAAAGTGAAAGAACAAAATATTGAAAAATATTAAATTTGCATTTATCACAACATCATTTTGAAGATTAAGAAAGTGCATTTTCTGTCTCCAGTCTAATACATGCAACAAGCAAATGATATTGATTTCACAGTTACCTCAAAAGACATCTTAAATGATCTTCAAAATGAGGAGACAGAAAAAGAGGATGAAAAGAATTAATTTCTATTAAGAGAATGGTAGAACAGTAATCCCTCAATGCTCTAACCAAGCCAGAGGCTCCTCTGTGTGGAAGCCTTTGTAGAGACACTGTGAGGATACACCTGACCCAAAGTGCTTGAACTGTTCAGAGGAGCTGAGGAAAGGCTGCAGGCCTCCATTCCCTCACAATCCATTACTGTCAGAGAGCAGGTACTGGCACTGCTGCTTCTCACATTTTCATCAGCCAGTCTGTTCCAATTATGAAAACCTATTCAAACTGATGCTCCTGTTTCCCTAGGTTTTTTTTTTTATTGAAAGAAGAAAATAATTTGCGAAGTCTCACTTTGAGAAAGCTTTATGCAGAAGCTCGGGTACAATATTCTCAGCCCATCATGGTCACCTTCTCCTTGTTGGACTGACATGCCTGGCTCTGTTATCTTCAGAGCAATTATGGACTAGAGGCAGCAGTGCAAGTGTTTGCTCATTGCCCATCAGCCTGACCTAGCTACAACCTTTACAGCAACTTTCTGTTAAGAAGCAGAAAACAAGGCTGGTATCCAGCATCTCTTTATTCATTGGTCTATCCACCAGCACTGCAAACAAGAACTCCAAGTACTGTCAGGTGCGAGGGAGATCGCTGAGATCTGGGCACCAAACACAGGCTTCTCAAAAGCAGGCACTGAGAAGTAATTGAACTTCACTCCAGGCAAAATCAGGGATGAACACACACCTGCTTCACTGGGACAACAGTCAGACAAATATTCCTACCACCTGGGTCCATTAAGAGTTATGCCAAGTTCACCGACTCATTTCAAAATAAACTGAAGAGACTTTGATCAAAAATAATTTTTGACCTGTGCAACAAATGACCAACTGTTCAAAATATTTCAATTTTCTTCACGCAGAGAATACCTCATTTCAATTTTCTGTTTAACTTCTGCTTAATCTAATCTAGTTCTTCAGAGAACAGCACACCAGCTGATCCTGAACTTCACCAAAACACCCATGCTCAACCCAGTCAACCCATTAACTGCAGTATCTCATACATCTATATGGCACTTAAGCATCCACCCGCACACCAAAAAAATCAGCATTGGTCATAGCTTTGAGACCTAAATCCCCCAAGGATCATTTGCAAACTGACTTCTGATAGCAGCATCTTGGAGCTCTTTGATTTAAGACATTTAAGAGTCAGACTTTTCCAGCCCACAGCAAAAAGCTCTTGTGCAGTGAAGCACCACACATGATGTTACACAACATAGCTGAAAAAGCAAAGTGCTCACAGGACATTAATTAGCTCTAATTGAGCTGATGTCCCAACCTGTGCCTGACACCACTGTGAGCTTTCTTTTAAACCTTTTCCGTGAGAAAGCCCTTGTAGGTAATCCAGAGCCAGTCCTGTAAACACCTCTCTCCATCAGGTTCTCTCATAATTAAATACCGGAGAGGGCACCTGCTGGGCATGTTTCCCTCCATACAGTTCTGTGTTCAAAAAGCCTTCTGCTGTTAATCAGCACTGATTACCAATCTCTCTGGCAGTAATTGGTGCTTCATGCTGCAAACCACAGCTCTGGGAGTCGTACAAAGTTTCAGTAGAGGGCATGACCTCTAATAATCCTGGCGTAATCCTGTTGTCTGATGCACATGGATCCATCTCAATACCACAACAGTTAGTTAATGTTCACAGTATTATAATTTGACAGAATGAAAGCAGATTTTGTCACTTTACAAAGCATTAGAACACGTCTTTCTGTAACGTATCTTGCTGAAAACCTCAGGGCAGTGAACTAAAACCAGAAATGTGACGCTTTCAATGTCAAACTCAGTTAGTGAGTGAATGTGTTGGCAAACACAGCCCTCAAAGCCATTGATCAGGCAATGCCTCTTTGCTCTTTTCAAGTTTTGATTACTTCATGAAATTTTTACATCTTTTCTTCCCTCAGAATAAACAGCATATGTTGAAGAATTCTTAAAAATAATCTTTCCTTCAAGGGAAACAGTTTTTCCCTCTAGTAAAACTGTATTGTTACCTTCAGTTTCATTGTAAAACAGGAAAAAGAAAGTACTGAAAAATTCAATGTAGAAGATGTGGTTTTAAGGGCAAGATCTCCCACAGTACACAAAGAACATAACACAGTAAAATAAAAGTGGTTGTTACTGGATTTTTAGATTTTTGGAGCAAGAGCATGGGACTGAATGCTTACCTTCTTTTCCCAATTCTGCCAGCAGCCATAAAGCCAAATGCTCAATTGGTATTTTATGTTCTACAAAGAAAAGGCTGGAAAAAGATGCTGTACAAATTAAATACCTAAGGGAGGTTACCCTAGAAGAAAAGACCTTAGTTTACAAGTAAATCTTTAAATTAATCATGTTAACAGATGCCTTTCTACTTACTGTTTGTAAAGTAATTTTGAATTTAATAGCTCAGTGTTAGGGAAAACTGGAAATGAAAACAACAATTACAGATAGCTCTAACTCATCATTCTGCTTTTTGAGTGACTATGAACACGAATCAGTGCTCTTACTGAGGAGGGGGAAGTTGTAAACTGGTTTGTCCATATCCCTGTCAACACAGACATGAAATTATGCTAATTTGTGGTCCAAAGTGAGTCTGTTCTGTACAACTACACCCAGGCTGCTTGAGATCCCACAGGTGTTGGTAGTAAGGGTTTTTCAAAAATTTGTCTTTCCAAAACTCTGCAAAACTCTGCTGGTGAATGCCAAGAGCAGTCTGGCTAAAAAGATGGGCACTTGAGTTGGAACCCCCTTTTTTCTTTTAGAAGGTCAACTCAAAATCCCATCTCAACTATCAGCATGATGTCATTCCAAAATGCACTCGTCTGTGGTACATGCTTCTATATAACATACTAAATATGTGCAAGGACAAAGCAAGCAAGGGGGTGAGACAGGCCCTGTTGACTGGGAAATTCCCCTTCAAGTCCCCAATCCCTGGCTCAGCCAGCATTCAGTATTGGTTACTCAGAGTTGGTTCTGAGATACACAGCATTGGCTGCGAGAGCCCTAAAATCCAAGCTGAGTTTTGCCCCACCAAACCATGAAGATTGTAACTCATGGAAATGCTACTGGTTGTCAGAAGCACTTTTCTTTTATTTTTGTCTCTCTCTTCTTCAGCGTTTTCCTTCTCTTTCCCTAGTGCTGATGGTGTGATGAAGAAGAGAAGTAGATCAACAGTTAGATACAATCAGGCAATAAAATTGTCTTCCAACTTTGTTACTTTTTATTAAAATATAATTATGACTTTGTCTTTGTCATGCTCTTCGTCCAACAGCCAAAAGGTTGAGAGCAAAAATTTGGTCACTGACTCATCTCTCTGTGAGGAACAGAGAAAGTACAGAAGGTTTTTATTCAAGGGTTTTGTTTTGTTTCTTTCTTCTCTAATGCCTGTCTTTCATTACAAGAAGATCAGGCCTTTCCTTGTGCTGGAAGACTCATTAGATGGTAGGTTATCACTCCACAAAAGCCGTAACCTTTCTGTACAAGCAGCCCTGAGGGAATATTAAGTCAGCAAGACACAACATTTGTTTTCAATTCCTGAGAAACAAGGTTTAGAAAAGAATCACTTTGCAAAAATGGTCTTGCTATTCATCTGGAGGCTGAAGAAGCTGCAGCTTCCTATGATAAGGAGATTCCTCCAGACCAAAAGATAAAGAAAAATTTGGTTTTATGAGAAATAAAATCCTATCTGTTCCTTTATAAAGTGTCAGGTGGGAAGGGTGTGAGAATGAAATTCCCTTTAAAAATGGTGAATATAGGCAACACATTTTCTGCACTCATCACCTTTGAAAAGCTGGGCTAATTCTATACCTGCCATGATCCCTGGGTGCTGCTGAGGTGCTGCAATGAAGGCAGAGAAGCCCCAAGACATCAGGAGGGAGTTGTTGTCAACATGACAGTGACAAAAACCTGGTGCCAAACTGGTCATTGGAAGGGAGACTCCAGCAGCAACAAGAACTGTAGGCAAGCCCTGGGAAAGAAAACCAGCTCTCAGGAGAGCCTTGGATTTTTTTTCACACCACTTGTCCCTGTAGTATCTCCAAATGCATGAGACAGAGATGATACCCAATGCTCGCTCTCCTCACTTTTTGGATCCAGTTCAAGTTCTGTAGCTCTGAAGAGGATCAGCCCAAGAGTACACCCCACATATTTTTTCAGAGTTATTCATTCTCTGCTCGCGCCCTTTCCTTAAGTACCACAGATCACTGTGCAGATGCAGGTGAAATGAGGAGACATGAAGGATGGGGGCTGTGAAGCAGAGAGTGATGATTTCAATTTCCTTCTGAGCTTTTACAACACAGAGTGACACTCATTATTTCAGCATTTGCTCAAGTTTGTATTACTTTCTTGCTGTTCTTGCCATTCTCTCCTGAAAATTGTGCTGGACAATTTCAAGCATATGTTCTTCTGGAGTTCCCACAATGTGCCTTGAGCAAGTCTGCAATGAAAGCCCTAACATTTCTCTACATGTAATGATGTGAGAGCAAGGAGGTCTAGCTTACACTGTAGGATTTTGTAAAGTATAGAAGGAAAATTATCTTATTCATTCTCCTTCTGAACTTTTCAACTCCTGAGAAAATGATTCTGCAGCCAGCCCAAACAGAAGTGAAATGTTTCAGCTGCTTTGATTACAGCACCATGTTGTCTGGGAAACACAGGCTTAGAGAAGGTATAGATGGGTCTCTCTTAGGATATCATTAAACTCCTTTTGCATGACAGACTTGAGTACCAGGAAAGAATAGTTTCCACAGGCAGCACAGGGAAATTCAGAAACTGATCTAAACACAAAGAAAGTCCAGAGGCTGTCAAAACCAGTGCAATTTATACCAACACTTGACCTTCTCCTTGAACATGTTAGCAAAATTTGAATTGGTGGATTCTCCCATGTGGAGTGTTCTACTTTAACACCCTTGGATTCTTTGGTATCATCATGAAGTTGCCAATGAAACAAAAATCACCAACTGATAATAGAAGTTAAGCCAAAAAGAAGAAGAATACAAGGAATATAGGATAGGGGATTTCCATATTTTTATGTCAGAGTAATCCGTCCTCTGCCACAGATGACAACTTCATCAATTCCTCTTTGCACACACAAACAGCAAATTCAGCCCCAGTTATATATATTGAGGGACTCCACTGAGGTGGGCTGCACCATCTCTGATACCAGATTTTTCCTGCTGATAGAAGTAATTCGATCTTTCTCAGAGCACCAGAATTCTGGAAAGCTGCTGAGAGTTGTTCACCCCCACCAAGAGCTCTGAAAGGATCAGGACATACAGACCACAGAACTAGACTTAGATCCGCATTTTTGTGGTCAGAATTATCACTCATGTCTGCAAACCAAGGCAGGATTTGTTAATGCTGATCTACTTCAAACTTTTTAAAACTCTCAGTTTCTTCTTTTCTCTAGAAAAAATTCTAGATGAAGGGATATGGATAAGGCAGAACTTCCAACAGTACAAATTAGCTCAGAGAAATAGAAGGTCAGCATGTATGCACCTGGGGTAAAAAGGATGTGCAAATTTCCTCAGCAGTCCTTAGATGAACCAGAGTTTGGGATTTTAGTGCCAAAATGCTGAAAAATCCTGCTTTGGAAGTGTACAAGTGAATAGTAGCAGCACAGAATTTAAAACTTGAGAAAAATTACAGCCACCTCCAAAATGACTCAATTTGGCAGTCCTAAATGTACAGGGAGAGATTTAATCTAATCTAAACTCTAAATTAATCTAATCTAATTTAATCTAATCTAAATCTAACATGTCTTCTGTTTCTATTGTTGAAATCTTAAACATTGAATAAAGGCTGGCCTTACCATGCATTAAGCATGACACATTCTGCTTTCAATCATGCTAACATTAAATAAAAGGCCAACAACCATAACTGTTTCAGTCTGGGTTTAGAGCTGTTTAACAACATACAGAGCAATGACAGAAAAGCTGTACTTAAAAATATAGCACCCCTAAATTGAAAAAATCACCCTATGGAAACAGAATGAAAAATTATTAACGTGATTTGTTCTCCCTGTCGTTTAAAAAGAGACTTGTTTTTCCACATTTAAGAAAGCTAGGGCAAGATCTTGCAAACAAAAACTTTTATGCCAAGCAGTTTAGGTGGGTGTTTTGCCTATGCAGAAGCTGTAGCATTTAGCATATAAACAGAAACTCCTTCCACAGAGCTCTAGGAAAAGCAGGAATGACCTTAGAGAAAAATCTCATGTAGTTCTGAATATCATGTCTTTCAAAATATTTAACGACTTTCCTCTCTTTTAAGATATTTAATGACTTTCACACATATGTTTAAAACAGAATGATCGCAACCAGGCCAGTGCATTTCTTCATAAGGACAAAGAATTAACTACTCACCATGCCAGCAGTCGATTTCATGTGAAGGAAAAGGTAAGTAACATTTTCATGAAGTCAAACCATGAGTTAAAATGCCAAAATTATAGCGGAACAGTTCACAGATGTGATCTCAATCAGTCAATTAAAAAAATAAAAGGAAAATTATAGAGGTATAAGAAGTGTCCCTGGTGCTTCCTTGAGTCCTGTCTACTGAACTGCTGCTCAAATGAGCTCTACAATACAGCCAGCCAAGATCTTTAGAAGAAATAATTCCTTTTCAAGAAATGCTGTTCTGTTTAGGCAAGAGTTTTTCGTATGAACATATTGTTCAGCTGGAAAATTTAGATTCCAGCAGAATCTGTTCTGAAGAAGAAAATCTCCTTCTCCTCCACTCCCCCCAAAAAAGAAAAGACCCAGTAAAGTAAAACTGTGGAATGACAAAATCACTGGATAAGAGCTCAGGCAAAGAGTGATACACAGCACTTCCGCAATTCCTTTATACCAGAATCTATTAATAAAAAGTTTACAGTAACTATGAGTACAGAGACTACAATCCAACATATGTCCTAAATTTCAATTTTTGGGAATTTTGGGGATAGATTTCCATCCAGTTTGAGTTTTTCCACGATAAGTAGTTGTCTCAGGCAAAGCACACACACATAAAGTTCACAGGTTAAATACTTTCTCTGGTTTGTGGTTTGGGACAGGTTTCATAGATCCACACCTAATTACTTGGCTGCTTCTGCTGAAAAAAAATTTGAAATACACTCCTTTCTGCTAGGGATGCTTTTAAAACTTTTTCTTTAAGTGCCTCTAAATGCTTTGGGCTACAAGAAGAGGCCCCTAAGTTATAAATATTCACTGTAGTAGTCTAAACACAAACTACAGGTAGTCAAAAAATAGTATACAGGTTTTCTGAAAGCTTCCACAAACTTTTATATTTTTCTGTCAAAATCCAGTATTTCACAGAACCTCGGAGTATCAAATTTTCTAAGCAGGTCTAATAAAAACTACAACTTTTAGCTCCAGAATCTTGTTTGTGTCTTCCTCTGGAAACAGTGCTCTAAGATGAAACCTCACCATGATCCCTTTATTTCAGCAGTCAAAGTTTAAGAGGATTTTGTGTTCTTCTGATCATTCAAGTACTTAGCAGTATGAGGCAGAGGTTGCCTTCAGATGTGTGAGCCAAAGTCTGTCTCCTGCAAAACAGCACTGACCCACCAGTAGGATACAGCTTAACCATGGCACAACTCACAAAGACAGGCCAGTCTCACATAAGGAGGGCCTTGAACCTCTAGAAGACAAAGCAGTGGTATCTCTGTCCTCATTTTTATGAGTGACAGCTGTGGGAAATGCTGCTGCAGTGGTCAGGGCAGCACCCTGCCCAGCAGAGCTGAGCAATGCACCGAATTCCAGGCACTGGACTAAGCTCCATCAGGTTCACAGTCTTTCTTCCACCCTAGCAAAGCCCTCCTCAACTTCCTAAAGGCTGGGCATGTTCGCAAACCCTGCTCACAGGCTATTTCTGTGTGCATTCCATACTCACTATTGCTTTCTTTAGAAGTGGTTGAGGCACAAGTGACCAAACTTTCACTGGTGTGCTAAGGATTACATCCATTCTTTGAGAGGTTTGAAGAGATGGCATTTGGTCCAAAAGTTGGTCATTTGGCTACAGAATGCCCTCAATTTAGGAGAGCATCAGATGCACTGACCTGCTCATGGAGTTCTCTGTAGAGTCATGCTGGCACCAAGAGCCTAAAACTGGCATACCAGATGCTTTTGCATTTCTTCATAACAGGCTAAGGAGCACTCAAAAGAGAGAACTTGAGACATATCTGCAGTTAATTACGAGACAAATTCAGAGAGGGGTAAATACCTGGTACAGATAGAAAATGAAATGCATAAGACATGCATCAAATCAAATGTCACTACATAAATGAGAAACTGGAGAACTGTTTATTTGTCTGACCTGTTCATTTGTTGCATTCTCAAGGTTAACATTTATCCATTTTCATTAGACCAGCAACGTCACCAACGGCAGTGAGGTTCTAAAAACCATTGCATAAACCAAGAGAATTAATCTGACATATGCAGACCTTGGGTTCATCAGTGCAAACCCAGGGAGACTTCAGTTAACTGTATACATTATTTGTATATTTGTACCCAGAGCACTTGGGAACAGAAGATGTCATATGATTTTTTTCTCCCTTGCTATACTGACACTGCACATAATTCTGAGCATTTCATAGAAACAAAAAAATTCAAAATCACTTCCTACTTTTGCTTGTATGTATTTGTGTGCTTGCACTTTCTTCCTGGTGCAAGAGGAAAGGGTGATGAACTTTCCACACAAAATATAAAAACAACATCAATGGCACAGTCAAAGAGCTCTGCATAATTTTCCATAGCTGATGATTAGTTGATTTAAGAGACAGTGAGTTGGAAAATTAATCTTTTTCAAATTTATAATATGAACATAAACATGGGCAAGTACTTTACTAAGCTGTTCTACAGATTTGGAAATAATCACTTTAGTATCAGGATTTTATAATCTATTTAATGCCAGGATAAGCACAAGTGGGTTTTGTGGGCTGTTTTCCTTTCCTCCTACCAGGGAAAAAAGGGCAGCTTTTTACATACCACAGCTGACTAGAATTCAAGCATTAAAGTTTAATTCCTGAGCATCTTCTCTGCTAGTAAAAGTGAAGAAATGGAGGGGGGACCAAGCTCACAGGTGGGACCTCCGGACATTGTTTATTTGAACATCTGATACGAATTCAAGTGACAAATCCTGTCAAAAGCAGCTCTTATTTCCAAGAACTTCTGCTACCCCTCAAATCATCACAAACCAGCCCCTAATTTCTTCAGCTGAGCTAACTCTATTGAAGTGGAAAAGTAATAAAATAACAGCTTGTGCAAATGAAGAGAGAAGTAGCAAACAGCTTGATTAACCTCATTTCCTACTCTTTTTCCTTTTAAACAACAGATAGTGCCCAAATAGCTACACAAACTTTCAGAAGGAACTCAACACAGAAAAGAAACCACCACTACCCAGTGTAACCTATTCTTTACTGATCATTTCCAAAGGATGGTCAAAGAGGAACTCATGGTCAAACTGCACATTTTGAGAAAATATCTTTGATTAAAAAATTCACAGCTCAGAACTTGCTACAGTTCGGCTTGATTTCCAAAATGTTTACCATAACACCAGTAGATTAAAATACATCACAGCTTCAAGGTTTCAAGCAAAGGCTTCTGAGAAGCGTGTAAGTGTGTACAAGTATTTCTGCTTGTAAAATGGAAATGGGAATTTCTGGAGAAGCTCTTCCAAATCTGAGCTCAGAGTTCTTCAATTCCTGGTCACAGAAGGAACCAGAAAGACCAGAGTAAAACTTTACTTTCTCTAAAAAGAGGTCAGCTACAAGCTCTGAGCTTCTGCAAAATTTGAGTTTGCACTCAAGTTTCTTGCATCTGACCTGACCCTGTCTGGCCCCCTTAAGCCATGACAGGTCACAGTTACAATTAATGTACCACGAGGTACATTACCAGACATGAACAGTGCCCTAGCAGAAGTAACTGTGTAAGCTACTGATCATCTCTCACCATCAGCTGGCAAGAACAAATACAATCCCAGCAGGGTTCAGGAACAAGTGGGCATAAAGGACCCCTGAACAGAACAGACAGGATTCCAACACTTCAATCTGACAGTGACAGCAGCAGCTGCTGTACACTCCCACTTCCCACAGCTCTGGGGAACCACAGCTTCAGAAACCTCTCCCCCTGCTTCTCCACACTTCCTTAATTAAATTGCAAAGAGTAAATAAGAAATACAGCACACGGAACATTTTGATGTCCCTCAATGAATCTACCGGTCATTTTAAGGGAGTACTAAGATATTTTAAAATAAGGTCTCTGCTCCGAGCTCTGCACATCTTTAGTCAATATGACTTTTTAGGTCATTTTCCACAAGGACAAAGCCCAGAAATACACAGCAGGAGTCCAACTTTTAACCAGATTCAGATTCTTTGTCTAAAAAAAGGTATGTTTCAACAGTACAAATGGAATTTGAAAGAATAAATATTGTGCCTGGATTTTGGCAGTTAAACTAAAAAAATAAAGCTAAAATTTGCTCTGAAGTTTATGAATAAACTTAGACCCTGGTTCCTGAAAAATCTTAAGAGGTTTGATCATTAAATGCTGATGGATAAAAAAAAATATTTTTAAAGGGCAGTCATAACAGTAAACCCATGTCTGCTATTAGACAGTTTTACATGTTCCACACCCTGTTGAGTTCTAATTTCAAGGCAAAAAAAACTCTAACAAACAAGAGGTGGGCTAGCTTGGGATAAAACATTTTATTTATGGGAGAGCTAGATAATAAAATGGTATTTTTGTGGGAATATTATGCATGTGCATAAGGTAGTGAAATGAAGATGCTGAATTTTGGTCAACCTTACTGGAAGCAGAGGGTGCATAATACCCAGCAGGAAAAACCCTCAGTTTATATCACTTATAATCCTGTTAACAATAAATTGGGCTTGACCAAAACCATAATAAAGCATTTCCTATAAATGAGATTTTAAAATGTTTACTCTGTAATCTCCGAGGAGCCACTAAAATCACTGCTGTTGCAGGCCCTGCTAAAACTTGGTCCAGTTCAGTAAACCATATTATTCTGTGTATGGGGAGAACTACACCACTCTGAAAGTAATTTTTGCCTTGGGGATAATTAAATGCATATTGTACCTTAAAGTTACAGCACCAGGAAGCTTTAGTATATTGAACTACTTTAATTAGAAAGCATTTTACATATTTCTTAGCCCCAGTTTGTTGTCTTAAACATGCTGGTGAAAAATGATAGGATGGCTAAAATTCCAATTTTTTACTTTGCTTAAGGTGCTATTTATAAACATTACAACGAATCCAGGCCGCTGGAGCCAGACCTCCTCATTTACAGACTGGGGAGTAGTTTCTCCTTTGACTTCTGTTCAAAGCAAGCCCTCTAATCCTTGTGTTTTAGAGGATTTTGCTACACACTAAATACGCAGTCAGTGCATGCCAGGGACATACTAGCAACAGGCCAGGAGGAAAAAAATTAGCTTTTTGTTCTCAAGAGATAACCATGAGAACTCTATAATGACTATGCAGCCCAACAATTTGGATTAGATGGATCTTTTCAGAAATCTGAATGTTTCTGCATCATTAATGGGGTATAGCAATATTAAATGAAACAGGAAGGTGAAGACATCTGGGGTATGCATACAAAAAAACTGAATATGAAACTATGGTGTAATCAGCTTCCTCCCTCACCCTCCCAGGTGAGCACAGACCATAGCAGTTCACAGCCCCTTCATCCTCTTTTTACAGAAAACATCTATTAAAAAACAGAATCAATGTCTATTTTTGGAATGCTTATCAGAGAAGTCACTTGCAACTCCTGACCATGAGCAAGCAGTGCAAAGAAGCTGTTGAAATGGCATTTTAAATTAGGTACAAATTTTGCTTTATGTCCTGGGATGTATACAAAATATGACCTTATAAAGGTAGCAGAACATAGTGCAGGTAAGGACAGGTGTGTCCATCAGAGCCCAGGGAAGCAGCCCCAGGCTGACAAGGCATGGGTACAGCAGGAAAGCAGGGCAGAGAAATTATATTCTGCCCATTCCCCTGCTAAGCTGACCATAAATATTTTGAGACCCATTTTGAGACCACCAAGGCTAAGCACCCCAGGGAGCTGTGCTCATTCCTTCTCTGCCCTACTATTGTACATTCCTAAATCACAAAGATAGCTGCTCTGAATTAAATACAGACAGTGAATTTTTGGAAGGCTGAAAAGAATGATGGATTGCAATTTATATGCTGCACGATACCTTCAGTTTAATTGGACATGTGTACTTGATGTTTCTTTCAAATCAGCTCTAACTGTAGATGGATTCAAATGGCCAGCCATCTGATCAGAATGCAAATTAAAATACAATCAAAGAGTGTGAGATGTTCACATTGATCATGCAGATTTGACCCATCAAAGGGGAATTCAGAGCCATTCAATATCCTGACACAAATGTGTTCAAGTGGTTGGATCCAAGATTTTGAAACCTGATCACTACCTCCAGCAATTTCTGAAGAAGAAAAAATTGCTATTGAAGAGACAACTAAATAAAAAACATAGGTAAAGATAAGCAGAGACCTATGAAAGGAGAACCAGCTTAAAAAAAAATACAGTCAAGTCTGGTGTTGTCATTCAGGTGTGTGGGGCCTCAGGAAATTGCCTCTGCTCTTTGTGCCTTGGTTTCTGGTGCCTGCAGAAGGTAGCTAAGATGGTTCTAAGCCTTATATTGTTGTGGTACCTAGACACAAACTTACAATTTCCATGGTTATTTGGAGGGATGGAAAGCCCAACACTTCCTGTTAGTTTTAAATGACACACCATTTGTGTTTATAACCAGAGTCAGCAGATTTTTAGATAGCTTGCTCAGGCATTACAGCCTAAACCAGGCTGCATTGTGAGACGGGAGATACTGCACTAACTGAAGAAGCAAAGGTTTTGCTGACACTGTAGCCTAATACCATATTAAAACCAGTAAGCAAAGAATACTTTTATATCAGAATGATGTGTTTCATGTATCACATTTAATACCACATCTCCTTGATTGCGGATGTTTACATGGAATTTTCTTTCTCCTGGAAGGTAGGTGTTCAGGTATTTTTAAAGTTAAAATTAAATATAGGAAGTGTAAAACACTGTACAGTTAGAAACTATAAACACTTAAATGCGGCAAAGTGCAGAGAATAAGAGAACAAACCTAACTTTGCTTTCCCCTCTGCTGTTAATAGAAAACAAGTTTAACTCAGTCTTGATCAAAGAATAAAGGTATTTTTCATGCCTTTGTTAAAAAAAACCCAACCAACCAAACAAAAAAAATCCCAGAGCATCAAAAAAGGCTGTATCTCATATTGAGAGGCTAATTGCTTTTCAACATTTCCTTGAACTTTAAACCACATAAATGGACAGATAACTGGAAAACTAAATGCAAGCTGTCCTTAAATTCGTAAGTCCTTGCACGGCACACAGAACAACTGTAAACCTCAGCCTAACCACTGAAACATTTGAATTATTAGTACTTATTATTATTAGTAGTAGTAATTCTATTGCCACAGCACCTTCAAGACACAGCACTGTATTAAGACACTACTCCTCCTTCCCAGACTTCTGGGATCAAGATGGAGAAGGATCACCACCTTCATCAGGTTTATATGCATGTGCCTGCCTTAGGCACTGGCACAGAAATGAAGCACCCTCTGTTAAAACGCCACGTTAGGTTCTTTCCAGATGTGGCCATGTGTCAGCAGCAGCAGGGATGAAACGCTGGGCGGTGCTGTGGCAGTGACATGTGGCACAAGGTGTGCCCCACCACGGTGTGTGCACTCCAAGAGGAGCAGCCAGCCCAGCAGTGAGGGAGTACAGACATCACTTTGCTGGTCATTTAATGTGTTTGGTTTTCCGGCAGAAAAGTGCAAACAACAGAGTGGGCACTAAGTACAAATGGTTTCTGTTACAGGGAGGAAATACTGTGCTGGATCCCATGATACATTTCAGCCAGGCTCATTTGTACCCAAAACACACTCCTTGGGCCATGAGCAAGACAGATGCTTGAAGGTGAAAATGAGCAACTACTGAGTGACACTTTCTGTACACAGCTACTTACTAATAATTTAGAAAAGTGGATGTAATAGGTGTGTAGTCATCTACATCTTTAAAGTGCTCTGCCTCACCATGAATTCATTACAAGTCTTCCAGTATTTGATGTCTTTCTCAATGTCAAATAACTAGTTATCTTTAAAAGTTTCTGGTCATCATTGCTTTGGGGAAAAAACGTTTAAAACTGTGAGGTAAAGTTTTAAAAGCTTGAGGTAAATTAACAGCACTTGTCAGTAATGTTCATTTCAAGCCAGATGCATGATTTATGAATATGAGAGAGTGGAAATATGACTAATAAAAATAAAATTTTGTACAAAAGGGTACACTTTATAAAGCTCATGGCCTACTGTCTTGGGGTGACTTTATGATGCTGTATCCCCTATCGCCTGCTCTATGCCCAGACATGAATTCTGTGCCTTTCTGTGCCTTTAAACTGGGTCCAGGAGAGGGGGAAGAGAAGCCAGGTGAATTCGTCAGAGTGTTTTGTGCTCAAGGACACACACAGTCCCCTGCGTTCTCATTGTGGCAGAGCCGAGGAAAGAACTTTCCTATTTTTCCCCAGCTTTCGGCTCCTTTTCTCAGGAGAGAGACGGAGAGTTAAAATTCTTTGCTTTTTAGCTAGCCTGCTAGCTGAGGCAAGAAAGTTTTTTCCCCTGGGACTGTGGCTTCTTCCCTCTTCTTCTGGACTGTTCAGCAACACCAGACCATCATTGGGAGGCCTGCGCCGCAGCCTGGAGGGGCCCACACCAAACCTCAGCCCCAGAGAGGGCAGAGCCACACCTACAAAGAGCTCTGAATCTACCCAGGTCTTCTCCACTGAGAGAGGTTTTCTTATTTAACATTATTCATTCTTTTTTTGGTGCCTGCGTGCACCCTGCTTGTTAAAGAAATAGTTTTGTTCACTTTCCTCCGAGGAATTTCTTTCTGAACCTGGTGGGGGAGGGGCTGCCTTCTGTTAGAGGATATGTTTATTTTGGACATTTCCTCCAAATTTGTCTCAAACCGGGACAACTACTTAAGGGTACTAGGTAAACAAAATAAAGAATTTGAGCAGATAATCATATACAAGAACCCAAACCAGAGCCTTATTCTCCATTAACAATTATAAATTAACCGATATTTTAAGGCAATCTTACTATTAACCTCTAGCACAAGAAGGCATTAGTTACAGATGGTAACTCCTGCCCATCCTTGTTACAGAGTTGCAAATTGAAATGTGCTAGTGAAGCATGTGAAAGATAATATGCTTCTTAAAAAGCCAGTGTGAGAATTTACTTTGCTTTCATTTAATGTCCCAAATCTGATCACTTCTGTAATGACAAGAGATAGAAAAACAAAACTCTGCCACTGCCCCTGAAAAGATGTTTGTAGCAGAATTCAGTGCAAAGGGCACTGAGTAGAGCACTGGTAGTTAAAGCACTTCCCCAAGGCTATTTAGGAAAAAGCGCAACTAAATCAAGGAGGACCCTCCCTGAGTCACGGCTGGTCCTGCCTGTGGGGACAAGGAGATCACTGGTATCCTGGCAGTTACCCAGCAGAGTTTGGTATCTTCGATATGGCAACTTTTGACTTACTTTTGAAGGTAATTGAGGCTGGAGAAAGCATTTATCCTGTAAACATCTCCCCTCAGACGGCAAGTTGTTCAGGCAATTCTCCTCAATATGCTTTTGTGATGGCAATCCACACCGTATGAATCCCAATTCAATTGCACCCCATGGGATCATGCTGGATGAAGAATACCAGGATTCCAAAGAGCAGCGAAGGAAAAACATTTATCCCCAGCAGATCAAGCTGGTGAGGATCTGATAAAACACAATGATTCCTTCTCCTTCACAATGACATGCTGACCCTGTGGGTGTATTTTCTCCCTGTCTTCATCCTCACAGATTACTCCTGTTGATAGAATCACAATATTTGGGGCAGGAGGGAACATAAATACAGAGCCAGCAGCACTGGTATCACACTAAAGCTGATCAATAAGAGCACAGAGCTTCTGGCATTTTTGTTTTGTTTTCTTGGGGGTTTTTATTTTCAAAAAATAAAGCCACACTCTCACTGAAGTTGCACAGAGGGCTGGGAAACAATATCTTTCCTCCCCTGCAGCAGGTTTGTTTCTGGAATTGGATAGTCTGGGTAATTCCCAGTTAAGACATGGCACAAATCTAGTGCAATAACTCCCATGAGAGTCCTGTCCCAGCTGTGCTCTCAGGGAACAAGCACACCTACAATTCAGAGGTGGCCTGTCACAGGACATGTGGCTTCATCTGCTCTGGGCCACAGCCACATCATGTGCAAATTCCTCCTTTGTGCTGTCAGCCTTCCATTGCAGGCCCTTGTGCAGAGTCCTGCTCCCTCAGCTGGGTGTCCTAGGGAGATTGGTGCTGTGCCACACATGGCATCCATCCCCAGAGCAGGGCCTGGACCATCCATCTGTCTGCACTAAAGCACACCACCAGGAAGGCACTTGGAAGGGCGTAGGTGGTGTAGGATGTGTAAGAATGAAAGTCGGCATCGGCACCAACCTTTCCATCGAATTTCTACCTTCCAGTGCTAATTGCTTTCATTTCACATGCAGGTTGATTTGTCTGGGGCTGGGCCATGACCTTGCTGGCAGGAGCCCTGACCTTGCTGTGTCCCCTGACATTCACACTGCAGTAAAAGATGTGTTTAAGAGACAGGGGCTCAGCAGGTGCAGCACGAGAGTGCTGGGGCAGCAGTGTAGTGTCAATGCAAACAGGCCTGGAACGTGAGGTTCCCTTTTGGGCATGATTACACTTGTCTGCATTTCATTGAGAACACTGACATTTCACAAATGCCATCTCTCAAATACATTGGGTGGATTAGGAAAAGAGCATATTATTGTTAATTATGTTATCCTGAAAATATAATCAGACAAATTTCTGTATCTTCTATTTAATCAAAACGTACAAACAGCAGTAAAAATGTCCTTCTCATTAAACTGAGAAGTGTCTCCTCATTTCAGAGCTACTAATGCCTAAGTCTATTTTGAAATATTTTAACAAGATAGAACTGTACCGTGTAATTGGAAAAATGAAACTCAATATTTTTATACCTAAAGCAGTAATAAATAAGCCTGCATAAGCTTGCACTGTGCTCTGGAAGCGCAGTATGTATTTTTCTACTTGCATATCACCTGAGTGTCAGGTGTGCCAGGCTATTGATCCCCCCAGCTCTGCAGCCTGCCTCTAGCACACAGCCACTGCACAATACTTGGGAAAGACAGAAAAAACAGCAGTGCTTAAACACAGTAAATAATTGTTATGGCATGATTAACTGAAAAGAGATCAATCCTTCCTGGCCTCTGCAAGATATGAAATTCCCTGCATTTATTCTCTTCCCAGGTATTAGATGAACCCAAATTCAAAGATCTCGCAGAAAGGGAGAAATTCACTTTTGAATATTGATTTGCTAAGGATAATAAAGACCAAATAGAAACTACCTAAGATGCAATGTGTAGCTTCAGATCTGACCTTAACTTTTCTGAAAGTTCATAGGAATTCTGATTCTGAAAAACATCAATTTGAGGCCCATCAGGAGTGTACAACATTTAGTAGAACACAGCTGGGGATCCGAAACAGAGCTTTAGCTGAAATGAAGAGATGAAAATCAGAGATCAGGATTCCATTTTCAGATAATAGAATCATAAAAACCTTGGTTGGAAGTTATTTAGTCCAACTGACACAAAGCAGATGTGCACCAGGCCCTTTCCAGGGATGGGAATGGGGTTGATGTGATCCAAAGGACTCCACTTTCTTGCCTTTTAAAAAAACTGATACAACACTTACTATTGTTAGTCTTCAGAAATTTGCCAGTCTCCTTCCCAGTCACCATAATTTGTCATAAACATTGTATACCAACCCCAAAACCACATCCACCTACTTTTTCAGTCCCCTTGGGCACATCCAGGACATGGATTTGATCACATTCACTTCTGTACAGAGTCCCTCACTTGCTGCTCTGATGTTGGCTGCGCTTCTCCTTCCCAAGCAATGAGAATATGCAAACAGATCTCAGACCAGGCTTTACTCGTGAAGACTCAAGTTAAAAAGAATATCCTTTACTTTTGGTTTTCCCTTTTAAAAATGGACAAACATTTCTGCTGAATTTCCTTGTACTAGTAGAGTACCTCCTTTTTAGCTTTGATGTTTGCTACTCATTCATTTCCAGCTGGGCTGGATATGATTTAGCAAGAATTACTTAGGTCAGCACTTTCACAAATGCCTGCTATTTTGGAGTCATAATTTGACTTGAAGGTAAGAACTCACACAAGCCTAGGATATAACTTGGGGGATCTCTGTGAGGAACTTAAGCCCTTGGAACAGTCAACAGAGAGTGAGGCTGGAGCCTGTGGAAGTGGTGTGAAAATCCCCCGTGGCATTGTTAGCTGGCCAACCAAAAACTCAGGCAGGCTTAGCAGATACAAAGACATGGTTTAAAGCACCACAAGAGAACGATTTCTGTGAAACAAAGAAAGTCCTAACTAAGGCCTTATTTCAAAACTACACAGGAGCACTTGATCATTTCCGAAAGACATGGCAGCCAAATGTTTATACTTTGGATGGTCCAACACCCAAATCATCTTTAACAAGGTCCTGATGGATCTCCAGGCTAAGGAAATCAAGACAAAGCCTTGCTTAGGACCATCCAGTAGCTCAACAGCCAAGCTGGATGCAGCCCTTTGTTCTCTTTGCTGCTCAGTTAATGACACTGGAATTCATTGTTTATATGCACAGCGGAGGGCACAATATATTATTACAAAAAGAGGAATTGCTAAGAAGGCAAGTGGAGAAATATTTGCACACTAAGGACATGCTGTAAAGTGACACTGCGTATTCTGTAGCTCTTCATGGAGACACAGTCAGCAAAAACCACCCCAAAATAAAAAACAATTGGGACCCTGGAGAGACATAAATCTGTGATATAGCATGTACACGTCTAATATTACAAACAACCTGAAGACTAAGGAGTAAGGTCCCAGTCAGTCAGTCAGAACATGCTAATAAAGAGCAAGAGCTATTTGAATTTAATTCAGTGTGTTAAATAGATCTCAGGAGGAGTCTATGAGTCAGATTCTCTTGCAGGGGAATCTCACATGAGAATCTGAAAGTCAGTGGCATCAGTACTGTGACAAAAGTTGTATGGCACAGAGAGGGTGACACATGTATGGAGAGATCAGATTATTGTCAATCAAGCAGCAACTGGGGAGAGTGGTGGCAGCAGTGCATACAGAAATGCTCTAGTGAGTCATGTTGGGAGAAAGGGAGCAGATTAAGCTGTTAACTCACTTGCAGACACTTACTCCTCATAAAATCAGCACACAGCTATAATAGTTGTCACAAATAGTTGTCAAAGCGTTCTTCCACAGTAATGATGATTATTCATACTTCCAAACATTACAAGCTGCAAGGCTAAGTAATGCTAATGAACAAGCTGTCAGTTGTAACACATGGCATTCAAATTACCTGGTCAGAAAAGGATTAGATCTTTGTAATAGCACCTAATGTTAAAATTATTAAGAAGGATTTGTTAACAAGACACAATTGTGTCAAGATTGTTGGGAATCTTGCAAGCAACTTGACATGACCTGGCAATGTGCACTTGATGCCCAGAATCCATCTGCATCCTGGGCTGCACCAAAAGCAGCATGGCCAGCAGGGCAAGGGAAGGGATCCTGCCCCTCTACCCTGTCCTTGTGAGACCCCACCAGGAGTGCTGCGCCCAGCTCTGGGACCCCAATGTGAGAAGGACATGGACCTGTCAAAATGAGTCCAGAGGAAGTCACTAAGATGATCAAAGGGCTGGAGTACCTCTTCTGTGAGGAAAGGCAGAGGGAATTGGGAGTGTTCAGCCTGGAGGAGAAGACTGTGAGGAGACCTTAATAGTACCTTCCAGTACCTGAAGGGGACTACAAGAAAACTTACAAAGGTATGGAGTGATAGGACACCAGGAATGGCTTTAGACTGACAGAGGGTAGATTTAGACAGACACTCTTCACTATGAGGGGTGTGTGACACTGGCACAGGTTGCCCAAAGAAGCTGTGGATGCCCCATCCCTGGAAGTGCTCAAGGCCAGGTTGGATGGGGCTTGGAGCAACTTGGTCTAGTAGAAGGTGTTCCTGCCCATGGCAGTGAGGTTAGAACTAGATGGTCTATGAGGTCCCAACACAAACTGTGCTATAATTCTATGATTCTTTGACAATTTCTGGCTAAATGTATTTCCATCTGACAATGAAAATGTAATGGAAAAAGAAATTGTTAGAAGTACACCAACCTTAGTTGTATTTCTATCTCAACAAAGTTTTCATTTCATGGTGGAATTTCTGTTTCATCTGGAAATTCTGTTTCCCCAGAAAGAGGGATCAATACTCACCTCACCCCAAACATGACTACAATAGAAAAACAGCTGCAAGCAGCCAGACAGAACAGTGCTGATACTCATAGGGAAACGAGTAGTCCAAGCTGTGAGTCTACTGTGTGCAGCAGGATATATTCCAGGCTGTTCTGCAGAACAGAAGAGAGGGGCCTGACAAGGAAACACCCCCCACCACTTGAAAACACGTTAACTTTCTTACAATGTAAAACAATTAAAGATAAAGAAAGAGCTAATGACAAAAAAACTTCCTAATGTGTTCTTTTATTAATCTATTCTTTCAAAGCCTGAAGCAATTTCTAGCTACAGAAAATACTAGTTAAAAAAAATAGGATAAAATCTAAGATGTAGAAAAGCAGATAAGCCAGCATCAACTTAATGTAAAATTTTTTGAAAAGCCGATTCCACTCCTGGAAACAGAATATTATCCCAAGAAAGGTCTGATCTATCCTGTGTTCTTAAGAGTTCTCAAAGCCAAAAGTCAGCTTTTACATTGGGGTCAATTATCATGTTTGGCCAACTCTCCGAGTCCACATGGAAAAACAAGGCAAGCCATACTACACATCAACACAAACCTTCATCTGTGTGCTTGGATCTGTCACAAGATGTTAGCAGCCTGCAGAGTGTGATACAGAAGGCTGAATACCCTGCAAGTTGCTGTGTGCATTTCTGATGGAATGCCATGGGGGAGACCTGAAAACTATACACTAGAAATGACAAAGGAAAAGGTAAAAAGGAAGGATACTTAATTTAGCAGATTCCAAGTGAACACGTCTCCACTGATTCAGTCAGGAGCAAGGAATGAATGAATTTTCAAAGACCACTTGAGATTTGATGAAACTGTGTGTAACTTAAGGACACGAAAGTTTTCAACACCAGCACTTTGTGCTATGAAGATTCAACTTATGCTGAAATATCACACTGAACTAGAAAGTGGATAATGGTGTGTGAAGAGCTAAAGAATAAAAAGAGAGCTCAGCAGATTCCAAAATTTCATTTTTTACAACTGTACCTCTGCACCGCTGGCATTGCTTATCTTTCCAGAACGTGGCTTTCCTGACACTTGTCTTACTCAAGGAAACCTGGTTTGATCTCACACTTACATTTCAATTTCTGAGAGAGATGAGTCTATAGCTGCTATAATAAGAAGAGGTTTGGGTTAATCTTAGAATCTGTATAGCAGGAGACTCTACTCTCAGAATGTTTCGGATTGGGCTCTTAAATTTAGATACTAATTTATTTTGCTATTCTGAGAAGGGAAAAAAAAGACTCCCTGTGATAGGAGAAGGAGGAATAAGAAAGGGAAAAACAGGGACACAGAGCTAAGCAGTAGTCTCCAGTCTGACCTAACCCTCCCTATGCCGTAAAATTGTCAGGTATTAATATCTGACAATTACCTTGTTCTGATACAAGGCAACAGCGAACATTATGAACAGTGCAAGGCCAGGCACATTCTGCCCAGCAGGTCAAGCGAACCTTTCAACTAATAGGAAAACACTCTATCCATGTTATACACTGACTGGGGCTGGCAACTAGTGCTAGGCTTGGCAAGAGCCCACCACTACCACCACCACTGATAGTCTGTTGACAGGATTACGCTCACTATAGCAAGAAAGATAAATGATAATAATAATAATAATGAAATTTGAAGTTGTCACAGGTTGTGTCTTTCAGCCTCTTCTAGCCTGCATGAAGGCAGAAAACACCTCCAGCTTCAGTGGTGGTGGTGGTATAGAGTACTACACTCCCTCGATAGGAACTGAAAATTTTGCTGTCTCTCCAAATGTCAGGCTTTGCTCAACATGCACAATTAGAGCAAGTTTCATTTCACACAGACAAATGTCTCTTACTATATCCCAGTGAACCCTGGGAGGCATTTTAAGATACCTTGCCTGCTCTGGGCCACAGTGTAACCTGAACACTAAATTGATTGCATCTATTACTCTATTTTATCAGGCTAAAACCATGAAAATCCATTGCTAAAATTTTGCTTTTAGTACTTAAGACAGCTGAGGGATGGGATCCCAATTATGGCCCAATTATGTGATAAAGAAATAGTGCTGACAGAGAGCAACAACAACAAAACAACCCCAAAAAAAGGATCAGTATAAACAGTGTGATGACAAAAATTCTTTAAGGTTCAGAGCAAGCATTCAGCAGAACATCAGCTCAATTTTCATGAGAATTCTAACAACACCACACAGAACTGAACCACAAGACTGTAGGGTTCTGAACACGGAGTCGTGATGAGTCTCTTAACATTTCTTCCAATCAGCTCTCTGTGGCACAACAGAAAAGACTTTATTATTTGATAAAGTCTAGCAGATTTTTACTTGAAAGGTGTTGCTGAAGGGCAAAGCATTAAATTATATATGGCTACACCATGCCATGTATTATTAGCATAACTTCTTTGTTTCTCTAGCAGTTTGTCTTTCTGCCTTAGGGAACTGCTCACTCTCTACCCCACTATCCAAGATAAAGTCTGTTAGTAGTGAGCATTCAAAGAAATCAACATTTATATCCACAATTTACTTGTCTGACTGTTGCTGCTTGAAACCGATGTATTGAAATTTACTTTCTGAAATTTCAGTCAGAAGATGCAAATTGCAAGGGAGATCTGGGCATAATTTCCCTTTTTCTTTATTAAAAAAAAAAAAAAAAGGGGGGGGTTGGGGAGTGACATTTACTTGCTGAGACACTCCCACATATTTCTTTCACAAAACTTAGGTGCCGCACATCACATATGTTAAAACAGAAAGGTGTAAAAATACTCCATAGATGCAGCCCCTGATTTGAAATATTTCAAAGCATATTAGAAACACAAATCACATCTAAAACATGGCTGTACTCCTGGGTGCTGATTTAAGATGTGACTGAAAGACTACTAAACTCTGTGGACAGATTCCTGATCAAGAGGGCTTGAAATGGGCACTGAAAAATCTTGGTGTTGCTTTGCTGAAGACACACACCATAAGGTACCCATTTATCTAAACATTAAGACCCCCATGCTCCACTTAAGTGCTGCTATGCACACCTGATGACACTCTTGCTGTTGCCAGCTCTTTGTTTTGCACACAAGTCTGAATTCAACATTATGACACCCATACTTGACAGGTTTTCATTTATGTAAGAAAGCAACAAGGATGTTTTCTGCAGCCATTTGACCTTTTAAAGTCAGTTTGGTTTGATTCAGACTGTACCTGCTTCATGTGTGTTTCCTGCAAATATCATTATAAACACATTTACTACTGCAAATGGTTATGGAAGAGAAATATTAAGATACAACACAGTATTCACAACAAGCCCACTTTGATCTCTCTTGTTTCTTAGGAATTATGAACACCGCAGGAAAAACATAACTTCTAAACACTAGAAATAGAGAAGGAAATAAAGGAGGAAATACAAAAACCTTTTATATTATCTTCTGAGTTGTGCTGCTTTATTTCTAGTCAGCTGGACACCGATAAGCACCTGTGTAACATACCATAAATTATATACTGGCCAGTCATGTTTCCTCCACAAAATTACGTAGTTTTGTCACAGTATGTCTTCAGTGCAGTATTAATTAAGATGCCCTCATTCACACCTGAGCTGCAAGATTAACCTGCCTCAGATGGGCAACTTCATGGCAAATCAACCCTTCAGTTACTCATTCTGCAGCAGTGCCTCACTCTCACCTCCCAGAACTTTTCAGGCTTGTATCCTGACAGCATGTGGGATTGCAAGTAAATTGAGTGGCTCAGATCCTCTGCCAGGCACTTGTGAAGAGGAAAAAAGCTCACTGTCATTTTGACTACAGAAGCAGGATATCTGTGGGTGCCACTGCGGCTTGCAATCTCAGTGGAAGAAAAAGGAAAATTAACTAATTTTATTTAATTAGTGAGTGTTTCACTGGTTTGCTAGAACCATTTCTGGCTAGCAATCAAGTATTTCACAAATCTCTTTAAACAAGAAGCATTTTGAAAATACACTCATAAGGCTATGCTATAATATCACTAAGAACTTAATAATACTGTTAGCATGAGTTTAATGTAAATATAAATGCATTGCTGATATGGATTAGACATCCTACTGTCTCGATGCAGCATCATTAAGGCACAAATATGAGCAGTACTAGAGATTAAAAGAGTAAGCTTTATGCGATGCTCCTTTGGAGCCTTCTCCAAGGCAGCTGTGTCCAGCATCCCACCCTCCCAGGCCACAGCAAACATGAGCAGGGTAAGACACTACTGTGTCTCCAAAAGGCAGTAATTACAACAACAGAATGAAATCAATGTTATCTGCATACTTGGGTTGGCTCCTCTTGGTTTCTGCTAACACCAGCCTGGGTCTTCTCTAAGTTCGAAGTGATTTGTCAAAGTGTACAGGTGCTACTTCCACCCCATTTAATCTCAGGCCAGCTTCACAGCAAACTGAAGGACCTTAAAATAAAACACCACTTCCTTCTCCTGCCTTTTATATAAGCTAATGCAGAAATTGGAAACAGGACCCAGATTCTCCTAGGTTCAGTTTTCTGATGCTTGATAGGACAAACAAAGAACTACAAACTTCAATTGCGTACCATGTCTGGAACAACTGTTTTCTCTAAGACTTGTCAATTTATATACCCTAAGAAAATTACTTTTCTCTCTCATACTTTTACACATACTTGGAGTTAAATTTCAAAGTGGAAGTATATATCAATCGCTTCATTCACAAATCAGAAAATGGAAGCTGAACTACGCAGTCAGAGCCAACAACACACAACTCATAGAGAAGGGCTGGGAGCTGTTTCCTGGCACCATAAAAGGTAGAAGAGGTAGAAACATTCTTCCTCTAGAAAGGAGGCTGGAGGAAGAGAAAAATCAGCATTATAATAACTAGCTTTCTGCTGGCAACATGTTAATATAGAAACCCTCAGTGATGTTTTAAAATTTCTTCCAAATTGTGATGACAACTGTGACCTCCTGTGCAAGGTCATACAGTCAATTAGAAAGTAAGCAGGTAATGAAGATGACCTCCTGAGTGGAGAGAGGGGAGTGCATGAAACAAAGCATTTAATTAATTAAAAAATTCTAGGCATGGCAGAAAAAACACTATTTTCACAAAATACTGTTATTTGGTAATATTCAACCTGTGCAACATGAGGTCTTTACATTCAACATGAGGTTTTTACTTTCAACATGGGAGATGACTCCTTACTAGATATAGCCAACAAGTCTCATTTTCACACTACAATACTTCTGTTTAGGCACAGTGAAAGTGAAGAGATTCACATATTCAGCCAGTACCAGTGGATCCTGAACTACATGTATAAGTCCATCAAGCATCCTACGTACAACAAACTCATTATTCTGTTAAAGTATTAACTTAAATTTATAGTCCAGAAGTGACATAGCCAGACGCATAAAATCTTAATTCTGCTTACAGAAGAACACTAACTCTGTCTTCCTTCCCTTGCTGCGTAATACACACAATTCTCATTTGAAACAATAGCTGAACATGCAATAATAATTTGTAATGTGAAATACTGTTAATGTGTTTCCTCAGAGAGTTCCTGTTCCAGAACAGAGCAGAAACTATTTTTATTGCTCAAGTTTTCATTACAGAGATGCCACAGTACATATATCTTTGGTCTACCATGTACAGCATGTGACAAGCTAATGACAAGGTTCTTTTCCTGCCCACCCCCTCACTCCCCTTTTTTTTTTTTTTTTTTCTATCACCAGTGCACTAATATTTAGACAGATTTACTTTGGAGCAAATAGTAAATGACTGGGAAGTTGTTACAATTTCTCATTCTGATTAATGAGCTGGAGGAACATTCCCTCCCTTCCTTCTCTTTCTGTGGTAGAAAACATACTGAGCTTACCCATCAAATAGTTTTATACCTGCATTCCCTAAAAGATGGATGAGACTGGCATAACGATGATGGCTTTTCCAAGAGGGAATAAGGTTCCACAAAGCCACCCTTCAGCAGTCATTCCAGGATGAAGGATTAAGAATATACAGTATCACACTCAGCAAATCTCTCTTTCTCACACACACACACAAACTACCTACACAAGCAACGCCCAGCACATAAACCAAAACCCCCTCATTCTACATAAAGTCAAGCAAAAACAGAGGAAAAAAAAAAGTAACTTTTTAGGGAGTGGGAGAGAAAAGTCTAGTTCCTGTATATGGTATAATGCATATATGAGGGAGAGACACAACAAGGAAGAAACCCAGGAATATCACATTCGGAAAAGAGCAAACATCAGACAGAGCTTTGTAAGACCTGAGAGTGGCCCAGAAAGAAGACTAAGAGGCTTCTGGGCTACATGAGCTGTGAGCAACAGGTTTTTGTGGTGTTTGATGTCTCCCATTTTCAGGAACACAACGTTTTCAAACCAACAGGATGATCAAAACCTTTGGTATCACTGCCAACTTTTCTTCCTTCCGAAGGCAACCTGTGGATCTGCAACTCTAAATAACTATTATGGTCAAAAAGGGTAACCGTATAAAAAGACAGCCAATATAGGCCGTCTTTTCCCCTCAAGAACATCCTGAACATTCCAACAGGATGTTTAAAATACATTTCAGAGGAAAAGAAGCATCAAAATCACTTTCGCACCTAAATGCTGAAAAAAACCACTAAACCAAACAACTCTCACTAGGGCGGTCACAGGCAAGGAACAGAAAATAAAATACTTTCTGATGCATAACTGAGGAAAAGCTGAGTAAAGAATGACATTAACCTGCAGAATTTATTACCATGGCTTGCTGTGCCAGTGCTGAACAGTTACGTTACAATGAATGCTCTTTGTAAAACAAACTCTATTATCAGTCAGCAGATAATAGCTGAGCATGATCATGACGTAAATTATTACAGAAGACTACAAGCAGAAGTGATTAAGAAAAAGTCAATACTGGGAGAAACAGTTCTATCTGTTCTACAAAAAAACCCAAAGTGGATAAAAGGCAACAAATTTCAGATTTGAAATCTAGCAATGTGACAGACAGCTTCTTTTGCACTCAATAATTAATTAACTTGTTCTACACCAGAGGGATTTTTCTCCACATAGTAACTTTACTCTTCAAGTCTGAGAAAACATGGGACCCTTTGGCTCTGCTATTAGACTTCATTAAGTTCTATAAATCCAAACAATTTGTAAAGAAGCAGCACTTTTTTTTTTCATTTTTAAGGCACCCAAAAGTAAGGATATTAATTTATCAGCATGCTTTACTTTGCTTTATATACGTGACCTGCAGTATTTTTCTGAGTAGATTCATCATTCAACTGCACTCTCTCATGAAGCCATGCTGCTGTACAGCCCTGATAGAAAGTCACTCCAGTGCTATGACTCCTTGTGTAAAGAGTTTTCCCAGCAGAATTCTGATGGTGTTCTGCAAGCCATGTCATTTCCATGACGTGCCACAGAGTGGCTGGAGAAGACGTGCTGTCTCACAGGAATAAAGAACAATCCCTGTGAAAAACGACAAACTTTGCGGTGTGTGAACTCAGGCAGCAAAATGACAGCCACTGTAATCCTGAGCAGAGAGCTGAGAAGGCATTTGGGGTCAGTCCAAGAAACCAACATGGGAAAAACATCAAGCTTTTTCATGGGAAAATTCCTGATTTCATGGAAGACACATTTCTTCTGGATAAAATAAATCGTGCAATTGTCCTAAATTATTCCTGGTTTTTCAGTTGGATACAATGTGCTTCACTCCCACTTTTATCCCCTTCATGAAATCCTTGCAACTCTGCTATATATTAGGGGTTTAAATCTTTAGAAATGGCAGTTTTGTTCCTAAGTCAAGTGCTGTTTCAAAAGAAGGGGAGAGCTTGTTTCACTGACTCGCAAGATCTCTTTGAGAATCTAGGAACGCAGAATTCGTTTTGTGTTCTGGAGCTAAAATGTTGTCTATCCATTGCAGTTAAGCCTGCGGCTCTGTCAGAAATGGAAAACTAATAAGACATTCACTCACTTAAGGGAGAAAAAAGAAAAAACCCAAGCAAAAAACATACTCTTCAGGTTGATGTTGGAGGCAAATAACTCAACTACAAAAAGCCATCAGGATTTTGCAATTTTAATTTTTCTGCTCATTGAAGCTTTCTACTTCAAGGCAATTAAAAGCAGGCATCAAAGGCACATGAAATTGGGATTGGGTAGTGATTAATTTGTGGAAAAGAAACATTCACAGTTTAGTTAGACGGACACAAATCAGGCATCCATATCTTGGGAATGGGGCATATTAATGCACTGAGGAGAGCCGAGAGGAGCAAGGGGAAGAGAAGATGGAAAGAGTACATGCAGTGCCTGTCCCGTGGAGGGTAGAAATGTATCTGCCAAGTGCTGCTCATGATGAGGACTCAGGAACAGATGCAGAGCTAGAATAGTCCTAGCCTATGAACAATTATTTCTTCCTCTTAACTTTGCCCCTACAAATGTTTCTGCATTGCAACAAATGCAAAATCTAGATTTTGTGTGCCTGCTGAAATTCAGTGAATTAATGCCCCTTCTCCAAACAGTGTTAGGCCACTCAGGCACAGGAGATACACATTAACATCTGCACTGGAATAAATTCCTCTGACTCTGAAAACCCAGACATCAACACTATCTCTCTCCATCAAAACCTGCACTCTTCTAATAAAACATACCATAAATGCAGCGCTACTCAGTCTCACATCTAGTGAATACCAACCTCACTAATGATCTGCTAGAACACTTCTTTAATGCTTGACTGTGTCCCCCTTAGAGTGCCACCTCCTTCAGCTGGATCTTAGTGTTATTAAGAGTCCTTCAGACCACTTGATGAAAGTGTTGCTGAAGAGCTATAGAATTGCTTGCTTTATTTATATGGCCCTCACTGTGAAAATTCACCTCACTGAGGCCAATTTGCAAGCTCTAAGAAGCTGATGTTTGTGCCCTCTTGGTAGGGATTTTCCTATACAAGCAGCAGCTGAATTTCTCAAGGAAAGGTGTCCAGTGCACACTCTGGGCTGCAACAGGCAGCACCAGAGCTGGGCACAAAAAATCAGCTTCTCAGTGCCTCCCCCTGTGCTGGTTTGGGCTGGGGTAGAGTTAATCTTCTTCACATTTAAACCATGATACTCTCCCAGCTTTTGGACCCAGGATTTGTGATGAAGAAATATATCCAAGTAAAAGACAAACAGGTCAGGAGCAAGAGAGAAGGAGTGAAGATGAAATGAGAAAGAAAATGAGACCTGCTGAGGGTTTGGGAAGCCTGTTTAGGAGAAAAGCCTGGAATACAAAAATAGAAAGGAAGAGTGTTGAGACAGAGGGAACAGGGGGGAAAGTGATCCCTGGGAATATCAAGAATAGATAAAAGAGGTGATTGGAAGACAAAAATTCTGTCATCCAATACAACACCAATCTCTCAATTTTTGAATTATTAAGGAAAGTGGTCAGTAAAATTCTATAGGATATTTTTTCCCCCATTCATAATAGAATAGCTGTGGAAGGCAATAAGTAAAAAGAAAGCAAGATGTTCTTGAAAGAAATATTTTATTAATAGTGGTCTGATTGTTGATAAACGTTGAAGTTGATGGTATCTTTCATTGTTTGAGAGCAGCTGTTTCACTGACAGCTGTAACTGCCTTGAGACCAGCAATGAAAATGCCCCATCTAAAACAGAAGCAGTAAGAGCAGTCAATGCCCTTTCAAACAGTCCACACACATGTCCCAGCCCTGACCTGGAGAAATTGCCTAAAGGAATGAGAGGAGCCCAAGTTCCCAGACAACAGGCTTTATAAAAAAGGGAAATCAACTTGTGTCAGATATAATCTAGAGACCTCTAAGAAATGAGCCTCTGAACAGCTCATCTGGCATGAAATAATAACAAATTGCAATCATTATGGTTTTGAAATGGATCTGAGGTGTCAAAAGCATTAGCCCACACTTCCCAAACCACAGCCTCCTGAAAGACAGGCATTTAGAGAAGAAAGGGGCAGAGAGGCAAAAAAAACGCAGTTGCAAGATTTGAGAACACATTTAAACTAAGACAATATCCAGACAGACTTCATAGTTTTATTTTCTGGTGTGGCAGTAAATTTAGTTAGGCACTCTTAGGCTGTTTAACATCCTAAAAATAATCAGGTTGTCCATTGCATTTAATGTACCGACAAGAGTTAGCTAACTAAAATTATCTTAACATCTCTGAGCAAGAACACTGCACAGGGAAACTTCTACACTTTGGAATTTTCTTCAGCTGAAGAAAATCAGATTATTTGGCTTCTTTATTACAAAGCATTTCAATGCAAATATTTTGATAAAATATCCCCCTTACTGTAATTTTGTTCTGTTAAAAAGGCATCATAATACTGGTCACTGATCTGAATAAGAGAGGTTGTTGAGTTTGTCTCATTTATTCTACTGCTTGTATTCCTTGCTAGATAAAGCAGAATCATAAAAACTTAATTGCCTTGTGAAAAATTTAGATTTGTGCCAATCTTCTTCAATCTTATCTTCATGTGAAGTTCACAAAGGATGGCAGACATGCTGCTGGTTCAAGCCTGGAATATCTTTGCCTTGTCCAAAGGAAATTTATTATGCATCTTCGTGGCCTCAATACATCAGCACAAATGGCACACCAAGCCACGGATGATCAGGAAAAGCTCCAATTACATTCGGTAGACAATATTCATTACTGTTATTCCCAACAGAAAATCATATTTTGTCAGCCTGATCTAAGACACAACAAATACCATATGGATTGAAGTTTATAAAAAGCTGGCAACTGTTCTTGATGATTCAGAGAACTCAATGTCTAAAACAGATGTTTTAGTAAAGTAAAACAGATGAATACAACCCTTGGAGAAAAAAAAAAGGGAAAAGCCCAGTACTTCCAAATGCGATGGGGAGGACTGTTCATTTCTCTAGACAAGATACCAAAATGCTACTGTGCAAGTCGTGAATGTTCATGGCTTTACTATATTGAAGAACAATCAGCACAGTGCAGGGAAAGTCTTCTACAAGAGTGCACAAGCGAAGGAATAACCTGATTCAATCACTATTTAAAGTAGATCTGACAAGGCTGTCTAAAACCTGTGTCTTTGGTGTTGGTGTCAACTCAAACCCCATGTTTTTGCCAGAGTAGTTGCTGACAGTAATGGTTTGCCCTGCTAGTACAAAAAAGAGCTCTTGAAAAAGTATTTTATTAAAGGAATATAATTTCTACTGTACCAGGTGTGTGCTATAGAAAATGATAAAATTCAAAACAAAACAGAGGTAGCTATTTGACAGAAAAACGCTTTCAGGCAGGAGCAATACTATTTAACAAATATGGTACATGAATTTTAAATTAAAAGCTCTGCAAAGTGCTTCACACTGGTGTCATACAGCTCAGTCCTCACTGTATCCCTGCAGAAAGTCATGAGTGCTTTCCTCAGTCACTGAGAAGTTCAAGCTGCTGCCTCTGCCACTGCAGCACACATCAGAATCGAAATAATTTCTAAGCCTTCATTCAATTTCCCATGTGGGAATTTATTGAGAATTAGCTTCCTAATTCCTGTTGAATAACTCTTTGATTTTTTTAATATGCAGAAGTAAATTGTAAGTTAGAGGTCAAGTTTATGAGAGCTCTCTTTTTTCTTGTGTGGAAAACACACGATTTACCAGCACATGGGAATAATAAGCAATATTTTTGGTGAGCAGCAATACAGACAGTGCTCTTTAAAGGGAGGGTGCAAAGCTGCCTCTACTGACCTTGAAGCCTGTGCTGCAAGTAATGGAACACCACTGAGAATTTCAGGGAGATAGCCAAGAGCCTGACTTAGAATGCAGAATAACCTGACTTAGAATGCACAAGCAACTGCATTCCCACTACAGGAACGTTTTTAGCAGCTGGATGGGTCAAGGACATGATTTTTAAGTCTTTCAAAATTATCGGCACCTAGTTAATTTCTCTCTGAAATTGAAAGCAGGAATATTACCTTGTAAATCTTCTACAGTACTTCCTACAGCAGGGTAGATTTGCCTTGGATAAAAAGGAGATTCTGAAGCATTAGCAGGGAAAGCCTCAAGGAAATTGCACACAAGGACAGAGACGTGCTCCAAAATGGGACAGCCGCAGAGGAGGTTGCATAGAACTCAGAAGGATTTTAAGGTCAAAAGTAAGTAGGAGATAGAGAAAGCAATTACACCACAGGCTTGTTATAAAACTTGGCCAGCAGCAGAATGACACAGAGCTTAGCTCGAGTGGAAAAATAACTAGAAACAAGGCTGGCAATATTAATTGCCTAGTCTCTGGAAACAAATGTTGGAAGCATTTGGCTGTGGGCACAGAAACTTGGACGTAGCAAAGGATCCTAAAAAAACTGTTGCAATTCCATATAGCAGAAAGGACACCTAAACAAAGAAAAAGATGAAACTAAAGTGTCTGTGCAGGTTTGGGAAGACAAGGTTGGATGGTGTGTGGATGTGTGGCAAGTGGTTTTCATGCTTAGGTTTTATCAAAACTGAATTCATGCTGACATGTCCACACTGATAGGAAGTGCTGCATGGACTAACATCAACATGGGGTTGTGAAGATTAGTTTAAGATGACTTTTAAAAATTGAAGTAGAAGCCTTCGTGTAGAGAACAAAACACAAGATCTATAAAACAAGGAAAGAATGAGAAAATGAGGGGAAAAAAAAGCCAATCCATACTTTGGAAAGTGAGAATAGCATAAGAACCAGAGAAGAGGAACCTGAAAATAATTCCGAAGGATACAAGGTGTAAAAGTTTAAGATGATAAATTTTTATACTCAGGATTTGGACAGTATAAAGCTGGATTATGTTGCTCAGAGTGATCTGAAGAAATTGTTTTAGGCCTGTAAGAAATTATTTATATTAAGGAAACTTTGGTTTCAAAAGAATAAATATCCAAACCAGGAGAACAAAGGGTGCTTCTACTCGGTTAGTGTGGTCAGTTTGGCATCATTTCTAGAGTCAGATGTGCCAATCTCTGGGGTTTCTTGCACAGAAGTAGCTCCCAGAGCTGGAGGTCACCAACAGGTTCTGTGATTATTTGGGAAGCCCCAAGGATGCTCATGCCAAGGCATACTGGGCATCCAGCTCTCCACCCCAGTCCTCCTACACTACAGTGTGTTCAGCACTATGTTCAAAGCAGCAGAAAAGGCTATTCCACTTGGTAAAAAGTGAGCCCTTACCCTGAACAATACACTTTTATTTTTTCTTTTATTTTTTTCCATTCTCTACATAGTAAGTAATTTGCTTCTATAGTAAGCAAAATTTTCATGTTTGACACACACTTCTCATTTTCTACTTTATTTCAACTTTAAAATTACCTCCCCTGTCCTTTTTCATCATTTTCATTGGAGATGCACTACACAACTTTGGTCTTCCCATTTGCATGAATCTGGCAAACATTGATAAAAGGCAGCACTGCCAGCTCATAACAGTCTGATAACATATATTACAAGAAAACAAAGAGCACTTTCCCCCCACATTGTCCCAAACTGATTTTCCATCAGTTTGATTGGGACTGTAATCGACTGCTAAAAAATTAAAAAGTAATTGCAATTACTCTCTACTGAATTAAATCAGCTGGCTTTGGTTGGTCCAAGAGGTCATAAAACATTGTTCCTTCACAATATGATCTGCCACTATAGTGAATGGCACTCAAAATTCAGTTTCTGGTAATACTAATGTATCATTAAGTCTAAGAAATAGTTCACTTCCATACAGATGTAAGAAGAAATAAGGTGCTACAGCCCAATCTCAACTGACAACACTGTAAACCTTTCTGGAGCACTTTGAAGCCACTGCTTTGTTGTACTTAAGGCTACATGGAAAAATAAGGCATGCTCTAAAACAAAAAAAAAAATCTAAAAAAAGGACCCATGTTTACTTCAAGTAGTAATAGAGCACTTCAGCAGCAGCAAAACCACCAAGACACTTGAAACATAAATGCACAGTCATTAACTTCACTCCAGTGCAAAAGTGACCACTTGAGCCACCTAGTCTTGTGCTCAAGTGGAATGGGAAAATGGTCCCTCCACGTGTGCAGACATTTGTATATCAGGTTTATACTACTGCCTAAAATTTTGAAGGGCTCCATTTCACCTTACTCATCCTGAATGGCTTTAATTTAAATCTCCCCAGTGGCATGAGGTTAAACAAGACCAAGTTCTGGGCCCTATACTTTGACCACAACAATGCCCTGCAGGCTGGGGGCAGAATGGCTGGAAAACTGCCCAGGAGAAAAGGACCTGGGAGTTGCTGGTTGACAGCACTGAGCATGAGCCAGCTGTGCCCAGGTGGCCAAGAAAACCAGTGGCATCCTGGCCTGGATCAGCAAGAATGTGGCCAGCAGGACCAGGGCAGTGTCATTCTCCTGTACTTGACACTGATGAGGCCACACCTCAAATCCTGTGTCCAGTCCTGGGCCCCTCACTACAGGAAGCACATGGAGGGGCTGGAGCGTATCTAGAGAAGGACAACAAGGCTGGTGAAGGATCTGGAGCACAAGTCCTATGTGGAGCAGCCAAGGGAGCTGGGGGTGTTTAGCCTGAAGCAAAGGAGGCTCAGGGGTGACCCTATCCCTCTGCAACTGAAAGGAGGGTGTAGCCAGGTGGGGTTGGCCTTTTCTCCCAGGCAACTAGTGATGGGATGAGAGGACACACACTGAAGCTGCACCAGGAGAGGCTAAGGCTGGATATTAGGAGGAATTCCTTGACAGAAAGAGTGACTAGACATTGGAATGGACTGCCTAGGGAAGTGGTGGAGTCACCATCTCTGGAGGTGTTTAAGAAAACCCTGGACACGGCACTTGGTGTCATCGCCTGGTTGATACACAAGGCAGTGTTTGGACAAAGGTTGGACTCCAGGATCTCAGAGGTCTTTTCCAGCCTAATTGATTCTGTGATGCTGCACAAACTGAAAACTAAATAGCAACAAACTCCTCAAGGTGCCATGACCAACAGAGCTAAAGCTTTCCTCAGGTCTAGACTTGAGATACTGGAAGAACCAAAGTTTTGTTAGGTGAAGAAAATCTTTTTTCCACATACGAGCATTTCCGAGCAAAGAGACGGGTTCTTCCTAGGTATTGAGTACAGTATTCTTTGAAAAGGGAAGGAGGAAAAGCAACACCAACTTTGTCTTTACTTTTCTTTCTCCTTTTTTTCCTTCTTTTGCATTTAATTTCACAGACTGAAAGGGACTAAAAGTTGGCTAGGGGATAATAGCACAGAAAAAGCTGAGTGCTAATTTTCTGTCTAGAACAATTCAAGTTACCTCTCTAAAATTAAGGATTAGTGGTGTCTGGCCATCAGGGTGAGAGAGCTTAGTTTCTAAGGAATCCATAAATCCAAATTATTTTCCTGGATTACCTGAATTTCTCAAATGCATAGTTTGAACTGAATCACTTAAACTCCTGATTTAGAATTCTCTGAGAGTAAAAATGTCCTGTAAATGTTGAGACATATTTTGATGCTTAAAAATAAGTTTAAATGCCCCAAATATACACTTTGGTCTTCATTATTTTTACGTCTTAGCCCAGGTATTTGCAAAAGAAAGGCTTGAATTTAGTAAAGTTTTTCAAGGAAAAAGAAAAAAACTAAACAAATATCCCTCATCCTCACAAAAAGAATAAAACAAACAAAAGAATTCCTTATATTAAGCCCCTGCTCTCTGAGAAAGGCGACTGAAGCTACTGGTAAGAAAGAAAGAAAAGGAACAAGACTAGTACAAGAAATAACCTTCAGATTTCAAGCCCCAAGGTCAAAAGTGACAGACGCTACTGATTCCTTCATATATTTTCCTTGACATCTATCAATGCAATCAATCTTAAGTGAAGCTGTAGGTGCCAGAAAGGGAATAGCCTATCATGATTTGCAGCAACCTTCAGAACCAGGTGAACTTTCTCTGTTGGAAGTGCTCTGTGCACCAATATTAATGGACCGACTAAAACACTGGCTATTAGTGTTTTATGAGTTCCTTTCTCATGCATGCATGTTTGGATTCATGTTTTATTTAAGAAACACCTTCAACTTCACGTATTTACACAAAAGTCTTCAGATGAATCTCAAGCTTGGTGGTGAGACCAAATTGAAATTAGGTGTCATTTGCTACGTTTTTATAAAAACTTTGGTTTGCTACATAGTATATAATACTGCAACTCACCATTAATAGTGTAAGTAGAGGTGTAAATTAATAATGGTAATTAAAATGAGCCATGATAATTTTTTTCCTGGCCCAATTCTAATTTCTCCAAAATACGCAGATCAAAAGAAATGAAAATAAATCCTTTATTACAAACTCTAACCTTGCTGACAAGATTTCCTTGATTTCCTTTGTATTTTCTCCACTCTACTGAGCACACTTACAATCTTACTTGCTTTTTAATTATAAATTTAACACATGGGAAAACAGATGAGAGGTGAAATGAAATCAGTGGCCACAGTGACAGTCTGACAAGCACCCAGAAGTCAACATTCAAGCTGTGGCAGCAATTCTGCTTTGCTAAACTACCAATAGGCAACGTAAACATACTTGATGCCTCCTCATCTCCAGAAAAAGAAAATGGGAACTCCGTTAAATAGCAAGAAAGGATTGTGTAGAGCACCTCTGAGCAGAAGACCAGCAAAGGATAGTACCCACATCTGGTGTCATTTGAGATAAATCAGAGAGTGCTGTGCTCCATGGCAGGAACTATAACAACTGTTTTGCCATTACAAAGGATCAGTAGCACTGCACTGATTCTCTCCCTGTATCCTCTGCAGGTGCTTGAAAAACTCAACAGAATTGCAAGAGATGTCAGAAGAGACTAACCATATCAAAAACACATCCACAGGGTCAGAGCAGCTAGAAACACTTCCATGCAACAAATCCAACTCTAACAGAACGCAGTGATGTGTTGTTCCCCATAGAGGAGTCCTACTGATTGCTTAAGAGCTAATTTAGGAAGGTCTAACCAAAGGTGTTCCAAAACCCACAGGTTAAATTGGAGTAAGATCTTTCTGCTCTTTAAAAATAATAATAATTTTAAAAAGGTATACAATTCTGCTGAACTGATAAACAAGGACATAGTTACCTTCTGAGTAGCAAGCATTGTTGTAAATATTATGTGTAATAGTTATGGCTGCATTTGGCAGGGTTTCTGTGTAACACAAAACAAGTATCCCTTTGCCAGCCTCTGGTGTCTCATCCCTCAGGAACCCTTCCCAGCCATCACTTCTATCATACTGTTCCTGGTGTGTGTTCCATCTGCCCCACCCTACTGCAGTGTGGTGCATCTTAACTTAGCCACCTTTCTTCCTGCATGCAATACATCAGCTGCAGTGAAATACGTCAGGTGAGAAAATAAAACAAGCAGGTGTCTTCCACACAATGATTTCTGTAAACCCTCGGGCTCGTTATGGAACTTGTACAACTCTAGTCCACAGGTTGGGGCTATTTTCTTCCTAGAGAATGAGACCAAAGGAGCAAACAGAACATCCATGGTTCTGCTTTGAATCTTTATGCATAATCACGCCTGGTAATTTACACACAAAGACAATACAGGTGAACTCTGGAGCAAATAAATATTGGGTGCCATGCTGTCTTTACCTAATACAATTTCATAGCTTTACATACATTCTACTTAAAATCAGCTTCAAGCGCTGTCAACCTAAACCTTGGCTTGCCTGGTTTCACCCTGAATGAAATAGTAATACCTGACAGCATCTGCTTTTTTCTCTTTTAAATGTAGGTGAACTGTGAAGACCTTGTAAGATTTTAATATATGTAATTCATGTTATGCAATTCAAAAAAGAAAAAAAAAATGTAATGAAGATATTAGTGCTGTGCATAGTTCAAGATATGAGAAAATCCACCCTGGAATTAACTTATTGCTTTATTACCCTTCAGATGCATTTGTTTTAATAAAACATATTCTTCCTGCTATGAGCTTGATTTCAAGCAATGGCACAGACTCACTACTGCACACAAAGTGGCTGGCAGCTACACACACTTTACACCTCTTGTTTGCAATGCAATATATAAAGCATATAGAATCAAAGAAGTGTCAGCTGTAAAACTTTAAAGTATTTTTATTTCTAGCACAGGGTCATCATTGAGGAATTCAATTACTTTGTGCCTGGAGCTAAAATCCTTATAAAATTTTAGAAATTATTTGGTTATAGCATGGTCAAAGAACTCATTATAAAAGAACACAATTGTTCGCAATTTTCAAGACAAAATAAAATATTGAACGGAACAGATTTCCACTGTAGGATTGCTAGTTCATTTAAGAAATTTATTGAATTATTCTTGACCTTCAATCAGCTATTCTGGATTCCTATTTAAAGGAAAAAAGACGTTTTAAAAAGTGAGATTTACGTGTTTTGCTATCAGAAATGGAATAGCTAATATTATCTCTCCAAACAAAGGAGGGGTGCTCAAATTCTGGAATGAAGATTCAGGGCAAATGGTGACAAATTGCCACCTTCTCATCTGTGGCTGTAGTCCATCAGAAGTTATTTAACTATCCCCATGTGACGTTTATGTGGGCACAGTATCAGAGTTTTTCTGCATTGCCGAGCTGGGAGAAGAGCTACTGCCTCTCACAGTGAAGGGACAGAACCAAAGGAGGGGGGAAAATGAACCAGCTGGTTGCTCCAACTGGAGTTTTACAGCACACAGAGTACCAAGGAGTCAGACATACAAATCCATGAAAGCCACAGGCGCATCCTTACCCCTCCATGCACCACAGAGATGCTGTTGGGGAGCAAGCTGCACTTCTGGCAAGCATATGGGACAGCCAAGCTATAACCAAAGCCACCTTCTGTAAAAGCACAAACCCTCAAACCCTCTTTACTGTGGTGACAATCTCCATCTGCAACACACAGCTGAGTCATCCGTGTTATCTCCAGCAGATGGCAAAGGTAGGAATTTGTTATCGTATTTAAAGAGATCTTTCCCTTCCCTTCAAGGCTCCTTACATTTGGCACTTGCCTGTGCTCCTGGTGAGTTCTGCCCACCCACAGATCTGAGCTGGAGCTCCTCCATGCAGACCAGAGCATTTTACACACAGCAATGTTCCCTGTGAGTGCCAAGGAGCAGTGGCAGTGCCAGCGCAGGAGGCACTTTGCACAAAGCATGTTTATTAGCTGTGACACAGAGCACAGCATTTGCAAAGAGCTAAGGAAGAAGACAGCTGCTGTGGCTCCTCTAATTACCTCTCCCCAGACATCAACAGCAATTTACAATTTGGATGATGTTGCTGGAACTAAGTATGATCTAGATCCACACACAAGCTCTCCTCCTCACTTTTATAGGCCATGTGTTATATGAGAATTACAACTATTCAAACTGTTTCTATGAGTTAGGTTATCTCCTACAAGGCTTTTTATTGCACATTCTCCTTTTGCTACTGGAAGATACAGAATTTGCTGTAGACAGTCATCAGATAATCACATCTTGTTATGAGCACAAGCTAGCAGGATTTGCTATTAGAAACTCTCTAATCTATCACATCAAAACAAAGAACATTTGAGATGTTTGGTAAAAATTAGGCTTCTTAACACATTTCACAACAAAGGTAAGAAATAAAAATTTTTAAAAGTCAGTATATAGAGCAGGTAGAACATTAGCCTCACATATATCCAAATTAAATTCCGAGTTACTCTACTCCTACAGCATCTTGAAATATTTACTGTGTTCATCTCCTGCTGTTTTGCTGCTAACAAAAATTTAGAAGAATACACAGGAAGTCTGACAAATTAAAACATCATCAAGATTAATTGCACAAAGAGGATAAAACATTTCAAACAGTTGCACCCTTGAAAGATCAAAAGCTTTCCTCCCCTGCCAGTAGTTCTGAACAGCTTTATTGGCAAAAAGAAGAGAAGTGAAGACAAAACTTAAAATGTATGCAGGCACATGAAACTGCAAAGACTCAGTAGATATTCTAAGCCCAACACTATACATGGGTTAAGAAGTAGTAAAAAGCAATCAGACAGAAAGAATTAGGCAGAAAAGCTTTAACCCTAGGATGAGTATCCACACTCTATCTGTACATGCAAGCACTGAGAATAAATGTGATGTTGACTTGGAGACTCAGTTACACGGATCCAGAACTTTGCTAATGCTTTGTATAATAAAATAACCATCAATCTCCACTTTTTACAATATTTTAGACCCATGCAAGACAAGCATCTCCTCAGTGTGGTGTCCTGCTCCCCTCAGATGTGCAGCATGTGTTTTGTAGCTGTATTGCTTCACAACCGAGTGATTTTTCTCAATTCAAGCTGTGAGTCAAATGAGGGGATAAGACTTACCCATGTTTCTCTGGACTCTGCTCTGATAGGATTTCACTGCTGCTCTCATCAATGAGATGGACACGAGCAATATATTCTCCACTCGGCTGGTAAAACTTGTACACAGCCACTTGAACTACACACTGATCACTGTTGCTCCTCAGCCAAGGGCTCAGGATGGTGGGGCTCGGCCTCTCTGATGCATTGAGAAACAGAAATGAACCTAGAACAGAGGATGCAACAAGAAAGCTTTAAAAATTAGAAAAAACCCCAAAGCCTCCTAGATTACAGATGAATACTTTCAAGTTTTATGTCTCAGCTCATTCTGCAGCCCTGCCATACCTCACAGTCAAAGATTATATTTGCCAATTAGTTTGGAAAGTTTGCCTGTTTTGTGTTAAATCTATTAAGAATAAAGCAAGACTTCAACTCACCTTTGAATGGCCCAAAAAAAATATTATGTTTAGATTTAACTCCCAGAAGGAAAAAGCCCACACAGCTGATTAAGGTGTTTTAGGTTTAGATTCTTGTCTGTAACCTCTCAGGTCTGGTCCATACCCAAATATATTAACATTAGTTCAGTGGGATCCTGATTTGACAGCTCTGGTATATACATATTTGCTTATTTATAATACTTTATCTAGTTCTCTTACCCAAATAAAGAATACAAATTCAACAGCTTTTCTTTTGCTCTTCTATAAACAGAGGACCACAGCATTTTTAAGTCTAATATTAGAGACAGGATAAAGGTCTGACACAGTTTCATTTCTCCAGCAATTCATTCTAATGTATTAATTTTATATGCAGCTAATCCACATTAAACATTTCATTATTATCCAGTACATTGACTCCCTTGGCTTAATTCTATTTCAATACAATCTGAGGCTTATCCAGTGGGACAGAAGTAATGTATTTTCATCCCATTGCTGCTCATTTCAGGTGAGTCAAATGACTCCCTTTCGGCAGCTGACTAATTTATCAATTTGTCCACAGAACAAGCACGCTGGGGCCTGTAGCTGGCAAACGAAAGGGACCAACCCTTGAAGCAAGAAAAAGTATGATATTCCACAAATTCTAGCAAGACTGGTCAGTTAATGGAATCTCATTGTCTTGATTACCTGGAGCATCCTTTAATGCAGCCTGTCCGTTAATACTGAAAACATGCAGGTCTGATGAAGAGTTTAATTTCATTGAGAGAGAAATTAAGGCTCAACAGGGCTGTAATTGAAACTTAGTTTTAAATGTGCATGAATTTTAACCAGAGCAGAAGCTTGTTTTTGAAAATGCCAAGGTTGAAGCTTCAGAGATATGATCTCCTAGATCACTGAGCACGGCTCACATGATATCCAGGGTGTCTAAGAAATACTGTCAAAGAGCTACAAATGACTCCTCCTCATTTTCTCCTCAGTGTGTAAGGTGTGGACCACAGGGTGCAAAGCAGCCACTCTGAGCTCCTGCAGCAGTTCACGTCCTTCCACGAGGCATCTGGTGAATTGTCCTTATTCGATTGTTCTCATTTCTCTGCACTGAACCGAGGGTCAAGAGCTCGGATTTGAATAGCTCACTGCCAGATGCTGGTTTAGAACACAGGAATTGCACTTGTGTTCACAGATGTCCCCTTTGAAAAAGTCTGAGTAGGCAAATCATCCCAGGTCACAACACAGGGCAATAATGGAAGGGCTACAACTGAAAACTGGATTCCTGTCAAACACTCTTTCTCTCCCCATACATCCATTTATCATAAACAGCATTTTTGACATATTTGTCAAAAACAGTGTTCTTGACATTTACACCACATTAATGACAGATCTAAAACTAGAAAACATCAGTACTGAAAGAAACATGAAGAAATACATAAAATACAGCCTGCTCAGATGTCAAGGTTTGCAAACAGAGAAGAGTGAAACGCAGTCACAGCTTTTTTTTCTTAATAACAAGATTCCTTTATCTAAATAGTAGTCTTTAATACAGTTGCTAATGGAATTGTTTGATGAGTTTAAACAAACAGTTTTTGTCAGTTATTTCTGTTGGTCAGTAAAAGAGAAAAAACCCCAACAAAACAAAATCCAGCCACATGTATCATCCTTCCCTGTCGCTCCCTTTTGTTGCAAACAAAAGAGAATTACAGCAGTAAATCTTGTGGCTTTAATTTTACCATCCCCATAAGAACAATGAAATCTCTGACATGAAAGGGAGCAAAGAGATTTCTGCTGGTGGCAGAGACACAGTAAGTGTTGCAATAATTGCTGATGGTAACTTGCCAGGTGCAAGAGCCATTTGCTCGTCTTACTGCCTTGCATCAGGGAGTCAGATTTTAAAAATAACAAAGGCAGCTCTCATTCCTTCTTTCCTTGCAGTGGTTCTAAATCAAGGGAGCTGCCAAGGATAGTCCCTCTTATGCCCTGACTTGAGGTCAAGTTTGAAACATCAATGAACTCCAGTAGTAGACCAGGGTAGCTGCTACAGCAAATTTGTGAGATAGTCATGAATCTCCTTTGTTCTGACTTTTGTTGTTTCTACTCTCTGTCTGCAGGGCTCACACTGTGCAGTTGTGGCTTATTACTCATCCCATGGCCAGTTGTACCTACTGATTTATATTGCTAAAAGGACTACAAGTTTGCCATGATGGGGTTACACCAGCACACTCTCCCAGGATGCTCTTCCAGGAGGAACAGCCCCACACCAGCTGCTGTGAAATGGTGCCTAGGAAACCATGGCTCTATAATGGATTACACTGTGTTGGCCTCACCACCACCACAATCTTGTGAGAAATGTCCTCCCAGGGCATACTTTTGGAGAGATCACCTACCTGGGCAAATACTAGAGCTATGAGAGGTTGTATTTTTTATATTTAAACATGTTTATTTTATTTTAAAAGAGGAGAGAATAAACACAACCTTGTTCTTGTTTTTGAAAGTTCAGCTATCTCATGAGTGACTTCCTTGTCTGCAGCAGTGTTCTCTTTTTGCTCTTACTGCTCTTTTAGTTTGTAAGTTCCAAGCAAGGAACTATCAGAGCCTCATTTAGCTCTGGTGTTATGGGAACAGTTTCCAAATTTGAAATAGGGGTACTTGCTTTAACACCACAGACATTTTCTTATACAGCAGAATTTGAAGATTCTGGGATTAAACCATGGCACCCACAAAGGAATAATTAATGTATCTGATGTGAGAAATGATACATTTTGAACAAAAATCCCTCTGCTTATCGCTTCCCTCAAAAGCACAATCTCTCAGGCACTGGTTGTCACTGTTTCCTGCAATGCCCCCCCCCGGCCCCCCAGGATCACTACGACCACCATTTCCAGGATCAGCCTAGAGACTGCTACTTAGAGTTAAGAGATCCCCTGGAGATCAATTCCACATCCATGCCAAGGGATACAAGAATATTCTATTTCACAGCAAGAGACTTTCTCAGCAAAACCAGAAGCTACCTGTTTGCTTGCATTTCCCCACAGTGGGAATCCATGTGGCATGCTTTGAGATCATTCTGTAGACTGTAAGACTCTAAGGTTCCAGCTAGAATTTCCTTGCACCTATTTTCTCCTATTGGCTTGCTGCTCTAATAAGACTCTTGGGATCCCCCTGGGTGAATACCTAGAAAAAGCACTGTAGCTTCCACCAAACTTCTGCTGCTATTTAGGTATCAGGGGACATAAGCTGAGATGAAAGGCCCCATCATGGTACATGCTGCCAGTGTCACATTCTGCTGCTCAGGACTCTGAAGGGTCTGTTACTTATCACAAAGATCTTCACCAGTGAGTCATTGCAGGAGTCTTTCACTACAGGTTTTAAATTGGACTCTGGCTGCACAAAGCAATGCTGATATTGAAGAGATGCAGTTAAAATAATCAAATTGTAACTAGATATACACCCATAGACCCAGGCACTTAGCATTTCTGGGGTCCTGAGCTCATTCATCATCATCACACAGAACCCAGGGTTTGCAAAGGGAACAGCAGTCAGTATTTTGCCCCCAGTACGCCCATGTTTGCATTATGTGACAGAAACCCTACTAGCTGATACTGCTCTGTGGTGTTCCAGAAAGTGCTGGTCTAAATGCAAATAGTTTATTTTTCATATTCCCTCTAAACATTCACATACTGTGTGGCAAAACCTACAATAATATTCAGCTTCTAATGATAATTTTCCCCTGCCTTTTAAATAGCTGCAGTCATAAGGCAATGGTGTTACTCATCCTCATATGTTGTGTCTGATAACATCTCTGGCAACTTGCTGTCACTTCAGACAAACACACATGAAAAGATATTTATGCTTTAAGCACAGTAGATTATTGCAGTTGACATAAAGGGAATATTACAAGACAAATTAATGTATCCTGCATGAAAAATTGCTGTTGATCCTTTGGAAACTTGTTTACAACATTTTAACATTCATGTCACACAAAAGGAAGGATGGTTTATCAGCTTAGTAGCAAGATGTTTTTGAGGTGATGAAGACAGCTTCAAGTTCTACTCTTCAGGACTAATGAGATAACAGATTATTTATAAACAAGAAAACTGATGTTAAAGTACTATGCATGCACACACTATGAACAAAGCACCTGTCCAAAAATATTTTCAAATGAAGAAATATAAACTGGTAAGCCTACAACTTAAACCCACATTAACAAGGAAGTGCATTCCCACAATCTCTGGCCCAACATCCTTATCTGATATGGATGCACAAACCACCTGAAACTCATGCCAGTGAATGCTGAGGCAAGCCTGAGATGTTCTCAAGACAGAGCCATTCCTTTGGCCTAGGAATGGGGTAAACTTGGGATCCTATTGCAAGCCCGTTGAGAAGCTGGTCATCTGACAGCTACTCAATAGCTTTGAATGCACCCTACTAACTGCTTATGACCTGAATCCTTCCTGGTCAGTCTTGGGGGGAAAACCACGGAGAGAGCCAGGTCAGGTTCTTCTGCTCAACAACCTTGTGATGCTCAGTGAGGTCAGTGCAACCCCATTGTATCCTTGGACCTTTCTGAGGCAGCAGCCCAGGAAAGATGTGTGCAGCCCAAAAAGACAGCAGTCTGAGAAGTCACACTGGGTAATAGGGGTCCCCAGCAAAGTGTTCACTGCAGAAAACAGCCACCAGCTCTTCTGGGACAAATACATGGAGGCAACAGCCCAACTTGCAGCTGAAGTGTAGGATTTCCAGCATGTGATGGGGCTGACCGACTAAAGAGCAGCTCTGTGGAGAAGGACCAGGGAGTCTTGGTGGGTGACAAGTTGACTGTGAGCCAGCAGTGTGTCCTTGAGGCCAGGAGGGCCAATGGGATCCTGCTGGCCACGCTCTTTCCTTTGGGAAGAGTGTGGCCAGCAGGGCAATAGAACTGATCCTGCCCCTCTACTTGGCCCTAGTGAGGCCACATATGGAGTTCTGTGTCCAGTTCTGGGCTCCTTAGTACAAGACAGACAAGGAGCTACTGGAGAGGGTCCATCAGAGTCCACAAGGATGATTTGGGGTTTCTCTGTCTTGCAAGAAGAGACTGCAGGAGCTGAGCCTGTTTAGTTTGGTGAAGAGAAGACTGAGAGGGGATCTCATCAATGCATATAAATATCTCCAGGTGCCAAGGGGATGGTGCCAGACTCTTCTCAGTGGTGCCCAGCAACAGGACAAGGAGCAATGGCTGTCAACTAAAACACAAGCAGTTCCACCTCAGCACGAGGAAGAATTTCTTTACACTGAGGGTGGCAGAGCGCTAGTACAGCTGCCCAGGGAGGTTGTGGAGTCCCCCTCCCTGGTGACATTCAAGCCCCACCTGGACACGCTTCTCTATCACCTGCTCCAGGTGACCCTGCCTTGGCAGGGGGTTGGACTGGATGCTCTCCTGAGGTCTCTTCCAACCCTAACCCTTCTGTGAAAAGCAAGGCTCAAAATACAGCTAGGCTGACTTAATCTGATCACACTTATAAAGAAGAAATTTAACAATCTTTGCAAAACTGATAGATTGTTATTCTGAACATAAACTCTATCTTCCTACTAAAAAGATTTTATTACCTTTCACGTACAAGTTCAATACTCTACCAGATTAAATTAGAGCTGTAAAAACTATTAACAGCCAACGTCTGTTGGGGACTATACAGTAGAAAAAAAATTATTTAAATCAAGTTTTATAGTCTTTAGAGATGCTGACTGGAAAGAACATTTCCACTAGTATCACAAAACATCCCACAGAGCTGGTCTTTGAATTCTTCATTTTACACTTGACTTTCAAATTAACTATTCAAGCAAAACTCTCGTAACAGGAGCTCAGAAGCTGGCAAAAGCCATGAAAGAACTGGGTACTACCTGACTGACAACATTAAAGAAAAGATTCTGTTATACTTTTTCTGGGCTTATATATACAGATTTTCTAATTGCCTCATCAAGGCTCCAAAATGTGCTGAATGCAAAGAATGTGAATGGTCTCCAGTGCTGAATGCAATGTGACTGCATAAGCACCAGAAGATTTGCAACCTGCTATACTTGCAGCTATACTGACTTAAAATTCATAAAGGTAACAGCCTTTGAATTATTACAAAATTTGGAGCTGAACAATTCTTAACAATCTAATTATGGTAATTGGATGATATCTTACTTCTTTGGAAGTCAATCAGAGTTCCTGCCATTAGCTGAAATAGAGCAGGGATTTCCTTCTAATACCGAGCAGGAATGTGAGCATGTTTCTCTGGATGATGCAAGCACAATTCAGAAACACTAATGAATTCATACTAACTCTTGTGGGCATGTCACACATTTTACAAATGGACAAGTTAGGGCAGACATTAAACAACTGCAAACAGCATGCAGCCAAGATTGGTATCAGAACTGAGATCTGCAAGTCAAAACTCTTTAAAAACTGCCTCCTATTCAAGTATTTTTTATTTCCCAAGTATAAAGGGGAAGGCCAATAATCCATCAAAGCAAAATAAATTAAAATTTTGTCCTGTTACTAAGGCATCAAGCAAATTTGATTTGCCCCATATGATTTCTCCTAAATTCAATGGCTTCACTCATATAAAACCTCGTCCCTCAAACAACCAGAGTTCACTGTTGCCCTTGGGAACGCAGCAGTGTTATAGAAATGTGACTTGAAGTTAGGAAAGACAGGAGTCCTTCCTTTTCTCACACTCCAGTCCCAGAAATTTTCTTTATTATTTTAACTCTTCTCTTGGAGGCAACCTTGAAGCATTACACACAGAGGGAAGAGTCTCCTAGCAGTGACCTTCACACAAATCTTTCACAGATTTCCCCTGTCTCCTCCCTATGCTCAGTGTAGTGCGTGAGCTGAAGTCCAAATGAACACCCTTTAAAGATTTATTACTATTTATCAGTTAAAGTCCAATAATCCCTGGCATATTCATATGGAAAAGCTGGATCTCATCACAGTACTCTTTAGACAGACAACAATACAAGATGTTTTTCTCACAAAGCAGTTTAGGTCCAGCTTTTCAAAAGGAAAGTCAGATAGAAGAAGAAGAAAACAAAAGCTCCAGGTATTGCCTTCTGTAACAGGAGCTAGAGCCAGATGCTGTTACAGCCCAATCCCTAAATGACTCAGCAACATTTGCTCCCAGCTAAAAAGCATTGAATTGAAAAAAAGCAGTTAGTTAATTAAAAACTTAAAATTCAATGCTGAAATTAAAATCTTTCCTAGAGAATGACAGAAGAGTCTTTAAATAATTCAGCCTTGCACAGCTGATTAACCAATATGCATCTTCTCTTTTGCTGCTGACAGAGGCGAATGGCAAGTTGCTTTTGAGATGCCTGTTCTGAGATGAGAAGATGGGAGAATTTTCTGTCATCTTGAGCAAGACAGACCTAAAGGGAAAGCTAAGAGAAAGCTGGTCCTGTCAGTAAAAGCAGAGAGGCAGAATGCCTGTTCAGAAACTCAGTATGTGCAGTAGTTAAGGGGAGGGTGTGAAAGGAAGCCTAGTGCTGTTCCTCTCGTTGCTGTTTTGCCCTCGAGTGTGCTTATTCGATTACACTCAGGAGGCTGGAAGCTTAAAAATTAAGAAGTTCAGCGATACTGTGACGCACAAGTACCCGAATAGAAATGTGCCTAGAACAGAATTGCAGCCACTCACAGTTCAGTAACGTCAGAGACCACGTTAAATAAGTAGTTAGTACTGCAAGTTAGTCCTCTGAAGAACTAGAAAGCCACAAGAGAAGGCACCTCATTAAATCTCTCTGGTGGAGCCCTCCTCCTTTTGCATCCTGTGTCAGGATTAAACTCATCACGCAGAAGCTGCCATCGTGTCAGCTTTAAGTGCACAGGAGTCATAACTCAGACCATTGGAGAACCACAAAATTGGTCCACAGATAACATAAATAAGATAAATCATGACAAGATGATGCATTTTAATGTCTCATACATTTCAATTTGTTGTTGTCATCATCTTCTCCCCATACATGCATGTACATCCATGCACACAGTGCCAGGAGTCTATTAGTTGGCCAACTGTCACATAAGTATTGGGAAATGTGATGATCCTATCCAGAGCTTGTTAAATGCCTCATAGCATAAAGCATCTGTCACCAAATCCCTGCCCATCCTGAGGTTCAGCCATCCTTCCTCCTTCTCTAGTCCACACCATTTCCATCCATCTGCCTGTCAATAACCTGAGTATCAGTTCTGCATGCCAGTTTTGGTTGGCAAAACCCCTTTTCACTCATCTTTTAGCCCTAGAGCTTCCTCATACTTTCTGTGCTTTCCTAAGTCATTGCTGCAAGGATGAAAAGGGAGGAGAGTGCCTTGGCACATCAGTTAGGGGACAGAAAGAAATGCAGATGGCAGAAACCTTTTGAGGACTTTCTGCTCTACTGTGAAAGCTGAGCTGGCTGGTGGTTTTCCTCTTGCTCATTCAAAAACTCCACCTGACATTCATGTGTAAGAAAATAAGCGAGCTTTACCCACATACCAGTTGTCCAGGAGAAGAAAAGTGAGGGGACAATGATCTTTCCCCTGGGCCGGACAATGAGTTAGAGCTTCTCTGAATGTTGATAGACATGCTGAAAAATGCTGAGGCAATCAGTGACAGAGGATGATTCTACCAGCTTACACAGTTTCTGTTTCCTGGGCCTTTGACCACTTATGTGTTCTCCAACAGCACAGTTAAACTTCACACTTAGACAGCATTTTGTAAATTCAAAACGTTGCAGAAATACTAAATGATTAAACCTCAGGATGCTAAAAATCCATTTTTCAATTGGAAAAGACAATGCAAAAGTGAGGGGCTTGCTTCCTTAATGTGGTAAAATCAGACATCCCATGGAATTAGTGGTTTGAGCTGCTCAATTGCCAACAATCTCATTTATGACGGCAACATTTATTTAAAAGAGCTAGTTTCATCTGCTTCTTGCTGTTAACTCTTTCATTAAAACTCTACCTAATGTGCCTTTCCTGTGAAATAAAACAGATTCTCCTTTCGATTCTAGAGACAGTGGCAGAGGTGAAGGAGGGACTATGGCTCAGATGAAGACTACATGTCCTGGTGGAATCAGATCTCAGTAGACTGGACTCCAGTCATCTGGTCTTGGTTCCGGCCTCTCAAGGACCTTCCAGCACAAAGAAGCAAACAGCCTGTCCACTGCTGTCACTGTTTTAAAATGGGGTCACTGAACCACAGGAACTGAAAGGTCCTTCCACAGGACCCCATCCAATGTCCTCCCCTGAGCAGGACCATCAACAACACTAAATGAGGGCAGTTTCAACTTTTTTCAGCCAAGTCTCAAAATCCTCCATGCATGGAGATTTGACAGCCTACTGGGCAAACTGTTCCAGCACTGCACCCTGCTCCTGGTGAGTCTGTGAAATCCAACCTGGACCTCCCAAGTGGGAAGCTGTTGCCATTACCTATTGTATCATCTGCTATGGCAGAGAGGTATTAGGTTTTGCCTTCTTTGTATCTCCCTGCTGGGTGGTTGTGGCCACCTCCAGCTCACGTCTCAGACACCTCTTCCCAGCCTAAGCAAGCCCATCTCTGTGGGGGTACATCCTGCAGGCCCCTGAACACACAGCAGCCCCACTGGGCCCTGACAGTTTCCCCACATCCCCCCTGACCTGGGAAGGGGAGCCAAGGCCAGACACAACAACCCTGGTATGACCTCACCACCACTGACTGGTTCTGAACAAGTAACTTGTCTCAATGCTGGATTCCTCCCACCCTATTTTGGATGGCTGCCTACCCTATTTGTTATTAGCTGTGTCCTCCACAACCTGCAGGTCCTCTTCAGCAGGACTTCTTAAGGCCACCACTTCCTGGCTTGGGGAATGGATGCTGCACCAGCAGATCCTGGTGCAAGAGCAGAGCTTATTACTTCTGGTGTCTCCACAAGCCTCCTGTTAAACCATTCCTCAAGTTTAACAAGGTCCCTCTGGAGCAAAGTTTTGCCATTCACTGCATCAGCACAGTCCCCTTTCCTTGCCGTTGAGGATCATCTATAAATTTGAGCAGTGTCTCATTTTCTAGCTCATGGCTGAGAATACTGAGCACTAGCAGCCTCAGTACTGACTCTCCCAATCTTTGCTGCCCTTTCCTTGAATCCATGCTGTTACATGCTGAGGTCTGGGGGTTGTCTTGGCCTGTAAAGGCAAAGAAATTCACTGAAATTCATGTTCCCAGTATCATCTGTTAATAAAATTTCTTTAGCATGTACCAAGGAAGACTAATGGATTATTTAAAATACTTTATTCCCCCACAGGGCCTAGGAGACTCATTGAAGGCCAGACCTCCTTACAGAGAGTACCTTAGAAAGTCACTGCCCCAGAGTCCAGGAGAATGAGGGAAAAGACAGCTGGCAGCTACAAAGAGACAGGCAGTGACAACAGCACACATGGAAACAAAGAGGAGCTTCAGTCACATCAACAGTGACCATTGAAGCACATGTAGCTCAAAATATTTTTGCTACAATGCCAAACCATAATTTCTGTGCCTTGTCTCCTCAGTTTGCTTTTCTTATTTTGATTGCACTGTGATTTGCTTAAAAATTCAATTTCTGCTGAGGAAGAGCCATTTTTTCTTTACTTGTTCTGCAAACTGCCTATCACACTTTTGGGCTCTGAAAACTGTGAATTGACTGAAATAATAAGGACACTACTTTTTCCAGCAGTGAAAGAGCTGGAAAAAGTCTCCACTCTTCATGCAAGCAAATACCCATGGGGCTTCAACATGGGTTTCACATGAGTACAAACTGTGGAAGTTCAAGCTCTCGATGCACATTATGGATGAAAGACTGTACAGCTCTTTTGCTCTAAAAACAAAAAGCACGGCCACAGGGGATCTGCCCACTGAATGGGGCATGCCAATCATCTCACATGTTGCAATCCTACCTTCAGCATGTCTTATAAGTGAATTCTTTGTCTCAAGAGAGAAATGTTTCTCTTAAAAAATAACAAATTTCAACAGCACAAAGCCTAACTATAATAGAGAAATGTTACATGAAATTCAACTAAACAGGACTAACCATGATACATCATATGAGTTTTCTTCTTCCAAAAAGAATACTTAAATGTCTCTGAAATGTCACCACAGCCCTAACTAAGCATTTTTGCCTCAAAAAACAAACTGAGGAAGTCACATAGATTGTCAGGGAAAAGGTGGGTCGAGGTGTATCTGCAAAGATATACAAAGCTCTTCTGACCAACTGCATTCACTTTTCAGCCTTACTGAAAATATCTACTGAGAAAAAAATCAAGCAGTTAGACTTATCATTCTGTTGGCATCCTGAACAAATTACCTTTAGCTCATTGACATTCTAATTTTCTAGAAACAGGCATAGTTATGCTAGAAAGGTTATGACTTGTGTATTTATATTGGTTACAATTATTCTATGCTCTTTTCACTTTCGTAAGATATAGCATAAATGAGAAATCCCATTTTATTTGGTTTTTGTAAGCTGTAGAATGAAAGAACTACTGTCTTATTAAAAGACTATCTCTCTACTCTAGTTTTAGCCTGGAGATAACAGAACAAGGAATGGATGGCAGGGTGAATTGGAAATGGATTGTGGCTCATAATACGGATTTTACACAGCCCAGAATGACACTCAAGAGTTTAGAAACTGGCTCTGCCCAACAGAGTGATTACAGCTGATGGTTTCAGTGAGTCCCCACCACAAAGCCATTACCATTATCAGCATCACAGTGAGACATCTCAGTGCTAAGCTGGTGTAAATGAAACTTGTGTGGCTCCTGCACTGCAGACCCACAGTGAATTTTGACCTCAGTGCTGTCTCTTATCTGCACTAAGCCCTAAGTGCCTCCCAGTGCTTATCCCTGTGGAACAAAACCACAGTGAATGTTACTTCTGGAATGAGCAGGTACATCGGATAGCACGTGCAGGAGGTACCAAAGTGATTCAGGAGCCCAAAAAGATCTGGCACATGAGTGGGGACAGCTTGCCTTAACACAACTATCCTTGCCTTCCACTTCCCACTCAGGTGACAGATGACTTTCCTGCTAGCTAAGGATGAGTGGAAGCACTTCATTTCACAAACTGATGCATTATGGTAACTGGTGCAGTATTTTATGCAGCACAGTATGAAAGGAATTCAAAAGTAAGCTGAGTGAATTTAAGCTACTTCTTTGAAACCACCCATGTTGTCCTTAAATTCACGAAGGTCACTGGTGTTCTACAGGACAGCAAGGAATGATGCTTAGGACTTAGTTTTAATAAGGCTGCTTTTAAAAGCCCATACTGTAAAGACCATATTACTAAGAGAGGAGAGATCTTACCTGTTATTTCACTTTTACACCATTCACATAATTTGCCTACATTTTGCATTTCACCCGCAGGTCACTTTTCTTTTCGTGACTGTTCTACCTTCCTTTCCTAATTGGAGGCATTAGCACAAGGCTGCCCAATCTCGTGGCAAGGGATGTTGTTTAAAACCAGACAATATTCAGCTTTCTTTGACTTCAAACAAAACCTTATGACCACCTGTCAAATGATCCAAGGTTCAACAAACCCATGGTTTTTTGAAAGCATCGCTTCTGGCCTTAAATCAGCCTGGCAGCCTTCTATTAAGGGGGGAAAATAAACTCCCCCAGGAATAAGCTAGTGGAGGCAGCAGACGTGTAAGCTGTAACACAACAGTGAAGAGCAAACAGAGAGTTCTCCTATTTCTAGTGACATCCAGCAACATAGGATTTACCACTATGGCTTTTCAATAACCCGAGTCCTACATGGAGTGAATGTGCTATAGACTGTTATGAAGCTGTTGGCAGAGACTCCATAAAGGTTACAGGAGATATCCAAGCCTCACTGAATAATGCTCCCTCCCTCTTTGCCTTTTAGATAAAAATAAATATTGCAAGGTCATATGCAGCAGAAATACACTGCTGACAGCATGTCACTATGGAGGCTCTAATAAGCCCATAGGCGTTTGTGCATGTATGTCATATCTGACAGCATGAACTTTCACAGTTCCTGCAGGCAGCGTTTTTCATCCCAATTGTAAGGTTTTAATGGCTTTTCTATTAAACTGTTTAGCTTTTTTTTTTTTTAAAGAAAAAAAAAAAAGAACAACATGCCTTTTCTGTCCACATTTTACAAACATAGAACTGGTCCTGAAGGGAGCATGCAGGCAAAGACTTGTAGAGTGAGGAAACTTTCAAACCATTTCCATCTTTGGAGATGAGCTTTCAGGGTATTTAATTTAGTTAAGTCTCAGTATGGCTGTAGCCCTTGTTCTAGATATGGTTGATAGGTTTTTTCCTTTAGGAGAAATGTGTAAAAGGAGGCAATCAGAACTGCTGAAACAGAAAACTGTGTTCTTTTGGTGGCCTTCAACACTGAACAACTACTGAATTTTACTGAATTTACTGTTGTTCAGAGGAATCCTGTTTTTTCCATTAAATGTAATCATACACCTACCAACATGACTGATTTTGGGAGGAAAGGTACAGCAGTCACTTTCAGCTTTTGGCATTCTTGTAGAAAAATTGATTTGGAACTTTGAATGGAAGGATATGGAGACAAGAAGAAAGTTGGTGAGGTGCATGAAACCAGCATCCTCTCTCCAGAGCTATAATTCAGCATTCAAGCACAGACAAATGAGATGTGTAATCTTCAAACCTTTGTGATTTGAGATACCTGATATTCAGACCTCTGCCAGGAACTAAACACCCTGATATGAAAGCCAAAAATAACAGGCCTGACTTACAGTGACCATCTCTTGCTATCCTTTATACACTGGTCCTTTCCAAATGTGTCAGTCAGTTTTCATACAATTTTTCAATTTGCATAGAAAATAGAACTGAAGTCAGTATGAGCACTGGATCTGATACTTAGGAAGTTTAAATAAAACCTGCTAATTCTGACAGTTCTTTTTGCAGTCACCATTACCTGGAATCCCTTTCTAGCACGTTTGTGAGACAAAGGCTCTCACATACAGTGGGTACTCTTAGGATGATTGCTGATGTCAAGTTTGAATGGTAAATAAAGTTTTCATTACTGCTTGTCTAGTGAGTGTGAGAGGCATTATTCGAAAAAATAACACTGTACATTTGACTGATTTTGCAAAGAAACTCATGCAAATCCACAAATGCTTAAAGGGTGACTCTGAAAGAAATTAGCATAGAATCATAGAGTGGTTTGTGTTGGAATGGACCTTCAAGATCATCCTGTTCCAACCCCCTGCCATGGGCAGAGACACCTTCCATTGGGCCAGGATGCTCAAAATCCCAATCAACCTGGCCTTGAACACTTCCAGGGATGGGCCATCCACAGCTTCTCTGGGCAACCTGTGCCAGTGCCTCGCCACCCTCACAGGGAAGAATTTCTTCCTGCTGAGTAATGTCTATCTGCCCTCTGTCAATTTAAAAGCATTACCACTCATCCTATCACTACTTTACATGAAAAGGTCATCCCCGTCTATTCTGTAGGCCCCTTTTAAGAACTGGGAGGCCACTGTAATGTCTCCCAGAGCCTGATCCTGAATAATGTTGTACATATGCTTTTCTCCTTTAAAATGCTGTATAAGCTTTACTACTTTTGAAGGTTTCAAATACAAATTGCAGAATGCCTCTAAATGCAAGGTTGTCTTTCTTTGGAAACAGCAGACAACTAGAGCTTGGTAAACATTTCACACCACTGCACAGCCCACAGAGCCAATAAAATGGTCTTTTGAAGAAATACTAACTTGGTACAGGTAGATGGAAATCAGATAGCACCTTGTACTAAGGTAAGAGCATGTCCTTTGTAGTAAATGAAGTGTACAAGACCCAAACCACACCAAATAGGGTGGTGAAAAATTATACATAAAGCCATAAAAAAACAACCTCCATGGTCCTATACAGTTCAGTCTGCAATCCCTGAAGAGAGAAATATACAGAAAACACAACTTAATGCTATTAGTTGAAACATTAAAGTGTGTTCAAGGGTTTGATAGCAGCCTGCTATTTGAAGTTTTTAATACCTTGTGTGGGGAAGATGAAGGCTGATCAAAGATCATTGTTCATCAACAATTGGAACATCAACAATTCTGAAATATAACAGCACTCAAAAGAATCAAAATATTTCATATTTTCTAGGGGGCTTAAGTACTGGGTAAAGCTAGCACCACCTACACTATAGCATACAGAATAATCTTAGCTTCATAGAAATAATAGTGACAATTTGTTCCTTGGCCTCTAGACTTTCAGCAGGGCTATCAATTTATGACAGAGGCTTTCTGGCACATGGATACCTACCCAGTCAGAAACAGAGTTGCAGCTGCCATTTATTTCATGAAGATCACTCTAAAACCTTTGGAGCTGCTAAATGTTGGCCTTTATAATTCAGATACTTTTAATGTAGTACCTTCCCTCCCTAGCCAGCCACTTCAAAAATATCAAATCATATCTGCCTTTCCATTTTGTCAATGATGTACCCTCTCACGGGTGCTGACACTTCCTTCAATTTTGCACTTATTATTTCAAATAGATTAGAAAGCTCTGTCCTGCCTTAGCGTTCAGCATATCAGGTGAGACTTAGGATGATCTCAGTTACAAGAAAATTGTCAGTTTTGGGGGAAAATGCTCTAATGTCTGTCATAGTTCCTTAGCATGATAGTCCGGTTGAAACTAAAACCTTTATATAGTGAGAAAACAAAGACACTTTTAGCCCAACATATATTCTTCTATGGCTAGAAAATTACCTACTTCAGTCATGAATAAAATCAATCTTTATCTTCTATAAGCAAAGGAACTATCCCACACTTTCCCTCTCCCTCTTTTAGCATTCGCGAAGTACCAAGCCCAGTGACTACATCACTCCTCATATGCACGTAGCACTTACTGCAAGGAGAGAACAGGAAAACCCCACATAGAGAATGTGTGTGTACTTGTTCTGAGTGCTCCTCCTGTTCCTTGCAAAGGTAGTTTCTAAGTATATATAAAAATATATAAATTTAATCTTCCTAATACATAAGAGGATATATAGTTTGAAAGAAGAAATCTGTGTTTTTTCATGAAGGCAAATAATTTTTTCCAGTCAGCTCTGCTTACACCTCACCATGCATGGAAAACTCATGGTGACAGGGGATTGCTTTGTGCTGCCTTGATAACAAGCCAATTACAAAGTATCTGAAAAATATGGCCACCTATAAAATTACACTGTAGTTAATGACGCTCAGATACTGCCCCTAAAATGGAAAGAAAACCAAAAAAACAAAACCCAACAATCCAGAAACCTGTCTATTAGATGTAGTAATAATCTGGCCATGAAATGATAAAGGTTTGACAACCCATAAATTGCAAGCATTCGGTTTGGCTGCTGGGAAATTGCTTGCATACAAGTCACCTCAAATCCAATAACCTTTCCTGAAAGTTTGATTATAAGTGAGATTATAACTCTATTATATTAATCACTGCAGAAGAAGCAGACAAAAAACTCCATACCAGACAACACCCTAATTGAGAACAATAAGAAAGATGAATAACATATGGCAGTTCACATAGGTGCCATGGCACTGTAATTGCTAAATTCAATTAAAGGGAAAAGAAGTTGAAGATTCTGCTACTGCTGTGATTTGCATATTACAGTTCAAAAAAGAAAGCCTCTCAAAAACTAGACTGTACTGAAATCAATCCTACAACAATAACAGCAAAAAAGGCAGAAGAGTTTTGGATAATAAATGCCAATATGAATTTGCAGTGAATATGCATACATGACAAGAGAATTGTTCATAAAAGACATAATAAATATTTTGCATTTCTGTAGCACTTTTCATCTGAGTTTTAAAATGTGATTCATAACAGATTAATTCTCACATAAGCAAATGTCACACAGGGATTTAATTTACTTGCCCAGAACAGCAGCACATTTTAAGAAAAGGCCAGCAGGCTTTTAATGGTATCAGGTAACACTATGAAATAGGACAACAAATGAAGCAGCTCTTTTCCAACCAAGTCACATCTAAAGAGAGAGGAACATAGCACCATGACAAGACCTCAGCTGGTATCCACAGCCATCTTTTACCAGAATACGTCTTCTGCTTAGGCAAAAGAAACAAAACTCTTTTGTACTCTCATAAAAGTTAGATTACAAATCATCAGAAAGGGGGAATACCCTTGCATTTGCCATTTTGCTGCTAAAGGCAGGCCACCTCCTTGAATCATGTCCTCATCATGGTAAATACCTCATACAATGGCTTACAGACTGACACATTTTCCCCTGCGGAGAAGGATGGAAATGAAACTAAATGTTAGTGCATTGATCATTCAGAAAGCACTCCTGTGACTGCTCAGAGATGTTCTTCAGAAATGTAACCACCTACAAAATCAGTGGAGCAGCTGAACAGACATGGAAGTGTCTGGCACACAGACATGAACGAGTAACCTCTCTGAGGACTTTGCACAGCTAAATTACGTAGGTACTAAAGCAGTGGTGAGAGGATGCAAGGTGAGTACCTACAGAATAACACAGGACCAAGACCACAGAAATTTATACTTATTCTAAGCAGAAGCACAAGACAATAAAGTTCTGTCTGTTGGTGGGCTCATGTCTCAAAATATTGTTTTTCAGTGTTTTGTTAGGCTAAATTTTTAAAAGCCTAAACAAAAGAATGCCTTGAAATTAATTAGGATTAAGCATACCACAATCATTAGGAGGCTAAACAGCAACTTGCTTCCAGGGCACCATGCCGCCTCCAGCCAAACCTCATTATCCTTCTGAACCCTAGTTAGAGAATAAATGGATTGACCTATTTATTTCATGTCTAAATTTTATTAGAGGATTAACTTATTTATTTAGCATTCAGCAGTGACAGCAGCAAAGGTATTTGTATTCTGTGAAGTGGTCTAGGAGAGGTAGAGGGGATGACTGAATGAACTTTGCTGATGGAACTGGATGGGTGAATTCCCGCCATCAGTGTCAGTTCCTGTATGTATCTCTCTCTGCTCCAATGACAAGCACACAGCAGCTTTTTTGCTGGCCTTACACACTCATTCTTAAATCACTGATATTTAATTTGCGTTTTTCTTATCTCCAGTTTTAGTGTTTTTCCACCTGTGCACACTGGTTTCTTTTTAGCTACTTTTCTGCTTAAGCAAGTCTTGCTGATACTTCATCTCTAACAGCATCTAAATCCTGCTTGCCACCATGATCCCCCAATTTCCTCCCTCTCTCCCTTTTTTGGGATTCAGCCATGAAATCAAAGATGAATCAGATACCAGACATACACATTGTCAGCAGATTAAATTTATTGCAACTGCATGTTACATTGCTTGTAATGAGAGAAATTGAAGGGGGAAAAAAAGCCAGAAAACATCATGAAATATCAGACAACTGCCCAAATTTATCTCTGGGACCAAGCTATGCTACAAGCCTAATAAATGCATAATAAAGTGTGCAGAGCCAAGGCCATAACTCAAACAAGATCTGGCTACCAGCACAGGAGACTCAGCAGCAACCACCACCTTTGAGGAAGTACAGCTACCATGCAGTTCAGGTCTCTGCATCCAGCACTTTGTGGTCTTCGGTGAGACTTTCCCTTTTGCCCCATATTTCATTTGTAAAAATCAGAACTCTGCTTAAAGTAAAAACTTTATAAGACACAAAAACAGTGAAAGGCAATCAGGAGTATTTATCAATAAATAAATGCAATCCTGTAATTAAAAAAATAAATACTTGGCCTCATCCAAAGGGCACTGAAATTTTCCATTCCAGCATCTCAGGTTTGTAGTCTTCTCATTAGCTCCAGGAAACTTTGAGATAACCTTTTTCATTTAATCTTCTACAACAGAAGTGTTTTTGTACATGACCTCACCTTTAACAGAAATGCAGATCCTGGAAACCGCTATACTACAAATAATATGAATCCTGAAATATCCCTCTAATGTACCACCAGGTCAGACAAGTCTTGCTGTGTTCTAAATACAGCTGGTCTTTGTAGCACACCTTATCAAGGCATTTCTAAGGTGCACATTGCCATAACCAAATAACGTAGGAATATTCTATTAATTTAGCCATGAATAATCTGCAAACAGATGGAAAGTTCTACAAACATTTTTTTCCCCTGGAAATTATTTGAAGTGTTCTTTGTGTGCAATATAGATCACTCTTCAACTGCTTAGGAAGTATGTGTTTTAGACAAGTCGTTCTTAATTCACTATTTGAACTTTCATGTTTGCACTGAAATCCAAACACACCCTCTGACTGGATGAGCATTAACTCTTAAGAGGCAACACTCCTTCCTAGGACTGACTGACTGCAGCACTTCTATGCTAACCAAGAAAATATAAGAGATGCAGCTCACTCCTAAGAAGAGTCAAACAGAAGGAGACAATTAAGCCATAATACAAATAAGCTATTTCAAATACAACCATTTAGATGAGCAAGCAACGTGCTTAGGATGGTGTTTGTAAAAGCATTCAATTCTACGTTCTTCAGGTAAGACACTTCTCATTATATGATGGCCATCTTATTTACCAGAGTCAGGGTGCAAAATACTCATCTGATCCTGCACAACAGGCTTCCCTTAAAAATCCTCCTTACCAGGATCTTCTCCTACAGAGCACTCCATGATCTGCTATGGATTTAGTCCCATGAGTCAGCTAGGATCTACAAGTTTTTGTTACTCTCGCAGCTCCTTGGGCACAGTAGCAGCATGTGTGGGGGTTGGCGCATTATTCTCTTGCATCAAAGGAAAAGACAAAGTTTTTGAAAACTGTTGTCCTGTATTTTTTGGGAAGAGGTTAGAATAATTGTGGTATTCACAGCCAATTTCCCAGCTCGAAGTATGAAAAAGCAGTGATTTTCTTAGAACAAGTGTATAGGTCAAAATTTAGGCATGTGTCCCAGCATATTACCTTGCTACCATGATGTGAATCCGCTCTAAGGACTGACTGACAGGGTGGCTCAGAATCTTTGCTTTCACTGCTGAAACCACCTACAGGGCTGGCCAATTAGTGCCAGCTCCTGTGGACAGTGCTTTGATGGAACAGAGTTCTCCAACACATTTCCTGCTGACCATCAAGCACCCTGCAGACAGCAACGACTTCCAGCACCTGGTGACTGGCTGAATTTAAGCCAGTGACCCAAGTCTGAAAAGGTCCCATACCCATCACCAATCTCCTGTCTCACTGGCATTGTTTATTGCTGTGAAGACAGAGAGCTGTTCCTAGAAGCCTGCTGTGTCCAAGCACGCCTGTGCTGGAAGGGGGGCAAAGAACACTTCTCCAAGTACTTGTTTTGTATCAAGTTCCCCACTTGGGAAGTGATGAAGGCATCAGATGGAAGCCTTGGCCCATTGCATAAATCAGATTTTGCATAAGTAGCTAATGTCAGCCTTGGGGGGAGGGGATGGAGGAGATGAAGTGTTCATTTCTAGAGACCAGCACAGGTTTTGTGCTTCAAAAGCATTTGGAAGAATATAAATCAAAGCAGAATATGAACCAGCAGAGCTAATTCACTGCCTCACTGTTTCATTTCAGTTGCATCTTTCTCAATCTCCTCAGCCAGGTTAACAGGGCCTTTCCTTGAAAGTTACACAACAAATCAAATAAGTGGGTGCTGGGAAGAAAAGAAGAGAGGAGGAGAGGTAAAATTTATTACTGCCTAAAAAGGGAAGGTGACTCATAAGAGAGTGGTATTAGCAAAGTGACAGTATGAGACGAAGAGGGAGCGCTTTGAACTCATTCTAATGATCTAATGACTAATATAATCCATTAAGAAAAGCAAGGGCAAGATCTTTTTCACTGATTAACGTTGTAGCTTATCCATGTCTTTAATAAAAAAAATGTAATATATACTGCTCCTCAGCTATCTGCATGTTTAATTAAAATGCTGAAAACTTTCAGAAAGCATTTATTTCACTCCATCAGATGAAACAGTGAAGTATCCTACCCTTCACCATGGATCCAGAAGAAGTAGAATAGAGCAAGAAGAATGGAAAAAAAGGAAGAACAGTATCATAATTAATACAAGAACATCTGTTGGCTTAGCAACATACCTTGAAAGCATGGTGTGTGAAACCCCTAGACAAATACTACAAGAATTTAACACTAATATTTTATGAAGCAGATGTTTTCTTAAAGCTAGAAATAGTATAAAATACCCCAAAATATTACAATTCTGCTCTTAGACTTCAATGATGTATAAATGAATGTAATTTACTTTTAGGGGCATACATGAATCTCATGCAAACAATCACAACATTGTTTAGGCCAACCAACGTCCACACTCACCATTTACTCTAAAATTGTATATAAATCATTAATACCTTCAAACTGAAATTAGAGAGCAGGCTCACTTGATGTCTCTCCAAGTATTTTGCAATCACTTAAAACTGAGTTGCTGCTATCAGAAGACACTCCAGCCTGAGTGCAACTAGGGTTCTGCTGAGCACTGTAGAAATAAATACCTTTCCTGCTCAGACTGACCCACTGCAGTCATGCATTTTAAAAGCACAATACATTATTAAAATAAATTCAATTCAAATGAGCAGCTGAGCTATTTCTGGTTCAAAACAGCAGTCAGAGGCCCAGATCCCATTTCGCTTGGTCACAGCTGAACTGCTTGATCATAGTCTTGACTACTTTGAAAATGGAAGCCTCTTGCCAAGGCAGTGTTCAGCTGACTGACTGGAATGGTGGTGGGCCAAAAGCCCTGTTCAGCCACACTCCATCCTGTGGATTCTTGGCCACTGGAAAACTAACATATTCAGTGCTGATTCAAGAGACAGCTGTAGCAGCTGCAATCATAGGGGTTTTTTAAGGTGACAAAATAGGTGTAAGGGGTACAAAAAGAGTGCTTGCTAATTCTTTGTAACTGTTTTAACATTTCACCAGTAGTTGCTTATTATTCATAGATACTGTATTTGTACATTCAGACCATACTTGTGACTTTGCACAGCTTTGAGCAAATCCCTGTTCATTGAACACTTGCCTTTTTTATCCCTTTTGGGTTCTTTTGAACACAATTGACCTACTCTGGGGTAACACTGGTATATTCTGAAAGACATGGCTAAAGGAGTTATCTAAAATATTAGAGGTTTTATATTTAATAACTCTTAGAATAACAGAGAATTTCAAAGAGAAACTCAGCATTAAACCAGTATTTTTAAGGATTAAACAGGTGATCCTGACATTCTGAACACCAGAGAATCAACATGGGACAAGTTAAACAGCTTCAGAGCTGAGAAATGAGTCTTGAAACATGATAGAGAGGAGCTGAGTACTAAGTAAATATTTTCATGAGAGAGGAGAGTGAGCCTTCCGATATAGTATACACTGAGAAAAATACAACAGGCAACAAAGACTTCAACTGTCATATAGGTAGTGCAATCATAAATAAAAAGTCAAATCACTGATAAATAGAAAGGATAGTACAAGCAACCTACACTGTAACAAAGCTCAGTGTCAAATGGCATGCAGGAAGAAAATCATGGCAATAGTGGCTGCATGAAGACACTTGTTTTGGCAGTGACACGGAAAAGGATGCAGTTGTAGCATCAGATGGTCAGCTGAACTTGGGACTGCAGTCAGGCAGCTGTGGTGGGAGGCCCAGCCTGTGTTGCTCTGACATGACAACTGAATTGGACTTGGAGCACAGGCAGAAGTTTCAGAGAGCTGGTACCTGACTACAGCTCTCAGTACTAGCAACGTGGCTTTGGGTCAGGCTGTGAAAGGAAGTAGAGCCTGGAAGAAGTGTGACTACAACCAGAGAGGCCTTTTATACAGAGTCCTGACCTTGACATCTTTTAAAGCAGTTCTGTTATAAGGCAAAAAATAAACATTTTTAGCCAACTAATGAATTTTCAGGATAACCATTGTATAAAGGATAAACTGAATATGACCTTTCTGCCCTCAAAATGCTTTTCCCGTATTTCAGTCTCTTGAGATCCCCACATAAATTACAATTAGTATCTACTGCTTTTATCAGAAACTTGGTTATTTTCATCCTCTCTCTTCAAACAATTGAAACAATGAAAAGCTTTTACAAAGTTTAGTGTGCCTTACACACTGCCACTCAACACAGCAAGCAAAGTAAATGGTAGCCATCTCTCATCAAGGTGTATTTTTAATAAATAGCTTACTGGAATCAATACAAAGATTGCTAGGTCAATTTCTATCCACTATGTACACAGGAGGTCAGATGATCTAATGGTCTCCTTTGGCCTTAAAATCTATTAACTAATTTTTTTTCCACAGATGACCAAACACGACTCAAGAACAAGTCTTCACAGTCTACCACCCTGCACAAGGAAAGGGAAGGGGAAGCCACCTGAGCAGGGAAATGCAGCCCTGCTGCTGCTGCACATGATGGGATTAATTCAATTTTATCCTATCCACCATCTTTAACTGCTTGTAACATTTTTAAGAACCTCATGCATTAAATCAAATGTCAAGACAATCATGTCACTCAAAAGCTTTTCCCAAGCTTAAAACAACTGCTTCCAAATGCAATCTCTCTGGAGGCTGACTTGAACATACTACAAGTTCTCCTCCCAGAATGAGTAAGGCTCCTACTACAGCTCTCAGGCTTTATGGACCTCCCAGCCTAAGGAGACAGGGGACTGGGAGACTACAAAGGCAAGTGACTGTTAAACCTGTATTGTGGGAAAGGAAATAAAAACTAACAAACAAAACCCGAACAAGCAAAACCCACAAAACAACACACCCACCACCACCAAAGAAACCCAACAAATAACATTTTCTTAATGAGGAAGACATTCTTCAAAGTTCAACTTCTTCAAAGGAACTTCGAAGAATGTCCTCATTAAGAAAACCCTATCATCCCAAAAGATTTTAAACCACAGTGTCGGTTTGATTTCTTTATATGATCATATCTGTAGCAGCACAGTATGGGAGAGAAGTCTCACAGCTCAGTCTTATTTAAAACTGTACAGTCCCACCAACCCTGTGAAGCCTGGCTGGGTGCTGACTGGCAAGAGCTTGCCAGAGAATTCCCACTTCTGGTAAAAGAATACTCTGAAGCAATACTGCCCAGATTTATAAGAATGCAAGTCAGTACAAGTGTGCTACTTCCAGACTGAAAAGAAACCATTAGAAAATATGGCGAAAATTAAGGAACAATACAATTATTTCCTGAAAAAAATTAATATTACATGAGCTCTCTGCTTCTTAAAGCAATGCTGATGAAAAGATTTTTGCTGTTTTTCCAAGTTTAGTCTTGTAATATCCCTACTAGGCGAGCATATGCATTCGTAATTTGAGGACAGTGAGCTGAAATACAGAGTACAAATATGACACTGTGATTTGCTAGGCAGGACTACAGATAGAAGTGGGATTGTATCCTTCTGAATTATTAATAAAAACATGTCCAATCATTCCCTTTAATAGCACTCCCTCAGTACAGTAAAGTATACAGAATCCTTTAAGAAAAGGCCGCTTCTCTTTTGTAAAAAAGATATATTTTTAAAGTATTTTAATGTCATTTCTTTCAGAAACTATCCAGTTATCTAAACTATCAAAGACTATTGTAAATTTTTATTAAGCTGCAAATAAGTTCTACTCAAGAAGAAGTAATTGCTATTATGAGCATAAAAAAAGGAACAATGATGAATGCATTACAGAAGAAAGAGAACCAGTAGCAGAGACTGAGCAGGAGACTGCTTGGAAGTGCCCACGATGCCCCAGGGCAGACCGAAGTAGGACAGATCCACATTCCTTCAATGAAACTATTCAAGCCAACTGAAACATGCAATCTTTTGGAAAGCAGGATGCTTCCCATGCTTAAATGCTTCACTGAGAAGGCCTCTCTACAAGGGAAGGGATTGCTAGTAAAAAAAAAAAAAAAAAAAAGGGAGAAATGTTTTTTTCCCCCCCTCTGCTTGGGATAGTTTAATCACACACATCTCTTTAGTGAAGAAAGACTACAAGTCAATCCAAGCCCTGTGAAAGGTACCAGTGAATGACATTTCTACCAGTGACTGCTGTGAAACCCATGCTGAGGAAAGGGTTTTTCTGTGAAACCCTGAGGGATATTTCTGCAAGGAAAATACAGGAATGCTTTGTGGAATTAAACAAACAAACAAAACCTTAACAATTTGGTCTGCAGGATGTAGATTGCACTGCCTAAACAAGTTTCACCTCCATCAAAAATAAATCAATGTGAATGACAACTCCTCTTGAATCTCCAATAAAAAATTTAAGTTTCTCCCATTTTATATTGATTTAATACAAAATAATTTAGAAACCTTCTCTTGCTGTAGCATTGAAGTTTATACCTCATACACAGAAGTTACATGGTGGGTTTTTTAGGAGATACCTGAAGACATGAAAGGTAAGAACAATCACAAGCAGAGGTTTTAATCATTCCTGTTCTAGAGTATAGACCCTAAGTCTTTTCAATCATTCATGCCAATTGTTTTTTATACTGATTTCTTGAAAAGACAATGCTTCAAAACCAGCCATTTTTACTTAAGATTTTAGGATCTAAGGTTCTCTGGGTCTCTTCACCCTAACTCCAAGCCTGGCATACTGTTTTACTGAAAAAAAACATACTTCCTAAGATATTTTAAGTACAGAAGGACAGTAGTCCAAGGTTGTGTGCCTAAATGTGTGCATCTTTGTATGTATCCTAAAGCCCACCAGTGAAGGTTTCCAGGAGAGAGCTGTGATGAGTTCCTTTACAGTCACTACCTTCATTTTATACCACTAAAGGGAGAGGGCTTGCCCCATTTTCCATTTGCACTGCCCTGACCTTTGCAAATCCACAGCTCTTATGCTCAAGGCCATTTCCCCTGCCATGAATCTCCGTGTCACCACAGCTACTCAGCCCCTGACAATGTTGCTCCGTGCCATGGCAGCAGATACAACAGCCCACAGGTTGTGCGTTCAACCAACCTCCCTCTCCTCTGGCTCTCTGGGCTTCCTCCTTTCCTTGAGCAGCTCCAGAGAAATAAAGTTTGGTCTCACATTAGGGTGAGGAAATCTGTTGCCACCTTCTCTGTTTTTTATCATTTACAAAATTTATTATTTAGTCACAAATTCAGATGCATTTATGTATTTAAACTAAATTTCAAGGAAAGAGAGAATACATTTTCCAGTCAATTGACTACTATACCAACAGCACAGTCTCTTTGCAGATAAAACTTTGCTCTTGTAGAATTTGGCTTTGTATCAACTTAGACTGTAAATTGCAAACTAATGAATTTTTATTGGCAGAGGAAAACATTTCTGCTTTTACAAACCACAGCATTTACTAGTAAACAAGATTACTAGGAACAATTCCCACTTTCCCCAGCAACTTAGTTACTTGTCTCTTACAAGGCTCATTGTTGATTCATTCCTCTCTGTGGTCCCACTGTAATGAGTCTACTCCTAACCACCAGATAAAATTACACCAACTGAATGCCAAGTTTTGTGAGTCCTGACATTCTGAAAAGAATATACCCAAGTGATGGGCACAGGAGTTGGTTTTACCTTGATGCCACCAGAGCTCTAGGTTTCAGCTTTAGAAGCATCTCTCAATCTTTGCATGTCTTTTCAGTAAGATGAAAATAAGATAATCAGACCAAAATAATTGCTCATCTTGTCAGCCCTCCTTCCATCTCCCCATTTTGTAAGGCCATGGAGAAACCCTGAAGTCGTGAAGCCAGAATTACTGCACCAGTGGGAGTCTGTCTACAGCTATGTAGCAGAAGCCTTGCCACATAGTTCCTTGTCCCTCTCCTCTCATCAGTGCCTTCCAACTGCATTTTGTTCAGGATAATGGGAAGACACTTGTTTAACTTTCTAGGAGCTCAGCTCCCCAAGGCCATTTTGTAACTTGAAAACTCCTTACACTTGCCTCTGATCTTTACCAATTACAAACAAGTTTTGTGTAGCAGTTAGAAACATACAATTATAAAATGATGTACCTGTTGCATAATCAGTGTGACCTGCGAATCTCACATTGTTGATAAAATGCAATTAATGGTCTTTATCTGTATTCTTTGAAATCTAACGAATAAAGATGATCTAAGAGTAAAATGGTATTTTACCTGAGAAGTGAGTTAAGCCACATTACTCCAATAACAAGCTTCTCAAGAGCCACAGATTTGAAGTATATTCATACACATTAAACTATTACAATAACACATTTTAGGAGACTTGAGAAGTCTCATTCAAAAAGGAAGCACAAATCACTTTGGAAACTATGAAAGAAGACCATTAAATCAGTGAAATTACTTGTCCAGATTAAAAAACCCCATTTGTATAAAACGTTCTAATTATAGTCTGGCAAAGTTTAAAGAAAACCCATAAATAAATTGTACACATCTGCTATAGACAGATTTTTTTTTTTTTTTAACAGGCTGTTAAGTATATAACAGTGCCCAGGTATCTCAATCCCATGGAGATAAAGGAGCATTAGGTTCTGAAGCTTCTGAAAAAATAACTCAATACATCTAGTATTGCTTTTTGTTTGTTTTTAAACCAAGAAGATAATTTCCTGTATGTTAAATAGATCAGTACTAACACTAGGATGAAGTGAAGTGCAGCCATTTAAATGTATCTGTTTGAAAACTGATGAAGGGAAAACCTTTAACAAAACACACTCTTAGCTTCTGGTACTCATTGCAATAAAGTATTGAAGGCAGTTATAGCCAGCATTCAAAAAAAAAGAAGAAAAAAGAAAAAGAAAACTACAAAAGGAAAGACCCATCTTTTTATAGAGATAAAACATAGGTATGGCTGGAAGTTGGTTTGGGTGCTTAATGCATACCTACACATTAGAGTACTCCTTGCACCAGTCCCTCAAAGGGTATGATACATTACCAGTGTCTGCAACAATGTCTAAGACATGCTGAAATTCTAGTTTCATGGCATGGGAGCATTCACCTTCAGTCACAAACAAAATTAGAAATGTTATCATTGTCACTCCCAAATTAGGTCCTCCCCAGGGGTTAGTTCACTGGAGGCCATCATTAACTGCAGCCTCTTCTGGTTTCATTCCTAACAATTTGCAGGGGCAAACAAGTCATTTTACAAAGCTTCTCTGTATCCTTACAACAATGAAAACAAAAACAAGTTTAGATTTTTTTATGCTTTGATGAAATTCTGTAAGATAAATTTCCTAGAACTTAAGAAGTGCTCATTTCTTCCCCAAATTTTCATACACTTCTAGAGAAAAGCATGAATTCCTATCAAACAGAGCTAATATATTTCACATTTGCATGTTCCTGTCTCAAGTTAAACATGGGAAAGGAAAATGAAATTGAGCAGGAGCATGTTATCACATTTCAGGACTTGCAGCCAGATTTGACAGTGCAAACTGCATGATAAGTATTCTTTTTAGAAGTCCAGCTCAGTTTTGATGTCACATATAATGTGGTTGGTTGACACGAACAAACACCAAACCTGTTAAGGGAAGTTACAGCTATTTTCTTTTGGTTAAAGGAAAGTTGAGCTTCCCAGTAGATCTGCTGTAACAGAGAAATTCTCTTTAGCTTTGTGATTTCCATTAATCTCATTAAGGTGATGCATGACATAGTAAGATTTGCCTTAGAGAGATCCCATGCAAGTTTCTGTGCCTTTAACACCATTAAAACCAGTGAAGTAGAAGCTTCTACACACGAGAACTCACAAACTACTTGCTCTAAGTACAAATATTGCTCAAAACACACCAGAGGAAGACACATTCCTCTTTTACAGAATATGGTAGCATGTTTAATCATGAGGAGCTCTTTCAGAATCTAAGCACAAAATTAAAAAAAAAAAAAAATAACAAACCAACAACAAAAACAATGAAAGAAAACTATTCAGATTTGATTTAGCTGAAAATCTCTATGACATAGAAGGTATAATGGAGTAATTGCATGAGGTCTGTGGGTGCCAGGTACCCATGTTTATCAACCCATTTTCAGGCACTGATTTACCAAATGATGATTCCTGGGTTTATGAACTATATTAGCAGGAACAGAGCCCTTGTTTTTACTTGTTCTTGTCTTCAAAAGGTCTCTTCCAGAAGTTTCTTTCAAAGAAAATCTCTTTTTCCATACACAAAATGAACTTTTATCAGACCAAAGGATGTATATACAAGCTCATTTCTAGTTTTCAGTTGTCTTGATACAATTTTCAACAAGAATTTAAAAAATTCCAGGTTTGTTTCATATAAATCAGTTTCCCTAATTTAATTATGTTCACAATGTTATGGATAACTTGTAATTGTAAGATTTGCTCACTCAGGATAATTACTTCTGTCAATATTTTGAATTTTTCAAAGGAGAGAAATACATTTGCTAGAGTATTTCAATTTTTCTCAGCTGACATCTTCACAGGGATTAAATTTTTAAAGTGGATAGCCCTCAATAAAAGCTAATGCATTCCAAAGAGAATTTGGATGAGTTTCTGCTCAAGCAGACCTTCATAGAAAAACCAGCTCAAGTAAAATGCTGTAACACTGAATAGTTTTTTCTGTCTGCCTGACTTGTAGCTCATGCCAGGCTGACATGGATGAACTGTGTGGTTTTCTGTCCTGTTTACTGCATGTTCATACATCACTTAACACTGTGAAGAGTAAATGTTTATTACTTTGGACTGTAGGACGAATGAACAATAAAAACTTCATCTTTAGTTATCACTTGAAAGTGACACTCAAACGTTCAGAGCTGAAAGCTCAGAACTCCACATACAACACTCAGCTGTGAACACACAGAGTGGGCTGACATGGGCTGCACAGGTTTTTACTGTGACGAAAGTATCACAGAAAAAAAACGTTGTTAAGGTACTTTACCCAGTTACAATTCAAATCATAGAACAGCCCAGAGTGGGAGAGGCCTCAGAAGATCATCTGGCCCAGCCTTTCATGGAAACAGGAGCCTAGAGGAGATTATCTAACCCCCTGTCCAGTCTCACCTTGAAGACCCCCAGCAGTGGGGAAGTTCTGCCAGTGAATGACTGTTACCATAAAAAATCATTTTGCTTGCATCTTGATGAAACTTCTCCCAGTGCAACTTGTATCTGCTGCCCCTTTTTTTTGTAGCTACTTGTGAAGTGAGTGTGTTCTCCTTGTAGCTGTCCTGTAAGTACTAGAATACTGCAGTGAGGTTCCCCCTGAACCTTCTCTTCTCTTGGGAGAAAAGGCCTAACTCCTTCAGTCTTCCCTCATAGTGTAGGTTCTCCAGCCCTTTGATCATCATTATTATGCTCTTTGTAAAGAAATTAGGTCTACATTTTTGCACATGGGTATGCATTTCTAATTTCAGGGGAGGTCAGAGAAGTTTTTGTGTCTGAGAAGAGCACCGTTAAAACCATATTGCACCATTGAAAACTCGATTCTGTTCTTTCTTTGACTTTGTTCACTACTCAGCAAAACACTTTCTTGTTAATTATCGACTTCATCATCGAGGGACAGTTTAATCACAAGACTGTCTGCAGTTCAGGCTATCACAGCAGTACTAGCAGGGAATTTTGCACTGCACATAATTGGCCAGGTAATTAGAATACAAAATCCTTAATTGCTCAGTTACCAAACGTAAACGGTGCAGCATGCAGTGCTTGACTGGCGGAGGACTTGGGGGAACCAAGGCAGCTGCCAAGTGCCAGCTTTTCCTTCTTCACAGCCGAGCACAGCAAACAGCACGGGTGGCTTACTGAGCCCCTGTTCTCCTGAGGGGTGCAGGAAGCCCTTTCACTCTGAGGTTTAAAAAGAAATTCAGCAAAGAGTCTGTATTTCAGGGCATCCAAATCTACTTGAAAATAAAACCATAAACCCAGGACTTTTGAAAGGCAGAGGAAACCCAGCATCCTGTCAACAGTGGCAAGTCAGAGCCCATGTACTGGTAGGAAACAGCACTGCTGCCCAAACTGACAGCTCTCTGGTGTGGCACAGGCTGCTGTTGCAGGCTGGGAACTTAGTACAGGATCTGTATGGTCTGAGCAACAGAGGTTTTCAGCACATCACAGTATAACTGGACAGGTGCAGTGTCCCCCTGCCCTAATATCTGCATTATGGATAATTCAGAAGTTACCACTGTTGGTGCATTACACCAACGGGTACACATAGCAAGAACACCAGTTCTTTCATCTGTTGATGGACAACATGAAGTGCTACATCAAAACTATCAAGATTACTGGCTCCCTTCACTGGAAGGCTAATTCACAGCTCTGATACATCGTTATCTTTGTCTTATTTCCATGCTAAAAGCATTTGTGGCCAGTATTTATTTGTTCACGTGTTCCTTGGTCAGCACTTCCTTCTCCTTCAGCTAGACCTCCAACATTTGCCTTTCTTTCTTCAAATATATTTATAAACATCAGCGTCTGCTTCTCATGTCAGTAGGCTAAAAAGGGCTATTTTGTAATCTCACCTGTTGTGGCAAGATCCATTCTAGAAGCCCTTTTCAACAGCTATTCCCATTTTAGATTTTCTTTTTCTCAAACAGAGCAAGGAAAACTAGTATGCAGCACTCTGCATTAGGCTCTGTTACTGTTTTATGCAATGGCAATAGAACATTTTTCTCTCTTCCAGAAAAATCTTCACCAGTTATGTAGCTGACTGCTGTGGCAATTAACAGACACTCTCAACTCTCTCTTACAGCTTCCACTTACAGCCAATAATCCCTCCTTGGAACACAAATTCTTACTGTGCTCCACGTACAAGATTTTTCATTTTCCGCTACAGTTATTGCCTCCAGGATTCCAGTCCTAAAGGCATCACATTCTTCCTTACTTTATTCCACTATTATATTAGCAATGCCTTTCAAACCTATGTGGTCACATTTATTCCGCTGCTTCTGTGTTTCCTCCACTGTCTAGAGGCAATGATTCATAAATCTTGCATCAGTAGGTCCAACAATCCTATGCCTTTCTCACTGCTCCTCCTTCAGGAGTTTCTCTCTTCAGCTTGTGAGAAATCCACAGTTGCTCACACAGGCTTTCCAAAGGCAACTACAATTTGTTTGTATAGGAACAAGATAAGACATCTCCAGCCGTAGAATAGAACTGATAAAAATGATTTGGTTTTTAAAAGAAGGAAGCTAATTCAGGGCATTTGCTACTTGTCCATGTTCCTAGATTAAACCTTTCTTAAAGAAACAAAAGTAACAGTGTGAAATTCTTCAGCAGACAAGCCCTTCAAGAAAGCTGCTTTCTGGGTGAGAACAAAGGGAAGTTTTGCAAGAAGCAGCTAATTCAATTGCTTGTTGCCTTAGTGCCCTGGTTACGTTAAAGCTGCACAACATGATTCTCATTGGAAGGAGAAATCATGAGCAAAACAATCATTAGGCAAACTCAATAATATTTATATTATTCAGATATAATCAGAACCTACTTGTTCTTATAATTGTAAGGTGTTTGAAAAGTGCAGTGTTTATAGCAGGGGGCTTAGGACCCCCTTCTATTGCAAGGCACAAAAGATAAAATCCTGGGCTCTCCATTTCTTAGTAGATTCAATTCAACATAACACACTTTGCTACAGTTAAGGAACATCAGCAGTAAATGCATGTTTGTATCACTATTGAACTAAGTACAGTTCAAGAATGTTCTCATTAACCTGCAAGAGTTATGAAAATACACCTCTGTATTTTAAGATTCCTAAGACCCTTAGCTACAGTCTTTGTACCTAATGAAAAGAAAAAAAAAAAGATGATAATTTGAGACTCCAGGTTAAAAAAATTCCATTCTCACTGGAATCTAATGGACTCTGGAAATCTCTGATGATAATCTCAACCTTACAAAACTCAATATTTCTTCCAATTCTTTTTCTGCTTTCAGAAATAAACCACATGCTATCCCGCCAGTCTAAATACCTGTCCATCCTTCTCTCAAGGACAAATGACTAAGACACTCTTCCTGTATTTGAAGTACTTGACCTATCTAAAAAACCCCTGCGATGTGAAAAATCATACCTATTTCACTGGATATTTTGTATTTTGCAAAGTTACCATCTCTTCTTTTTTTTGCTATAGGTATGCAGTCATACCAGCAGGATACACTAACAATTTATCATTAATCCCCAGCCCTCCAGTCTTTACTGACTCCGGCATGTTCTATTAAACTTTGTGTCTCATTGTAATATGATTTCAATTCAGTGACTAAATGTATTTATTTTGAATTAAGATTCACAACTGGCCAAGGCAAATGCTAGTAAAGCCATGGCCTGTATCATGACCTTGAGTCAAGAGAATGGGAAATAAGAAATAAAAGTTTAATCAAAAAATGAGCTAGGATTTAACTCTTTTCTGAAATCATTGCAGCAAGACCACTCTTAATGCATTTAGCAACAATTAATTCTCAAAGCCAAAACAGCTGCACATTGCTGATGCTCTCCAGATGCAAGGTAAGGAATTAAATCATGGGATAATTCAATTGGAAAATTGCTTGTAATTATGGAGAATGCAGCGTCTGCTTGACTCCTCATGGTGATTGGTAGTTGCTTTAAGAATAGTGAGGTAGTCTGTGCTATGCATGGTGAATACAAATAAGTAGCTGTGTTATGAGAAATCTCATTTAGTTTCACAAAGATATGGTTTTAACATGATTAAAACTGTATTTGCCGGCATTAATGATAATCCATTTTCACTGTCCCATTACTGCCAACAGCCCACAGTCACTTGCACACAGAACAGCAATATTCACTGATAGCACATTCCCTCTGAAGGAACTCAGAGCACTTTGCAAACATGCAGAACGTGGTCCTACTCTAAACAAGACCCAAATAGGTTGGTGTGCCTCACCTCATTTAAAATACGTGCAACCAGCCTTGTTCTAACAGGTCATTTAAATCTCCAATGCCACGAGGCTGACAAATGCTGGAAATGAAGAATGGGGCACCTTCACCTCAAATATTAAAATGTGCAATAGCAACAGAGGAGAAGGCTGCCATAAGGTCTAGTCAGAGACCCTCTAGTATTGACAGCATGGAAAAATCCAAAATAAACTGGTCTTCTGGACTGACAGCTACCAGAGGAGAAAAAGAGCCATCTTGTCATCTCTAAACTGAGCACATGTATTCTGAAAATAACGGAATGATGCAGGGTTTTGCTGTCTTTTCTAGAATAACGTTACCAGAACTGATCCTAATTAGCATTACAACATGTGACAGAGTCTGCTCACTATTTTAAAGTTGGCAAACTGAAAGCTGCAATGGCTGCTGCATGAGAGCACATTCCGACAGAGTCAGTGATTGAATGGGAAAAGCACCTAGAAATACTAATTTTCTGTTTCATGGTTTAACCATTAAAACACACAGTTCTCAGTGTATAAAACTCCAGTTATGGTAGCAGTGGTTACTGTGACATTACATTATCTCTGTGTTAGCTACTGAAACGTTTGTCTGATTTTTTTTTTTCCTTTTTTACTTTAAAAAGCTTTAAAAGAAAAACCATTAGGGAAAAAGAGATCAATTATTTACAAGTTGCTTCACAAATCAATCATCTAGTATCAAAGCTAAAGTTGTTATTTTTAGCAGTATTAACTACACAATAATTAAAATTGATTACAAAGTCACAACCCCTCATTAAGTTGCTGTCAATTGAGAGAAAAATTCCTCAAAAGCAATTTTTTTTCTTTAAAGTGATTGTAAAAAGATTCCCATCAATTAAAGAGACATCTGGTAATATGGAAAAGGTGATAAATTATCTCCTTTTCTCAGTGCTAGTATTTTGTAGACCAAAGGTAGTGCAGAAGAGAAATCCTTATGGTCTTATCTTGTTCTGAAAAGGAGAACAAACAGCCTTGTGTGGAGCCACATGGACCAAATTATGCAAAGACAAGCCTGGCATTTCAATCTAACCAACTTTTTAAGCACATTCTGTAAGTATTTGAGCAGTCCTAAGAAACAGAGAAGTTCTTTGCATGTTTTATTGTCAGAGAGCAGATACCAGTCTTTAACTTGCCCAGCCCTAACCCTACAGCAGTTTTTCCAGTAACCAGATATGCTACTGTTTCTACGAGACACATCCCCTTTGCTACTCTCCTAGTTTTCCTCTCCCTGAGGTACACACCATTGGCTTATGATTTAATTCTGAAGAGAAATAAAATTGTGAGTCCTACCTCCCTTTAATGAAGTTTGCCAAATGGCAAAAGAGTTCATAAAATATCTTTCTTCCCTCACAAACCTGTTTCACAAGCTTGAAGTACAGGTTGCTGTTGACCTAAGTTGCTGGTCTAATACCAACTCTGCAAGGGATCAAAGATGATCACCTGGATCTCTCTCAGAAATGCTCTGTGCAGAGACAAATGTCACTCTGGCCTTTCCTCTGTCCCCTATCCCATGCAGCGAGTGCAGAACATCCACAGTTAACAAACACTAATTTCCCTCAAGCACACAAAGTATGCAGAGGTAGGAAAAAGTGGCACAACATTAACTCCTGACACTGATACCCCAACTGGCATCTCTAAGATAAGAAAGGCATTTAACCCCATGTTTAAAATAAAACCAACCAAAAATAAACAACAACAACAAAAAAAACCAAACCAAACAAACAAACAAACCCCAAAACACAAAGGCACAGCAAACCAAACTAACAAAAAAACAAAACAACAACAAAAAAACCATACCGAAAACCCAGATAAAAAAACCCCAAGCTCAAAAAACCTCCCACAAAACAAAAAACCAAATATGGCAACAAAATCCACCAGAAAATAAAAAACCAAGCCGAAACAGCTGCTGCTATGCTTACTTTCACACCTGCAGCAAGGCTTCCAGTGACACAATGCACATTTGTATCACCCTGTGACAGTATCAGGCTTTAAAAACCATCCCAGGCTTTAAAAACCATCCCCGACCTTAACCCAATGATAAGAAACTGGGAGCCTGTTCAGCAGTTTCACAAACAGGCTTATTAAAAACCCGGGCTAGCAAAATGCCACTTCTTGCAGTCTGGACCCTTTCATCCAGCAATCCCAAAGACACTTTCAAAGGACAATACCTGATGATAATCAGAAGAGGGGAACAGAGCAGGAAGGTGCATTTTAGAGATTAAAAAAAAAAGAAAAAAAAGAAAAAAAGAAAAACCAGAAAAAAATGCCCCAGCAAAACACAACCCACACGCAAATAATCAAGGCTTTGATTACCTTAAGGAGTGGAAGAGGCTAATTTGCAGTTCACTCATGTTTCTTCAGTTTGTACCACCGAAAGTTGTAGCAACAAGGAATTGTTCCGTAACTCAGTTTCATTTTTAAAAAGTTCAGCTTGCTCTAAAAGTAGTATACTAAGTAACCAAGCAAGTAACCCAAATTCATTAACTTCTGTAAGTTCTTTGGGTCATTCCCGATGCAATGCCCATTACCAGCTTTGCACCCAGGGTCAGTTTTGGTGCCCCACCCCTGAGAAGAGTTAATGGATATAATATTGACTGAGGCACAGAGCAATCAATTTGTAGCTGTAATGAAGTACATTTCACCTGCCCACCGACAAAGCACTTTGAAAGGCTTCGTTTCATTCAGATAAAATAAACTCAAAACACAATAGACAGTGGTTAAAGGCATTGCCTTCAATGTTTCTCTTTTACGTGCAGCCAATTCCTATCTCTTAATTCAAGGATATGCCGGCCAAACTCCTTCATGCAAAAAAGCTCTTCCCACAAGTTAAGTAGTGCTTTACACCCAGGTGAGGTCCCTCAGCTGGTTGGAGCCCAGTTATTTCAATTACACTTTGTCACTCACTCTGTAATGACAGTACAGGTCAACAACCACTCGAGCGCTGACCCTACTCCAGCACATTCTTACAGCTGCCCTTACCTGTCCAGACAGACACCTTCCCCTGTAAGTCAGTGACAAGAAATGGAAGCTCTCAGCTTCAAACAGCACTCATCTATTACACAACCATTCATTTAAGCACGTAAGCAAATGCACAGCACCAATATTATTGGAAGCATATTAGCTCTAACGGGATTTTGCAAGGGTATTTCTCCTCATTGCAAGGAAAACCTGAACACCAATTCCCAGCATTTCATCTGCAGTGAAACAACCCTTAGCCTTGTCACCAAGTCATGGCAAAAGCCCACTGTACAACAGAACAGGAGGTGTAGCGTTAATGGAAGCCGTCAGCTTCTAAACAGCCAGCATTTTAACTTTTAGTTTTTGAGTATTTTTTAATTTTAAGGCAATTGGGAATAATACTGCTCCATCCAAACACCCCAAATATTCCAGAAGTCTCCATATTCAGTTCAGCCTTACATATAACAAAAATCACTTATTGAACAGAAAATACCTGCCATTAACCACCCATTTTGCAAGGTGACCACAGAGAGTTGCCTGCAGCAAGTCAAGCACCAACCTTGAAAAGGCCTGGAGTACATTTTAATCATCCCTTGCTTCAAAGCCATTGCAATTATCACTGGATTTTTTTTCAGTGTAACTGGGATGCAGATTTTCAGTTCTCTAATTAGGTGATCAAATCCTTCAAAGCTAAAACTCTTCTACACTTTATTCACCTTTCTCCACTGATGGATAAGACAACCAGCTAGATACACTACTCTGGTAGTCATACTTAAAAAAATGCCTTTAAAAAAAATTGCCATTGAAAATATTAATTGTTGCTGTTCACTCAGCTGTTGCTGCAAATGGCCTGGCATCTTTACTAAGTAGTTGCTTTTAGAACCCATTCTTGCTTAACAGACCCCTTTGCGTTGGTTAGTCATTGACAAGGTCATTACTTTGGGTGTAAGCCACAGTTTCTGAACTAAGTTATACAATGTTTTGTAATACCTTCTCATATTCTTGCTTTTTACCCTTAATTAACAATAAAACAAAGATCAACTATCCAAGCAATTAGTTCCTCAGAAATCCTGATTTGTTAATAACATTGTAACACTGAATATATCGCCCTTAGACAGCTGGATGGGTAAACCTACAGAAATAAAATATCTTTCCCTACTGTGCAACTGGGCACTGAGGCCACCAGAATGATCTTTTCCCCCAGTCTGAGAAAGCTCAGTATGTAAAATCCCAAGCTGTGTGTCACAGCAAACTTTCACCTCAAAGTGACCTTGTTGACATGTAGGGTCAACTCAGGCAGGCAGGCAGGGCTTGCTCTATCCATAGGGCGTAGTCTGAAAAGCTGTCATTTTTTAGAGCAGTCAAATATAAAACATCCTCTGTCTCCTCCTCAAATACTTTCACACCTTCAGGAAAAACATAGAGAGTGGAATTAAACCTGCATCATAATGTTGTTTTAACATGGGCTTTATGTTTCTTCCATGCTCTGAATAAACACCTTGAAAACAGAACATCCTTGAACCTTCTGCTCAAAATCAATACTGGAGCTCTGCAGCTTGGGTTTTTCTCTGATAAACAAATCTACTGTGACAGGTGAGAAGGAGTTGTGATCTAACCTTTATTATGCTGTTTATATGCCTTGCAAAGTTCTAAATGACTGCCAGAGATGCCTACATGTGGAACACGGTAAAATGCTTCCTTTCAGTGCCTGACCTTTCCACTTCCCCCCTGGAAGCAGAGGAAAGCAGCAACATGTCCCCCACTAACAGCAACACACAAGGTGAATTATTGTAGTTCAGTCCTTCATCAGGTTTATCCTTTTAACACAGGCAATGGCAAGTAACAAATCTTCTGCTTCTGCTGTTTGAACATCTTTTCAAATGTGGAAAAATCTACTCATCACCTTTTTTACTCATGTTTACAACAGATAATTCAGAAAGACAGCCTCTCCCAGAAGAGTGGTTAGATCTGCTCACAGACATAGAATAGAAAGAAGAAAAAATGTAGAACAATGGCTAAAAGCCCACTATTACATTTCTTGAATTCTTAAGGAAATGCCATTTAGAAGTAAGGGGTCCTTGCTTGTCTCACCTCTGTTGTGACACTGGAGCATTCAGCTAACAAAGCTGACTTTCATCGGACTTTCCAGCTGAGGAACCATTAATGCAAATTATAAATTATATTTTTAAAACATAGTATTTTAACAAAAGATAGTCTCTCCTATTCAAATTTTATAAAATCCTGTTTAGTTGGGGAAGGTGAAAGATGAAGGCCAAGCATTTCTAAATTGCTTGCATTTGATAGATGAGAAAGCCTGAGCTGTTGAGACTAAAGGGACTCACAGGGACTTGGAGAAAGCCATTTCCTTACCACGAGTGGGACACACAGTGTAATTTATTGCACAGAAAGGAAGTGCTACTCAACACAGGAGCAGGGTCTAGGACTGGAGATCCCAAATCAACAAGGAGATACTGTAGTGTGCTCCCCAGCAGAGTTACAACTAAACACGAAGGGCTATGTTCTATTGCTCCCCTCAGTGCACAGCGTCTGGCACAGCCTGTCTGAAGAGTGAGAGAACATCTGGGGAAGTCCAGCCATCAGTTTTCTTCCCTCTCCTGCTCTCCCAGTATGGCCATTCTCATCTTCATGCATTACACCATCTGTTTAATCACTGTGCTCTCAAAACAAGCAAACAAAGAAAACAGATGAAACTTCAGGGATAGCTTCTAGCTCATAATTGAAAGGATGATTATTCATTAGAATCTAGGCAAGTTGCTTGGGGCCACCAAAACAGGCATTGCATGGTATTATGAAATTTATTTTTTAAAGACAGAAAACAGAATTCTCATTCAGTATCCTGTCTTTAACTCTGCAACCTTCTTTGGTTATTTTGAGTGGGATAAAATAAGCATGCCGAGTTTAAGCTTCTATAAGAGAAAACAACTAAGCTCAGAGGTCCCATCCCTTCAAGGTAAAGGTAAAACTACTTTGGTGAGCTTTAACATTGACAATTTTTGTCAGATTTAACCTCTGAAGGCATGGCTAGGGGAATACTTCTTGCAACACCTCTGAATAAGTACATATAATTGTGTCTTCCCAAAAACGAGATATTACAAAAGCATTGGTACCAGCACATCCTTTATATACCGTCATCTAAACAACTGAAATGTCATCAGAAAACCAATTACAGAAATGCTAAAAATCAATCTTCTCTTTACCCAAATTTACCTGACAAAATGGTTAAACTGTACTTGGGTTTAGCTACATCCACTCTAAGATCCTGACTGAATCGGTCGGGAAAATGATATTTTCTTCATCATGGTTCCGAATTAACAATTTCTTATCTCTGATTAGTTAGCTGGACTTTGTTCTTGGCAAGAGTCACAGCAGTAAAACCTTTTATCTTTTAAAATTCTGTGACTCTCTTTTAATGTATTCATCCAAGCACAGGTGTGTAAGATAGCTACTGTAATACAACACTTTATCATTGATGTGAATAAGAGCAAAAATATTCCAGTTCTTGTCAATTTGATAATGCTTTTAACAATCTCACAGAAGAGTTGTGTAGAAAATCCCACATGATAACATCTATTCATTAAAAGTGGAGCAAGCCAACTTCATGAAAAAAACGCTGGGGACCAACAGGCCCCAACAATTGTTAGTACTGATTAAGGTGCAAGGGACACAGGTTTGGCACAGTGGGGAACACAACTCACCTTGGGCTACTGATTTAACCACGCTGGGCTTTGGTTTCTCTCTGACAACAGGCAGAAACCCTTCTCCCAACTCTTCAAAACCATACGAAGTGCCTTGTTTAGTAGAGCATTCTCAGAGCCTCCGGGTGAAGTGCTGAAGAAGCACAGGGTATTGTAGTACTTGGCAATGGATATAGTTAGACCATGCTTGGGAAGGATTGCCAAAATGCAGCCAAGGGGCTGCCAGGCTCACAGGGTCTTGCTGATACTTCTTTACCATACATTATATTTTTGTGTACAGAGCCATATGTGTGAGCTCTCACTGCGTGGTAAAAAAATAAACCCACAGAAAATCGAAGCAGCAGGTAGGCTAGAAAGAGATCAAAACTACCACATAATGTACTAATCCATTGAGTATTTTTTTGCACAAATGTGAGTTTTCAGTGCTTAAAAAGTTATATTTAGAAAACCCTCTGAACACAACATGTGCATGGGCACACACAAGCATTTGGTGATAAAGGACACTGTCCCTACGTTGTGGAGGGAAAAAAATTTACATGTGTGTTAATCCAGTAGTCTTTTCCTATACAAAGGTCAAACGCAGCCGAGAGCAGGACACACTTCCCTCCAGCTGTCCTTTTAATATGCCTCTCATCTTGCCAAGGAGAAACTGTCATTAGGTGTGAGAAAGAGACCATTTTACAACCCATTTATTCTTCATTGTCTCTGCCTTTTCTGGATATACTTGTTGGAGTACATTAGTCACAGGTATGCAGCAAGGCATTAGAGCATGCTAACATCTCATGCACACTGAAATTAATTTTTCTTCTTCAGCTTGGGGAAGAGACTGCTGGATGTTGAGTTGCATGCAAGTCTTCACTGAATTAAGGAATAAACAAACAAGATTTCTAAAAAAATCAACAAACCCACGTGCTTCTCCACAGTCTGCATAAATACATACCTACTCTATAAACAAACACACTGTCCTGCAGCGAGACAATAATTTGCCTCTTTAGAGCAGGCTCATTAAAAGGAAATAATTTTGCAATAACAAAGTACAAGTGTATTCCTAATGAGAAGAGCAAGCTGCAAAATGCTAGAAACACCTGGTCCATTTTTTTGTACTGACAGTGCATGAGCTGGAATCTGATCCTTATAAAAAGGCTGTATCTTTCCTTCTCCACAGCCCAGTGGACTCTAGAAGCAAGTTTGGTTTGCATTTAGTGTCTTAATGTTGCATAAATTCCTATGGGTATGTGTTGTAACACTTGATACTCTTATGTTGCCAAATTGAGTATTAAAATCTAAATCTCATCTAGAACAGCCAGAACTATTCACTGTAAAAATTATTTTTAATTCTAAACCCCCTTTTTGTATACAGAGAACTTGATAGTCATCCCTACAAATCCATAAACCTCTCATTTGCAATAGGATTGATGAATAATTTTCAGTCTACGTTATTTCCAGACCTCACTTAATTCTTCTACTGTTTTGCTTGTGGTATGTAGCTGATCCTTCAACTCACACTCAATAATTACTTCCACTGACTAAATCTTAAAGAGGAAAATAATAGGAAACTGAATCCCACTTGAACTAAATGAAAGTGCAAAAGTACAAATGTTCACAAACCTTCGTGGGATACCTGCAGCATATAAATAATAAAACTAGGGCGGTATCAGCACCTTAAAAAGATACAGCAGTATCTTTTTAAGGACTATTCAACCATCTGGATTGAACCTTTGCAGGCCAGGATGATCACGTTCTTCTCCAGCATTAAAGAGACAGATGCAGTAAACATTCAGGTCTGCAAGTTTTTTGTCAAAACTTGTGATAGGTTCAAAAACATTTTTCTTCCAATCAGAAATTCTCCTGAGAAAACAATTCTTGGTTTGATGTTTCTTTTTCCAGGCCTAAGGTGTCAAGATCTCGAACTCCATGTAATGATTTAGTAAATAAGAAATACCTGTGGTATCTTGTTCAAAAGACACATAAGCTGGATCAATTCTACGAGATCAAGGCATATCCTCAAACCAGTATAAGAATTAATGTAAAGGGAAAACTTCTGTCTGTCTAGTGTGAGCCCAGCTACTCTCTTTACGCTTTATTCTTTCCCCTGGTAAATAGCTATCTTTTTCTGAGAGAATTCCCCCCCCCCCCCCCCTTTTTTTTTTTTGTGGAATTTTAAGTGATATGAGTATTTTTTCTGCTTCAGTTTTACTTGAAAAATAACTTCTCACCTACTTATTTCTTGCAAGCCCACAATGATTAATACTCTACTGTTTTGTTAATAAAGTGATAATCTGAAAGAAAATATTATTTGTTATCTTTTATTATCCACCTCATTCTTCTTTGTCTGATGAATCATAAATTAAAGACAGAGGCCATTTTATAATCCTGCAGTTCATTATCTCCCATTTGCTAATATGCTCAGTGCCTTAGCCTTGCTCTATTTCTTTAGTAATAATTACAAAAATTAAAACCACATTAACACAATATGCAGATACTTCTTGCTTTAGAACTTACATAAGAGCTTTTCAACCAATCAGTGGCTGGTTAAGGCACTGTCCTCATTAATCTCCCACTTCCCCTGCCATCCTTCATGAAAGTTTAATCTACATTTTCCATTAGGAAGTTGTCTCAACTGGTGTTCACATTTGCAGGGTGGCTTATTACTTTTTTGATTTTTATTTGGAATGGTGGTCATACCGCCACAACTTATCTCTTCATCAGAAATTTTTATCAAGCACCTGCATATTTTCCTGGTCCTGAAGTCTTTAAATCACAGAAGCAGAAATTCACTTGCTTGATCTAGAATCACAAGATTTAAAAAAAGAGCAGGCAACCCACTTGCATAACCACAGTCAGGAATGGTAAAGACTCCAATCCTTCCTGCACAAAACTGCATTTACGGTTAGAAACAGATCACTCTGACATTTGATCAGACCTGGACTCAGTCTGTGTGCAGTTGTTTTGGGTCCAGCTGCTGCTGGTCCTGCCTCCTTAAATACAATGGATTAATTTGTACTAGTGGTTCTCTCTCTTCTTTGTAAGATTTGACTCCGTATGAAGCCCCAGCTGTGGTCTCAGATCGGGGACCACAATTACTGACCACAATTGTGTCTCTGGGGAGCACAGCACTGCAAGAAGCTGAGCCAGTGCTTCTCTGGAGGAGGGAAAATACAAGCACTGCAATAAGGTAACAGGAGAGGTGAACTCTGAAAAGCCCCACTTGCTGGTGGCTGTCAAATAATCCATGGTGGATGTCAAACTCAGTGCTGTATCCTAGAGGCCCCCATACCCTGGGTTTGACTCAAGAGTTGAAAGGCATAGAATTTATGGTTGGTTTGACCCATTTCAGGTTTATCAGAGAGGCAAATGACTCTACCTAGAGCATGACAAACACATACATCCACACAGCTGAAAGCGCAGCTTCCTTGGTCTACAAACTCCTTGCTTCTAACCACAGACTGGGTCATCTCCTTAGGAAATAGTGCCACAGTTGCAAGATCTCCATTTCCTCATATTTCATTACAATAGACTGCAGTGCATTTGCTGGTATAATATATTATGAAGGATCATGAATAATTAAAAATTAATCACACTTGTCAAAATAAATAAATGCAGTCAGTGATGCAGAATGCTTGAATTTTTTATACCATATTTTTGCTTATTCATGAATTAAAAGAAGCCTAGTAATCCACAATGGATTGCCTACTCATTTCAGCATGTACAGGCCCAATTCAGATCCCAGCAGGGGAGGTTTTTCTGTCAATCTTTAGCACATCAGTGGAACTTTAACCTTAAATCTCTGACCCTACAGAAAGTTACATAAACCAGACTTGGAAATGTGAGTTACTCCAGCAGATCTTAAGGGGCCTAATTGGCAGATACACCAGTGATTCTGTCCCTCACTGATCTGCTTACAAGATGTGGGGAACAGAGGAGAGTGAAGCATTTTAGCACAAATTTTAAAAATCAAAACTTTGATAGCCTCCCTAAGCTACATTTATATAGGCAAACGGCCCTGCAGTTCTTCCTACCAAATACTTGATATTTTTGCATGGTTTGTTAGCATTCCCAAGGCTTTAACAGAAGAGCAAATACCAGTAAATGTTTAAATAGCAACTTTTCTCTGACTCTCTAAATTAGTCTAAAACTGTTTGTGCATTTCTATCCTTTTTCAAAGGGAACCTAAGCCTGGGCTGGGAGGTGAGGGAGGGACAAACCACCACACCGACCCTACCAGACCAAAGATCCATTAACTTTCAACATCTGGTTCTGAAAAGAGACAGGTGGAAATACATTGGAAAGAATGTATGAACAGGGAGAACAAACAAAGTTGTCCCCCACCACTCCGGACCTTCAGGAACCTGTCGCACAAGGACTTTCTGAGCCAAAAAAGGTTCTGTAGAGAATTTAGTGGCTGTAATTGTTCTTCCCTGCATATATCCTGTCAACTTGCATACCCACAGAAGGTTTCAGCACCAACACTACCCTGGGAAGAAAGTTCCAGAGTTTCACTGTTTGTTAAATACTGAAGGATCTCCTTTTGTTTTGCCTGACATCTACTAATTTTGCTTGATGCTGTCCAATACTGTGTTAGAAGAAATATCAACTATTCCTTCTGTACTCATCCTTTCCGTGCTTTACAAACCCTTGGGAGTTTATAAACCTTTATACATATTTTATAAAGACTTTATAAATTTCTGTGATTTCTGTACAACTCAGTGTATTCCTTTAGATGCCTCTGGCAGGCAGGGTAGTGCTAGTTAAGTGTTCCTAGAAGACAGCCACTACATACTTTATCATCTTTTTTTCCATTTTTTCAAAAACTTTCCCAGCTGCACTAAAAGATTTTTGATGCATGGGATCTAGAATAGAAGACTGAGTTCTAAATACAGCTGCCCCACACATTTATACTATAGCATGTTTCTGTTTTCCACTCCCTCCCCAGTAAGCCCCCCACATCACATTTACTTTGTGACTGTTACTGAGGTGATGCTTTCACAGCTCTATTCTTACCCCTAAATCAGCTTAAGTGATGGTAACCAGGTCAGAATCTGCCTGCATGTATGTCAAACTCTGATTGTCTCCCCCACCACCTCAATTCAAACAATCTGCACTAAATTTCACCTGCCACTATTCGCTGGTTAAGCATCCCTTTCCAATTCCTTGCAACTAGACTTTCAATCTTTTACCCTGAATAATTTAATATCAAACTCTGCCACCTCACCATCTATTCCTATCCACAAGACCAATGATTTGTGTGACACTACACGCTGAACATGCCAAGTAAGTGGATTGCTCAGCTGTGACTGTAACCAGATGCTGAGACACCAGAAGTTTGTTCTTACTCTAGGAGCCTTAATCCATGCTGACTTCTTCTGATTTCTTGACACTGAGCTGTATCATGCTGCTGGGACAGGGGCAAAAATACAGAAATTCTTCCAATGTCTCTCTTTGGAAGATCTCCCAATGATTTTCTACTGAACATTTTACAGAAACTCGTGTGAAGCCTAATGAATCATAGCAGAGGCATTTGTCTCTATCAATGTCTTGCCATGACTTGATAACCAAGTGACAAGGATGAGCTAAACCATCCCAAAATCTAGTTAAGCTATCTGTTTATCTCTGTGCATTACTGTCTGCAAAGGAGATGAAACAAGATTGAGATAATTGCAAGTACAATTTGCAGGAAACAGTGGGGGTTGGAACTACTGTGCTTAATTATTTCAGATTGAAACAGACCACACAACTATCTATGCCAAACAGCTGTAATTAAAGTGATTTAAAATAGAGAGATGCTAGCTCCAAGTGTTGATTTTCAAATGAGTCTTTATACATGCAAGAGTTACAGTCATCGATGAGTTGCAGACCTACAGTTCTACTGAGAAAAAATTACCACTATGTCCAACATGCCTGGCAAAAACAAACATACACAAGCAAATAAACCACACAAAATAATCCACCCTGATGCCCCACAAATCTAAATCCACTTAATCAATTTGACACTGGTTACCTGCCCCTCAGAATAGAAGCAAACAGCAGAACACAAGTTTCAGCCTAAATTGCCTATATTCCAGGTGAGAACCCCCAAACTTTGGGCTTAGAAATGGAATTTTAACCCAATAAGCAATCAGAAATCATCAACTAATACCACCTTTGGTTTCAGGCTACAGTCTCCCTTTCTTCTGCTTTGACAGATACATAAAACTGAGTTAGACAAAGGTACAACTTTACTGAAAAGAATCCAAAAGAATCATACATTGACAATGTGTAGCATCATGGAGACCTGGCCAGGCTCTTTAGCTGGAACAATACATTTACTTCCTTGTGGGTTTTCCCCATTTTTTCCCCACTCCAGAGAAATGACAGCTATTCTTCTCAATTCAAAACAAGGTTTTAACTCCTAAATTTCAGGGGCAGCCAGCTTGCACTAGAATTTAAGAAACAGAAGAACAAAACAGACATTCTGATTTACCTCAAACTTTCCCAGAACTGTATCTTTGTAGCAAGAAATTCAGTACGCATGTGGATGTTCATTGATGTGGAAATTAGAAGATATTTGCATGCAGCACAAATGTGGTCCATCTGCTTTACACACGACACAGATCACACCAAAATGACTTGGTCTGCTGATGAATCAACAGGCCTTAAAAGTTAATTTACAATGGCTATCTGGGGAAAAGTACTCTACTGTTGGTATGGATGAGAAAACAGAATATGAATGAAAGCACCACAGAAAATTTCCTCAGTATTTGCCTGAACATAAGAACTGTTACAAGCAATCAGACTGCAGCTCTGCAAAGTCAAATTCTGTCTTTAATGCTGGCTTCTAAGAAAAGGATCCTTTCACTTGCAGCCTTCTGTGTAAGAGGCTTCTTGAGTCTAAACAGACTGTTGAATTAAACATCCAGTGATGAATGTAGTCTGCAAGAATTCATCTGAACTTTCTTTAAACTTACGCACACTTCTGGCCCCATAACATTAATTCATGTATTTTATTAGCACTACATGAAAAATGTCTCTGCTTGCTTGCTCAAAAACCTGGAACCCACCACTTCACAGCTGCTTTCCAATGCTCTTCAAACTGCATTTTAAAGACCTCTAACCCCTGCCACCGCAGATGGAATAGAGTATCTTTGTCTGTTTAGTTTTTCCTACTATGGAAACTGTTCCATATACCTTGTAATTTTTGTTGTCCTTCCTGACACCTCTTTGTTTTCCTGGATAAAGTTTGTAGCTTTAACTCCCCCATTTCCATTTTTGTAGGTCCATTCTGATCAACACCACCCTCTAGAGAAAGGTTCCAAGCAGGTGTCACTAAGCTGAAAGGACGTTAAGAATTTTTCTGCTTTTCCAGGATTAGAAGAGCACAAATATATCTAAAAATTTTTCAGAACTTACAATCTTAATGAAATATGCTGCTGTTCACAGATATGGTCATAAGCAGGAAAAGTAATTCCAACAAACCGAATCTTTTTCCAAGAAAAGAAAAAAGTCTGCTGCACTCCCATCTTTTGAAACCTCCGAGCTCTCTTTAGAGACAGGTTCTTTTTTTGTATATTAAGGACAAAGCCCATCTTTTGTTTTCTTACCAAACAGACAGCCTAAGCCCTGGACAAAAGGATATTGCCTAAAATGGTCTGCAAACACACAAGTGGTAAACAGAACCTAGAGCAAAGACCAGACTCTTCCAAACACTGAATGACCTTAAACACAGGCACCATAGTACAGTTCTCATCCAAGTATCACCCATGGCATGGGCCAGCCCAAATCAGATATTACACAAGACTATATTTGATACTTTGCTTCCCAGATATACAATCAAGCTTGTCTTTAGATGAAAACAGATATCTCCTGTGCAGAACACGTTCTCCTTTTGTTTGTCACTTGGTTTTTACTCATTATCTGCTGAAGCAAAGGGACTATAGCTGTCTTTAGTACTTCAGGAAGACATGGTTGCCTGCGTGGGGTTTGGGGATTTTCCGTTAGGGTTATTTTGGGGGGTAGAAGCAAGGGTGTTTTCATTTTAAAACTAACCACAACTGATGACATTGCATAGTTGCATTCATCTTACCTTTGGGTGTGCTCTCAGAGTGATCTCTCTCAGGCCCATCCAGGAGGTCTAGATGCAAGATTTCCTCTGCACTCAGTCTGACCCAGGCGTTGTTGGGGGTTTCCTGATCTTTTGAGGTAAAGGAATATTCCAGCTCACAAGGAGATTCAAAGTTGCAGTCAAATACTGGAAAAAGAAAATGGACATGCAACACACTAGGTTAATTAAATCCCATGTCCTCTGTGCTGGAAGGTATGTACACATACACATGTGCATGCACACTCATTTTATACTTCAGTAAGTTAGGGCTTGGTTTTTTCCATAATGAGGCAGAAAGAAATAGGGAATTCCATAAACAGACAGGAAAAATGGGCCTGAAATGGGCCACACAGAGAGGTTCATTACGGAGGCAGCAGCAAATCAAAAGGAATGCCCAAGAGCCAGTAATTCCCCTTCAGGACAGGTCAAAGGGCAGCTCAGGCTGAAGTGGGGAAAGGCATCATCTGGCTGAATGGAAAATAGCTTAGTCAATGGATGAAATGGGACAGAAAGCCAGTCTCTTCTGGGATACTGCTTCAAATTCAGCCAGGACCATTAGAGTGCAAAGACTCCTAATGTGATTCATGCCCATGTTCCACCTCGGTGAGCACAGGTCTCTACAAAGAGAGTCATATATCCTGGGCATATGGAATATGCTGGAAGCCATAGGGACTGTACCCTGAGAGGTGACATTTTGACCCCTGGATTTGAAACTCTTTCCTGAGACAACAGAAGCAACAGAAACCTGACTTGCTGCTGCAAAACATCAGTCTCCAGGCAGCACAGCCAGCAACTGCCTCCAACAGAGATTTCTCTTTCTGAGATGTTTCTCTTTCAGAAACCCATTACCCTGCTGGTACAACTATGATTCATTTCCCAGTGTCCAGTTTACCATCACACCATAGTTCGAGTTGCTTAACACAACATGTAGTGGCAACTTGCAAGGATTTTACTTTTAATTGTCAGGATCATTAATTTTCTGGAATGCCCTGTATATATTTGCTTTTGTCACCACAGTCAGCACTTCACACAATAATCAGTAAAATAAAGAAATGATTTCTGAACTAACTCAGTGTTTCTGAACAAGCTAGATCCATTTGAAAAAACCCAAGGAAAAAAATACAGCTGCTTTTGGAATCTTTTACACTTTCTTTCTGTCCTGCTGTGCTATGCAGGTGAAACAAATAATCTGAATTAGTGAAATTACCTGATTTTTTTAAACTTCAATTACTTTCTCTATTAAGCATCTAATTTCTTCTTTGTGGGCACAGATCTATGTGGTTCAGCCTAGTCTCCTGGTGATAAAATATTTTCTAAGCTGAAGGTTAATACTGTTGCCCTCTTGCTATGCTTTTCCCAGCTAATTTGCCTTTTTAACAGCAAGCTGGAAGGAACAGAGTCTTTTTTCCAGTTTATATTTGATTTTCTTAATCAGGTGCTTTATCATTCACTCAGCATTTTAAATACTTCACAACACCAGGGAAACCATATAACATAAGGAGTCCATTTACACCACAAACAGCAGTAACAAGGAATACACACATTTCCTTAAATCCAAATGCACAAGGCCCTACTCTCTTCAGGCCTCTAAGTTATCAATATAAATTTCATGATGCACGAAGCACACTTCAATTTAGGCAGCAAGGAACTGTGGATATATTCATGGAGTTTATTACTGCAATATCACATCCAAACCTCAGACCACTTATTTCTAGTCCCTTAGATGGTCTTTCAAAAAACCAAAACAAAAACCAAACACAACATTTTTTAAACTCTGTTAAGTGTTAGGAGTCTATTAAACTTTGTACCTAAGCCCAGATGGACAAAAGAGCAACCAAACACTCAACTACAGGTTACAGAACATATATTATCTTTACTAGTCACAGGGAACACCTTGAGCAGTATGTGTTTTAAGGCACTGTCAAAAAAAAATACAGAGGGGAGAAACACAGCTCATACAAGGATTTTTTTGATGGAACTCACTGGATGACAAATGGGACAGCCCAGGCCAAGGACCACACATGGCAAGAACAATCATTTCAAATCAACTATTTCATTCTTAGCGCATTTCTCTTCTTGATCAATCTCATATATTCTTGAGCTTTCCAGCAGCTGCTGCTTGCTTCCCCTCCTCTCCTGCCCAGCTGCTTGGAACAGAAGCCTTTGTGCTCTCTAACCCTCTTGACCCAAGCAGAGAGGCCCTGCATGGATATCCTCAAGGAGCTCTCATTCTCCTCCTCCAGTCCCCCCAACAGTCTGATTGTGGTGCCACAAGCACTCAATAGCCAGCTCTGCTCCCCACTTCAGTCTCACTTTCCAGAATCCCCATCTCAAAAGAGAGCTATCAATCAGTTGTGGAGCCCTTAACACAGCAGGCCTCTGACCTACAACTGGTACAATTTAATTGGGGTAAGTGATTAAGTAACAGTCAAGTAACAGTCACCACATTGAGTGTTATGACCCCTGCAGACAGCTAAAGACTCTGCCTGAAGCGGGGAAAGTAAAGGAAGAAAAGGCAAGCAGCAATGCCATTTCCTTCCCTTGCAATGAATAGCCTACAGAGAAGTGGCCATGATCTAACGTGCCGGCTGTGGTCACATTGAATGTCCTTTACAACAGGTCGTTCCTTGGAAGAGAGGGAGGCTCACACATCCCACAGTGTCTGTGAGTCAGTGGAAACACACTTGCAACTTTTACAGGATTCAATAGTCGCCTCACATCACCAGAATATCGGTACTTTTCATAAGCTCTTATTTAAATTAGCCCTGTATCAGACACAAATTTCAGTGCTATTATCCTATTCAGTACAAAGAAATGATGACAAAGAAATGCTATCTGATGCAACATAGAAAAATCTGTGCAAACAGCATCCAGTCTTCCAAGGCTAACATTAACTTCCTACCCTCAGGCTTTCCTTCTTTCACAATGTCCTTCACTATTGACAATGTAATATACTTCATAAAAAAAGAATTATATACAATAATTTTTTTTTCCACCGAGAAGCTGGTCTTAGCTATTATAAGACCACATAAGCCACACTTGCAAATACAAAACCTTCATAATACTTGAATTGCTGCCACAAATCACCTGCCATTTTTTATACCACTGCATAAAAAAATAGCATTTCTCCTTCCTTTTTCACTTTTGTCTTAACATTTAAAGGCTACACCAAGTTTATTGTTCTCTTGCCCAGTTAAGCACAGAAAGCAGTAGCCATGTGCCTTTGGAAGCAGGATAGCCATTCTGCCTTTTACTGAAAAGCCAAACACTGGAGGAAAGGCAATTAAAACTAACACAACTTATAGTGATTATTTTTTAAACCCACTATCAATATAAATTGACTAGACACAGAGCTTTTGGGCTTCAATACTGTGCCTAGTCAGTAAAGTGGGATCATTTTTTGTGATTTCTGATGACTTTCTAAAAGAGATGTCACAGAGATTTAAACCAAGTACAGGCATTTATGTCAGACCTATATTGACACTACAGATTCTAAATGCTCTATAGGAATTTAAGCTCCTTATAGAAAAAAACAGCAAAGTCTCTTTTTAAATAATAAATAAAAAAACTCCTAAACAGAACAAACAACTCTTTGTCCAACAATCTCTTTTATCTGCAACTGCTGGGCTTGAGAGAGGCAGAACAGATAATTTATTAGAAGTGGATTTCATCATCATTATGCCTTTAAAGAGGAAACAAAAGTGATGCTTATAATGAAAATAAGATAAAAACCTGTTTAAGAAAGGCTGTAGATACAAATCAGTTCAGCTTTTGGTATGTAAAAAGATACAGAATATTAACTACAGACTGAAAAGCCAATTAAGCTACTATTCAGTTGAAAAGACACTGGAATCTGTGTTTGTCTGATTATGTTAGAGTCTTGAGAGTGTGTCAATTTATTTATTTTTTATCAACACACCTAACAACAATAATTTGTGCACAGATAACTAAAATATCTGGCAACCACATCTGTTTCAATTAAACTGATTAGAGTTCTCTAATAAACAAATGTCTTAAAATAGTAGCATAAGTAATACATCAAAACACAGTAATTTGTGGGAAGTACCCTTTTACACTCCAGCACATCAAATTATGGATCATTCATTTTTGGGTCATCTTGGATCATTTGTGTAACAACACATCACAGAAACATACCTTATTTAGAACAAAAATAGCCTAATTTAGAGAGATAGATAAAAAAACCTGTTCCTGTCAAGAATCTATTCTGATTATCCTTTCTTCAGTTGCACAACAAAAGATTAGGTCTATTTGATCTAAACCACCTCTCCTTTCAACCACAAAACTCTCACCAGCAGGTAGGTTTCTCTTAGACTACTCCCTTCTAGCTCTACATGTGTCTGACTTTAAAAGATCCTTTTCCCTCCTGGTCTGCTGACTCCTACAAATCACTCCTCAATTACTCTCAGGTGGGCACCCTTTTGGAAGGGTGTGGTTGCTTTCTCACCACACTGCCACAGCCAAGGGAGCAGGGAGAGGTTCTCTATTCTCAGCAGGACCAGCTTAGTGAGGTACAACCTCAATGGCACCTCATCAGCTCACACATGACTAATTTATACTACATCTACAGACAAATGCACAATGTAAAGGTCACTTACACTGATCAAGTCAGGACCACAGTCTCCCTCAAGAACTCTTTCAGCAGCAACAATGAAGCAGCAGTGTAGAAACAGATAAAATATTCTTGCACAGGATGTCTTTTTTCAATACAAATATTGACAGATATTCCTTGTGGAGGAGACATAATTTCAATTGTGTAGTAGAGATCTGCTCTGCTGAGTGAGCTTTGAGACCTCCATCAATACCCACTAACCTCTATTTTACTCACGTTATAAGGCCTATAAGCTTTTAATTTATGACAGGGAAATGACAAATTGATTTTCCAGTTATTAATCCTAGTGACAGAGCCAGTTCCTAAAGCCTTCCCATTCCCCCTGAGTACAAAAGGGCACAGGGCATTCAATCTAAGGGTTTCAATTGCCGCATCAGGCCATTCTGAATTTCTATTCACCAAACCAGGGTGCACATGCGGGGTGCCACAAAGAAGCCTGCAGCGATAAGTATTTCTCCCTGAAAATAGACCATAAATAGGAGACACTGTGCTCTCTGGCTGTCAGCTCACCCGCCTGCTGAACACCCAGGAGGACCTAAATGCAGGCCAGGTCCTTGGAAGTGAGCATTGTCTTACTGGAGCAAAGAAGAGGTGAATTCTTGCAAATGAATTTCTGGTGCTATATTTCAGCTGTGTAACTGGAGATACAGTAGCAATTTAAAATGAGGGAATCCACCACAGGATGGAAGGGCACAGGAAAAACGGCCCAAAGGGGAAGGGAAAAGGTGTTGGCAGTCACACAAATTCAATAGCAAAAACAATTGCAGGGCTTAACTGCCTTGTTCCTGCTGAGCAAGCAAGTCTAAAGGGACACTTTCACCTGTTTCCTTCCATTGCCCAGCTCTGAGAAAGGGCAAACCGCACATTTTAAGGGATGCTTATGTCCCATGTATCCCTGCCAGGCACGCTGGGTCTTACTACCTTTAGCAAATGCCTGTGCCAATAATCACCACCTGCTCCTTGGGCTGCTGCTCCAGGAGTTGACAAATGTGAGAGCAGCAGTGTGGCCTGACAGGGGATGTGGGGAACTGGGGAGGCACTGGCAGAGCCCCCCAGCATCGCTCCCTTCAGCACAGCTTTGGGGTCCATCCCATCTGAGGCACCTCAGTCACCTGCGAGGTCAGCAGTGAGGAGAACAGCTGGGCACCACGCTAGCTCCTCTCCCTGCCCTGAGATGCAGCCTGTTCTCACCAGGGACCTGCTTTTAATTTCAAGCTACTTAGCACAAGTTAGCTTATCGCTCTCCGTGTCCTTCCTCCGCACCAGCAGGCCTCTGAGCACGGTGCCCTGACCTTGAAATTACTGACAGCTGCTGCTGTACCCTCACAGGGCTTCAAGGGCTCCTCAGAGCTTGCTGCCAGCAAGGAAGAGTCCAGTGGGGCCAGTTTCGCCCCAGCACCCAGGGGTGGTGCCTGCTGGACAGGGTCAGGGCTGGTAGCACAGCGCTGCTCGTCCCTTCGATGCCCACCTTGAAGGAAAACAACTCAGGTTTCCTTTGGAAGGGGCTTTAAGGTTAGATTGCATTCTGAAGAAAAGGTTTTAGAGGAGCTAAATATTTCCCCAGGGAACATCCCAGCAACACCCTGGGAAGGGTGCTTGGGCCTTGATGCCCAGCACAGAGCGAGCTGCCTGCCTCCCTGTGGAGCCCGGAGCTCTCCTCATGCCAGATGCATTTAAATGAATCCTCTGGGGAGTGAGCCACAGCTGATGGGCCACTGCTTAGAGAAAACAGCAATAACGCAGCTATTCATTTATTTGTTAAGAGAATTGTAAAAATGACAGCATCTACTTTATATCCACCCAGCTCCTCAGCGTGCACCAGGGGCTGAATCACCAAAATCTCTGACAGCTGCTTTGTTCAGTGGAAATCAAACTACAAAGAAGGGGCCAGGACTCCTTCATCAATCAATTATAAGCACAGTCTTTCAAGACAGCTACAGAGAGAGGTGTGAGGAAGGGGTGTTGGGAGAACAACTAGCAATAGCTCTCGTTTTCTTTCCTCCTGCTCCAAGAAGTGTCAGAGCTCATTATCCACACAAGAAATATTTGTCCACCAAGTCTCCCATGCATGCAGCAAAAACAATACATGAAAGTGCATTTCTAATGCCAGTTCTAGCCAAAAAAAAAGTACTGACTAACAGCAGTTGTTAGAAAACATGCTCCAGTTGGCACAAAACAGTAGTTGGATGAACTGTCATATTCTGACAATTCATACAAGGAACCTCTTGCATGAATTTCAAAAGATCTCTAGAGAAAATGAATACTTGAGAGATGGGAAGAAAAGACATTTGTTGTTTTACTGTGTGTTATTTTATTATTGAAAAATGTTGAGCTGTCATAGACATATTATCTGCAGATGAAAGACAATATAAGGAAAAGAAAGTTAAAAATTCTCCCTAATATTCCTTCTTGCTTAACACAGCCTTCTGTTTAGCTAGGCAGACGCTGCTTTTCCTGACTTTCCTCCCTTTGGATTTCACCACCACTGCACATGGCCAAAATACCAGCTAATTGTTAAACAAGAATTCCTGCAAACGTGTACAGGGTCACAGCATCTGCTATTTTATATGGAGAAATTCTATTAATGTGGTGTGAGTAACTGCTGTTAATTGAAGTCTTGCCCTGTTCCATTCATAACGCTATTTCCAAACTACGTTAGATCTTCTAAGATTGCAAAAAGGATGTGTTTGAATTAAGATGATACATCACTTTCCCAATATCTTTACTAAGAAATCATTGACTCAGTTTTCCTCTGGGATGAAGTAGCATTCTCCTTGTTCCTCTCCTGACTTTATCTCACCTCCAAACTGGATCTTTCTGTAACAATCAGTTTGTATCCATACATCTCATTTATGCCATGCTGAGCCAAGAATCACAACACCTTTATCGTTCTGAAGATGTCAGTAGTAGTCTGATTTGCTATAGAATTATCAAACAAGTAGTCATAGGAAGCTAACTGTAACATGAATTCATCTGGCTGGTGCTCTCTTTCTCTCCATCTTCCCTTTCATTTGACGTTCAGACTCACTGAGTTTTGTGGCAGCAGTGTATATACGGTACCTAACTGATATGAATGAAATAGTGGATATGACCTACCAGAGAAAAAAATTTAATCATCTGACACCTTGGTGAGCAACTTTCATGCCACTGAGCATCAAATACGCAGCAAGAATGACCCCAAATTATCCCATAGTAAAATTAGTCCAATGCATTTTTATTTCTTAGTCAGTAAATCCAATTCAGTAAATTTGGAACTCATCACAAACAACATTCCATTAGAAAGCGCAAAAAAACCCCCAACAACCCTGTCAAATTAGTTTTCTGAAGACATAGAGCTGAGTGAAATTATTAATGAGTTGTTAATAGAGGCCATCCTGTGGATTAGGCTTTTAGTACCTCTTAAATCAAAGCTGTGAATAATTATGCATTCTTGTAGGTGTGTGTTCCTCCTCTGCTGAACTCACCTTTTCTAGATGCTTTTAAGCACAATAGTGACTAGGTAGCCAAATTTGCTCTCATCCTGAGTTTTAGTCCCAGTTGACTTTGCCATCCAAAACACCACTACTTCCTAAACTTTACGGGGGCAAAAAAAAAAAAAATCTGTAAACCATATTACCTGGGAGAGGTACTTCAGTACTTTGCCCAGTGCTGCTTCAGAGCAGCCAAGGAGTTCATCTGCTACTGGATAATGTGACAAAGAGACACAAAGCCAGCACAGTAATATACGAAGAGCTAAAAAGAAAAAGGCACCTCCTGTTTCCTAAATGGGCCAACATAGCAACCCTTAGCCCTGTTATTCTCATGAAATATGTTCTTCTTTCAGTGCAGAGTTTAGGTGGGTTGAATTGCATTTGATTTTTGCTCCAATCAGTAGCACTTTCCACAGCTGCCACACCCTGCCAGGATCAAGCTCCAGATGCAGAGTTGTTGCCTGGCCCAGGGAGATGGAGAGGATGAGGCACAGAGGGGTGTGTTAACTGCATGAAGGTCCGGAGGGGCAGCTGTCATCTGGAACTCCTGTTACACAAGCTCATAAGATTTTATGCAGTGGACAATTGATTTCTTATGGAATACCTGTACAGAAGAGAAAAATTAACATTCAACCAGCCAGGATAAGAAATGAAATATGTGGCTGGGTGCAGTTACTCATGTAAGCCTCAGGACAGAGATCCATCAGATCTGCAAATGGGAGATTAATATGCTACCATAAGTCCACATATGCAGAATGCATTAGAAGCTTGTTCTAGCCACAGGAAACAGTCTGAGTGTACCTCAAGAGAACAAAAGGATATAAAAAATTTGGAGATTTAAAGTCTCTTCCTGCCTCACAGGTTGAATTCCCAGATAATTTTGACTTCACATGTGATTTTTACTCTCTTTCCTGAAAGGCAGGTGGATTTTGCATCTCTGAGATGACTGATGATTAGTCAGTGCTAGGATTGAGACAAATATAAAAAATCTCTAGACAAAATAGAAGTCTTGTGAATGCACGACTCAAGTATCTTGTGGTGCCAGTGATTATCTTTTGGGATTGCTGCATTTGGTTTCAAAGATATCATCAGGCGCTGTTCCTACCAGAACTACCAGAGAGAGTCAGTCAGAATTTTTAATTCTGAGCAAAAGAGAAGAGAACTTAGTTTGGCAGAGGAAGAAGGACACCACGTACCAATTTACTCACTCTTTCAGGGATTTCTCCAATAGCAGAACACAGAGAAAGTGTAATTAAGACAACTAATATTGCCCCACTCCAGCAATGTCAGCCAGTTAATTAGATGGGTCCCATCAGATGATTAGGCAAACAAAATTCTGATAGAAGTTTTACTGAGCACTCTGTAATCAGTCACACTGGGAGCAGTAAGGAAAGCTGACAGAAGAAGAAAACACTCTAGCAGTAAAAGGCTGCTGGGTTTTATTTCTGCTTATGATTTATTGTGTGATTTTGGATTAACCACTAATCAGAAGACTGGGTCCTGGGACAAGAGTACTCGCCTAGAGCTTGGATGGTCTAACCTTGTCTTCTTCCTCACTCTGCTGAGTCCCTGCATGACCACCTTCACAGAGCCATGTAGATCCAGGGCCAGTAAGCAGCCACTGAAAGGAACTGTCCACCCTGTCATGCACAGAGCAGCTCTGAACAGAATTCCAGCTCCCCGGGAAGTTTACTAATAAACATTGCAGTGGCTATAAGCTGAAGGTATGCAGAAGAGTAAAAGTTGTAGGTAAGAAGTGTCCTCTTAGTCTTGGGCTACGCCTACAGGTTCTGCTGCACATACACACATCAGTCCCCTGCGTACTGCAAATCTCAAGTGGCAGGAAGTGTCTGCACAGTGATGCTATGGGGTGTTCCAGACTGAGATGTGTGGCTTCCAGGGCTACTGCTACCCTTTATTTAAATTTTTGTAAATGTTAAATTGCAAAGCTAGAGAAAACAAATTACCCCTGCCCCTCCTCAAGATTCTCCAGGAATTTCAAGGTGCATATACTGAATTACACCTGCTGAAGAAGAAAACAATTTAGACTTGTCCTGAGTGAAGATTGTATTTTGTGTAACACCTCATCAAACTCCTGCCTTTCCTTGCAAAACAGATGGTTGGAATGTGGTAGAATTTGGTCTTGTGCAATCAGCTAAAATCATCATAAATCATTTCTGCTGAGATGCAGTACATTTATCTCCATGTGATGCTGTCACATGGAATCAGTGCTCTTAGGTTTTAAGAACAAAGCCTTCCCTTAGAATAGTATTACTGAGAAACTGAAAGAGTTTAGGAAGAGGTAATAAAGGATAAATTAAAAATCATTCTTGCAACTTCTGAGAAAACCAAGTAAGGGAAAAAAGATTGTACTACTGTTGCTTCCAAAATGAAATTGGTGTGTCCTCATCACTCAAGCAGATACAACAGCTAGGAGCAGATATTGTATGCCAGTGGAAAGAATATATATTGCACACATAAAAGGCTGCAACATAAATTTGAAGAAATATGGGGCTCCTTCATATAGGTAGGTCAAACTTTTCCCTCAAGCAGATAATTACAGGCTTGGGGTGAGTAAATCTTATTAGCCTCTCAGCACCTTATCTCCCCACATAGAGACTGGTAGTAGATATATAGTAGATATATTCTGCTGCAGTCACTTTCTGGATTGCACGTTAGATATTGCCTTGTGCAGTCCGGCCCGAACTACGGCCATCGTACTTCACAGTGGAATGGCTGTGGATAGCCAATAAACAGGTCATACCAGAGAACAGATGAAAACACATTCCCAGATTTTGGAAGGGATGGGTGTTAGAAAAGGAGATGGAAAGCAAAAAGCTCAGTACACAGCTCATCTCTTTATAATATTGGTGAATTTCAACACACCACTCAAATATTACAGTCTGGGACCTTGTTTTAGAGGGAGAAGGGCAGGCTGGGGTAGTCAAGGTCACCAGGCACCTCCATAGGTGGAGGCCTGGGACTCCTGGGCCCTTGGGCATGGTGGGGGAACACCCAGGGGCAGCTGGGAAGGGACACCAAGGCTTACTAGCCCCCTCAGATGCTGCCAGTATGGATATTTTACCACAAAACATTTGAGTTGTGTTGCTTTACTCCAGTATTACACCAAAACCTTAGGCAGGTAGTTGCAGCCTCTTGAGGATAACATATTCATGCTACTCACTGTGTCGTCCTCTGTGGGAGAAGAAAGGGGATGTGTCTCTCATGACCCAGGTCAAGTTCCAAGCAGAGTAACCAGGAGGAAGAGAAGGGCTCCTTGCTGGGTGATCCGAAGGGCTCAGACCTTTCATTAAAAAAAAAAGAAAGCCAAGAAAGAAAAGCCCATTAAGTATGATGTAGCTGTTTGCATGTTACACATCAAATGCAAAGAACTCAAGCAGCTTTATTGACCATATGCAATAAGCACCAATTTTCAACTACTTCTTGGTTGGTTCTTCCTTCCTGATACGTGCATGCACAGGGACACAGGAGAGTCATTGCTTTACAGTGCGAAATTATCATCACCTAGAAAAATTGTCAAGTTTCATCTCACATTGATTCTAAGTTCTCTTTGACCTTTCTGTCCCCCAATTTGGATTTTTTTTAAGTTCTGCTAGCATAAGGAGATCTCGTACATGAACAGGCAAACATGTACCCAACCTGTGTTCAACAACCCAATGCATCTCAAAGATGCTTTCGGTGATTTACATTACTACAGTGACCCGGAACAGGTGAGTTCTGTACACATCTGCACTAACTCTGCAAGACCACAATGACGTTAGAGGTGTAAAGAGAAGCAGTGTCTGAAATAACACAAGCTCAATGAGCAAAGTGGAATACTGCAAGCTTTGAAAGTACAAATTTTCCCTGTGAATGTTTAAGTTGGGTTTTCTGAAGATATCAGGATCTTGGTCTCGTTTTTTGAGATCCTCAGAGGAAAGGTAGGATTAACTGTGTAGGAATACAGGCAGGAAAAACTTGTGGTTGGGAAATTCGATTGATAAAAAAAAAAAACCAAACCTCTGGATTTCTGATTCCTCTACAGAAGCCATAAAAACCCCCAAATTTAAGGGAATAATAATAAACAAGGTAAACAGATGAAATCTTGGGGAAAACACGGCTTTGATTTTGTAAAAGCTCTGCTTAGCCCTACTTCCCACTTCCACCAAAAAAAAAGGGGAAGATTTCAGAGGGACTTGTTGGAAGCTTAAACACAGGGTGTTAGTTGTGCCCTATCTCGTTCTCAGTGCAATCTCATTTTTAGCCCACTCTTGTAAGTGAGTAACTACAGCACAACCAAGAGAAAAATAACCACTCTCATGTAAGAGCTGTAACTCTTAGTCCTCGCTTAGAGCAATAATCTTCAAGATAAAAATGGACTTCCCACTGTATTGTAAGACATTCTTGAGTGGCAAAAAATGCATATCCCTAATGGCTCAATTAAACCTGGTCTCTATGCTCAGCATAATAACTAAATATCCCCATTGTTGTTTAAAATGTGGCAACACAGAAGATCAGGCCAGTGATTTGTGAGGGAAAGTAGCAAACCTGGTGTCCTGCCTGCAGCTGTCATTGATGAAGTGATAGGTAACCATGGCTTTTCATCCCTAACATCAAGACACGTCTTTCAGTAGTCCCTGATAAAGCTGCTTGTGGAAAATAATGTCAGGTTTCATTACAACAGTTACGATAACTGCTAAAAGCAGATTTTTTTTCCCTACAAATGTGCTTCACTTTGATGCTACTATAAAATAATAAATAAAAGGATATTAATAAAATATCAACCCCTGAAATAAGCTGGTTTTCAAAGCCCTGTGTGTTTTGCCTGATGTGAGATGTCGGACCAGTGTCAATATCCCTGTTTTATAACATCTGTACGCAGTGACTCTCCAAAAGAGGGAATGATTTAATATCCTGATCCCAGATCATTAATCTCCCCCAGACAAGAACTCCGGGGCTCCTTTACCCCAAACAGACACAAATGCATGCAGATGTCTCTCATTTGGTATTACCAGAGAGCCAAGACCTTGTGTTGAAATCCTGTGAAAACTTCACAAAAACCTTAAAAACGGACCTGCTTCCCATTTCTGTTCCCATGGCAAAATAATCTGATAGAGAGTCACTGAGGTGCATTTCTCTCCCTAATGCTTCAGTCACAGAACTTAAAATTAAATCTCTTCAGCTACCCTGACCAGCCTTACCTGGGAATCACTGCCACGGGAATCAGCACTGCAGCAATCAGCTGCAGTACTCCAGATTCCCTGGCACTTCTCACATTCCAAAAAATGCCTCTCCATATTGCATTCTTCAGAAATCCTGCCTACCTTCAGCCTCAGCTAAGTGGAAATGTTCCCTCTGGCACCAATATATGCAGTAAATTGAGATAAAAAATAAGGTTGAACATCTGAGCAGAGAAGACAAGGCAGTCCAGGCACCTGGACCTCCCCTCAGCAGCAAGAGGTCAATAAGAGATAACCTCAAAAATTGGAAATTTTTAGTCTATTTTTAAAGAATGAAATGGATTCAATTAGATTCATCTTAACCTTAGAACTATTTTTTCCCTTATTCTATAAGGTTAATTTTGGAACTTCATCTCAAATGATTTGCTTGGGCTATTGGTCTGAACTTGAAGACAAGAAGATTGTATCAGAAGTTATGAATCTTCCCCTATTAAGTTATGTTCCAAGAAAGATGCTGGGTAAAAGGTTTTTGTATAGCCAAGAGGCTACTCTTCACAGTGAGGAATGATTTGATTTAACCATCAGCTGTAGGTTAGGAAAAGGAGAGACCTTTCCTCTTCCACCTTCAGGGCATTTTACGTCCAGAAAGATAATAATAGGAGATGATTTCAGCTAAATAAATTCTTCTTGGGCAGCAAGGGTAATGCAAACGTAGACCAGATTCTAACCCTTTCACAAAATAAAGGGGTTTTTCCCTCTCCAAAATAATTCAATTTAAGCCAAAAGGCACTGAGAAAATGTGTCTCCTTCTTTTTAGATATGCTGACCTCCAATTCCAATTGTTTGTATCAGGGTACTCTGTCACTTGTCAAAGTAACCCTAACCTTTAAAAAAAAATTAATGGATTGGCAACTGGAAGCTGACAACTCCATTTTTAGTAGTCAGACATATGGCGAGGTACAAGAGAGGTTTCTTTGATATTCCTGCCTGAAGACATATCCAGGGCCAAATCCTGGCCTAAGGTGCTCCATCACAGCAAGAAACACGCACCTGAAGAGAACATTAGACATTTCTGGTTTTTAAACTTGTGTGAAGGTATCTCCTTAGGGGATGTGAAATTCATTCAGTTCACCAGGAGTTTCAGTTAAAAAAAAAAAATAGAAATGGGCTCATGTGTACTGAAGTCAAGCCTTAAGGCTACAAATTCATTAAATAAAATATTTATGTATTATTTTAATGAAAAATACCTCTTTAATAGAACAACCCTGCATGCTCACATAAAAATGGAACAAGAAAAGCTTTCTATGTGGGTAGTTTCTAGACAAACAGGATTTCCTCCCTTTTTTGTCTTTTCTGGGAGAAGGAAGAAATACCCCCAGCAATTAACATATGTAATTTTCTAAAGATTCACGTAGTGCAGAAATGTGAATGAATTTTTAACAAAACACTCAAGCCTTCTTTAACCAAAAAATGCTCCTCCATGTAACCAAATATTGCTTATTACTACCTTTGGATATTGCTTGATTACTCAGCTCTCTCACTGTGCTGAGTCTGTATTTGCAGTTTCTTGGTGGTAAATCTGAGGTAACAGACTAGCATGTACCTGTGCTCTAGATTTCAGAGTTGCAACAGTGTAAGATAATAACTGAGATCAACATGTACTTTCAGCTACATCTACATCTAAAAAATATCTCAAAATCACTCATGTTTGTTTGTGTGGAAATCAAAAGTCAACATTAGTAGTATTTGTGGCTCTGATTTATAACAGCCATGAATAGTTATTAGTAATTATTACAATAATGTGTTTAGAAACAGCCACCATTAAGATCGGGATTTTCCGATCCCTGGGAAAGCCTGACATTTCAGAAAAGGTTATTCCAGTTCTAAGAAAAAGGTGGAGATTTTCCACAGAAAGGATATTACCACATTAAGATCCGGATTTTCCAATCTCTGGGAAAGCCTGACATTTCAGAAAAGGTTATTCCAGTTCTAAGTAAAAAGTAGCAATTTTCCACAGGAAGGATAATAAGCAGTTATCTTTCCACTATTAAGAAAAAGAAGGACTAACCTACTCAGAACCAAGGCAACTTCATTTCATTAAAACAAAAAATCTCACAGAGAGCTGACTGCCCCAGGTAAGGAAACCTTTGTAGACTTCTCCTACGAACCAGAGGCAGGCCAAAGGCATTTTTGGGTAGAAGCAGATCCAACACTGCAGGATCCTGAAGCCAAACATCTTGATCTTGCAAAAGTCTCAGGACCCTGTCTTTATCAAGCCTTGGCTGGCTGTGACCAGCAGGGTATTCAGGCTTGCCTCTGTCCAGCTGGAAGTGTAAACTCCAGAAGCCTTCATAAACAACTGCTGAGCTCCTAGCTCCACAGAAGTTCTTGGTTTCTGTTTTTTGGAGGGTATCCTTCCAGCCCTCACTACCCTCCAGTATGCAAACTGGAGGGAAAAGATCTCCTGAGAATTCCCACTCAGCTTCCCAACTGATCTTCACAATCACACTAATAGTACTCAAACCACTTAGCAGCTTTCATTTTTCCCCTCTTCCCATCTACAAACATAGTCACCCATGAAAGTGCAAAAACCACATTTTATCGAGGTGACCAAGCAACACCAAACCCAAAAAACAGCCAAAGTAAACACTTTGTGAATAATCCATACACTCAACCATGCTCATACAAATCATTGTCTAAATGAAATTTAGCAGTAAAATTCAAATTGTGTTTATGGTCCTGATGGAGAACAAGGCAGAGGGCAAGGTCTTTCCATGCAGTTTCTTGCTCTGAGTAGTTGGTAAGCTCTTCTTACGCTAATGGGTGGATGTACTCCAGGGGTTTTTTTCACTAACCTCTTCAACAGTATGAAAACGTTCACTGACAGTCTGTCAAGTTTATCTTTTTCAGCTGGAAAATATATTTAATAATGCATTATGTTACAATGATTTTATGTCATATTGAAAGCCTGATGAGTGCAAATAAACTATAGCTTGTGTGTGTCACAAAAGCTGTGCTGGATTGCTACAGAGAGGGAATTTGCATCTAGTGGGCTGTAGCAGACCTGTTGATAGTGAATTCAGTCTGCATGAGGCACAGGAGGGATCAACAATGTTGACTGGCAGGTGCTTGATGAGTAAATCTGGGAATAACATACACTTCCTCTACATAAAGCATGTGTCTTTAGCAAAATTGTATTAACTCAACCACTAGGTTATCCTTCTGACCCTGACTACTTTTTTTTCCATTGCAAGCCTTGTTTAAAGTTTTCTTTTAAACCCTTTCTGTTAGCCATGTACTTCTTCCCATCTCCTTTTCAATTGGAATATTAACTTTTGATTGAAAAAACACAAATGAATCATAACTGATTAATCAGCAAGTAAGTCACAGCCCCATTCTTTTTCTACTGACAAGCCAGTTCCTCTACCTACCATAACCCATAAACATTTATTGATGCAAGGAGAGTCTGTGCTAGGTCTGGGAGAGGTGGTCTGAACAGTGGACCTGTAGGAAGAGGAACACGAAACACACAAACTGCAATTTGATCAAGACGTTGCAATAGGGAAATATTAGCTAGGTATAATGTGCTGCTGCTCATTACAGGAAAAGAAATAATATGCATTTCCATACAAAGAGCATTAAAATAAACCAATTACGATGACCAAGCTTATAATAACTAGTACAGTTTAAAAATGTACTGCCATCTAGAGCATACTACTGCATCTCAGGTGCTCTGCAGCTGCCGAAGACCTGCCCAGTAAGACACCACAAACAGCTATGATTCACTGATAAAGAGCTCAGGGCCTCAATTACAGACCAGGCTAGGAATGGCTTAATGCTGTTACTCATCTGTGTGCGCACAAGAAACCTTTAAAAAATCCAACTGCAGGCTGAGTTTTGCAGTAATAATCTTTTACAGCACAATTAAGCACCTCTGTGGGCAACGCAGAGGAAACAAAAGACTGAGTGTTAGTAATTGAACTGCTCTTAACTCTGGCTCAGAGCCTCAAAAGCTGAGGCTGCTGGCAGGACTACATCAAGGGATGTGCTTCTCTGGCTTGTCTAGCCTGCAGCTTAGCTAAACAGGGGGGAAAAGCCCTGCAGCAGCAAAGCTCCATGTACAAACACGTTCTGAATTTTGGATGCTTGTGCTTTGTATCAGCTTTTAGACATTTTAGGGTCACAACTGGAAAAGGAGTATTGGACTAATGATTTTGTAGGGCTGTGGTATTTCAACACAGGGCAATACTTGTCCTTGTCTTTGGACTGATAACCAATGCATCTGAATTACTGACCAGATATGCAGTGAAAACCAAAAGGTATAATGTCTAACTGTTTCCTGCAGCACAGGACCTGGACAGACCTTCAGACGCACAGACAGTAGGAAAATGCCAGGTAGAAGTCTGGAGAAATGGTAAGCTTTCTACTCAGGCACACTAAAGTACTTCAGGTTGCAGATGTTCTGAATTTTTTCTGTACGTGTGGAAATAAAGTGACCCTTCCACTGTTGTCTGGGGTATTTGTGTGCTGTAGCTCAGAAAAACTTCCAAAGGAACAACTGAGAGACGGAATTAATGTTCAGTATGTGTGTCAACATTAGAGAGTTCCTCCATTCACAGTCCTTGGGAGCTCTCCCAGTGCCTGCTGCACTGTCCCCCTCCTTTAAGTGTTCCTCATCCAAAGGACTTTTGAGCAGTTGCTTAACAGTATGACTATTATATAACTATATATGTGTGTGTGTATATATATATATATATATACACACGAGGCTACACCCAAATGGTCACTATGCTGGTATATTTTCTATACCAGTATGGTTCTCATCTTTCAGACCTGGGGTCCTGATCCCACGTATTGCTGATGTTCATCTCTTTGCATGTCTCGTCTCACCCCTCTGCACTCTGCAGCTTTCCCTGCTCTGTACCCAGCTAACGTAACCTCTGGAACCACAGTGGCCAGACTTTCAAGCAAAAGAAATAGTTGTTTTGACAGTGCTTTAATAATTCATTACACACACTGACTTCAAACCATTTAGTGCCTTCACCTTGGGTTTCTGCATAGGTACACAGACACCCAGTTGGAGTCTCATCAGATCCACACACTTCCCGTATAATTTTAAATAGTGGAATTAAAGAAATAGAAAGAAACAAACCCAGAAACAACCCCCTGCTCTTTATACACGTAAAGCCTTTCTTTGTGCTACATTGACTGCATTTTAAATCAAGATGCACACACGAACTTATACCACTAAGCAGTTATCACTTTAACGCAACTGCAGATATTTAGATATTCAGTGGCCCACAGGCCCTGCAAATTTTAATACAAGCTCATATTTTTCTCAACATCTGCATTTTGAATCTGTGTCTTATGCCTTAAGGTGTGGCATTCAATACTCACTTATTTTCATCTCTCTGTTTTTTGTCAGTGGACAAAAACACATGCAAAAATTCCTCAAACATTTAAATGCTGGAGAAGTGAGTATTTGAAGGTTTTGCAGATCTGAACCTTTGTGGTCTGCAGGAGGGTTTTCACCCTCAGAGCAGGCAGCCTGCATCACCTTTTAAAGCTTTGTTTGATCAGGATGAAAAAGGTAGTAATTCACTTCTCCTCCCACACTTTCATGCCATGTCAGTACCTCTAGCTCTGGAGACGCTCGTAACGAAGTTTAGGGAACATTTATTTTTCCTTTCATATACAGCATCTAAATGCCTCCATTCCCAGTCAAAGCCAGCTACAGTCACACATGACCCGAGCATTTACAACCGTCTCTTTGACTGCACTGCAGCATTGAGCTTGGATAGTGGGGAGAGAGGAAATACAGTTCAGTTTCACACCCCTATTGCATATCAAGGGAAAATCAAACTTTCATTCATTGCGGTTTAAAGGTCCAAGATCAGCCTGAGTTAATTTGGGAAGTGTCTTTACTTTGCTCCACCTGATTTATCCGGATTTGCTTGGGAACCCTCATTCCCTGTATCCCATAATACTGCTACATATACATCTTTCTTTGGGAAGAAAAAAAAAAAGCTTTTTGAAGGTGTGCACCATCCTTCTTCCCCAAAGAGCGTGGGACTATGTCCAGAACAGTCTCTCACCCACCACCTGGCATAAACCCACCTTAGGAGCAAGCTGGCCTTGTTTTGCTGCCTGGAACCATTCAACAATGCCAGCTGCAAACAGCAGCCAGTAAATTCTGGTTATTTGGAAGAAAGCAACAGCAGTAGCATAAGTCAGCCTTATTTTTCCTTGTTATTATCATTATTACTATTATTGCTTCGGTGAAAGGAGGGGAATTCTATGCTTACTGGACAAGTACACGTGCAACTTAACGTTGGAAAAGACTCAATAATGGCTCTTTGTATAGAAATACACATCCAGGGTCCTTTTTTTTTTAATCACACATCCCCGCCCCTTCACATTTAAAATAGCCCACAAACAAAGGAAATAAAATACAGCAACTTCAGGTAAAAACTGTAGATTTCCTGTACGACAGAGGCAGAAATCATGAAGTGATGTTACCCATAGAAACTGTGCCTCAACTGTATCATGAAGACAGAGGGAACACCTTTAGAAAGGTCACTACAGCTGCAGAGGCCTTGTCCACCTTTAATAGATGGAATAGTTCTGAAATCTTGGAATCCAAAGATGGCATTTTAAAAGCAGAAACTTTTAAAAAATATGCTTACCATATCAAAACATAAAATGAATGCTCAGAGGAATCAGACGAAGCTCTACATGTGTACAACAGACACAAACTGTGAAGAAGTGTCAGTTATGAATTTCCTGCCATTTGCATGGCTAAACCCATTTATTTGCTGCATTAGACACTTCTGTTAAGACATAGTGTTGCAGAGTTGCAACAAAAGTATGGGGTGTTTTGGTACCAGAGAAAATACAAGACATTTGTTATTGGTAGGCAAGCTGCATTATTGCTAGAAATAGAAAAATGGTGTGATGACTATTTCAATCTAAAACACAGCTGTCTTGGCAGGAACAATAAAAACTACTTCATATTCCCTTTACTGGGAAGGATGCCAATGTGCTTATATTGTCTATTTTCACTGCAACATTTAATTTTGCTTAAGGTAAAGGACAGCATCTCTGAATACAACTGTGGGGTGTTTAGATGTGAAAGTACTGCTCAAGGAAGTTCTGTAAGTGCTGCCGAAATGAAGGCCATAAAGCATCTGAGCAAGGCATCAGAAACTCCTGTCTTCACTTACACAGACATCTCTAAATTGACTATGAGTAAAGATTGTAAAAGGGAAATTGCTTGCCATTCTGTTTTTCAGGTACTGAATTAAAAAAGAAGCAGAATCTCTGAAGATATCCTCTAAGTTCTGTAGGATGTTTTGGGTTCCTTGGCACAATTTTGTTCTGTGTAGCTGCTTTCCAAATATCTTCACTGTTAACTGATCCTCAGCATTCCTGAGAGAGAGGTGAGTGATGTAAAGCAGCTGATGTCATGAGCCACCACTATCCCCTGATGGATGGCACCAGGGCAGATCAGCTATGTGACACAAAAGAAGGTGCTCCAGCTCAAGGTACGACCTTGTGTGTGGGGCAGGATGGCCCAGGTTCTCTCTGCTGATCCAAATTATGCTGCTGCAATGTTCTACTCAGGCTCTGGTATAAAGGCAACCATTTAAATACCCAACGAGACACAGTCTAAGGTGAGGAGGAAGAGGCAGGTTATCATCATCTGTCACACAGGAGGAGCTTTCTGGTCTCTCTCTTACATATTCCTACATGCTGCTACAGCCTTCCTCAGAGGGGCAAAAACTGGTGAGGTGGGCTGGGCTGAAAAGCTGGCCCATAAGGAGCTGTAAAACAACTAGTAGAAAATACGAACTACGTGGGAAAAAAATGGACATATAAATTACAAACCTCTTCTGCATAAGGATAATAAGAAACCATTGGATTAAATGACCTGCTCAAACTCACACTGCAAAGCAGTAGTAGAATTTAGAAAAGAAAACAACTTTTGCTGTTTCCTTCTTCCCAGAAGTCCCTGCTTCTGGTGGTCCAGCCCTGTCTCTGTCAAACAACTTCACCCTACCTTGTGAAAGGGGAATTCTGAGCATTTGGAACAGAGCCAGTGTGTGGATGGGGCTGTGAGCTACACAAAAAAAACCCCCAAAATAGCTTTGCAGAAATATTTAGAAGGACATAAAACATACTTCAAGCTGATTTTTTTCATTTCTACCCAAGTTTATGCCTATCTAAATCCTTCCCTGCAACAGAGAAATAGCTTTGCTTTTCTTCCCCCTAGAACCTCCACTGTTCAAATAAGAATTTCCCAAAGTGATTATCAAAAGGCCTGTAAGAGAAATGATTACAAATGGCTGAGTTAACTGCTACAGACGGCCTCATCAGTCATCATAATGCGATCTCAGCACCAGGCTCATCAGGACAGGCAACTTGTCATGACAGATGACACCTCTTCAGGAAGACTTCCTCCTATGACTTTTCCCCAAGAAAGTCTCCTGGAATGAGGTGCTTGCAAATAGTGGTCCTTAAGCAATAATCACGGAGGAATCATCACCAGCTGCCCTCATGAGCTGCTTCTGTGATGGGGTTTGTGTTTTTTGGTTTTTTTATAGTTTTACCATTAGTCTCTGAGTGTGGAATTCTTTATCTGTGTGCACGTCTTGAAATCAAAGTAGTTTTGGCAGTCGCTCTAAAGGTGAATTTAGAGATGATGATAAGAGAGACAAATTAAGAGACAGGAGGCCTGAAAAGGCTGAGGCAGCACTGTGAGCTCCTGCTACTTTTCCACTGCCAGCCCCAAATGCTGCAAAACAATTTTTAATCTATGCCTCATTTTCCACATCTAGAAAAGAAAGAGTATATGCTCTATTGTACATCTGCTATGGAAACTGCTAAGCTGAATTTATTTGATTTATACAGTGATGAACACCTTCTGTGATGAACACCACACTAACACCCATTATAAATAAAGGCCAATTTATCATTTCATAGATACCGTTTTGTGAACGGTATCTCAAGAGCTAATTCCCACCTCATCTTATCTGCAATGGGATCTAAGATAAATTGTGTAGTTTCTCCTTTTGCCTTTTTATTCTGCTACTTAAATGGAAGTGATGATGCTCACTGGGTTTGGAAATCTTTGAATAAAAGGCAGTGAATATTTTTAGGAAGAAATACTTAAGCAAGGCTTTCAAAATATAATTTCCCTAAAACTCTGTTGTCCCACTCATCACACATATAGCTTTTACTATGGCTATGGTTAAAAGCTTGTGTAAGAAGCAGAGTTGGCTTCTTAGTAACACACATCTCTGTCACAGTGAAGAGGCAAACTCGTTGTGGTAACAGTTTGCTTGTGAAATCTGGCACTTGTTGGCTGTTTGCAAATTGTTCGTGGGCAGAATACAGTTGATGAATACTATGAAATTACTCAAATATTTACTGGGAACAGATTTCAGCCCTTGGGGTGTTTTGTTTGTTTGCTTTGTGTGGTACTCCAGTCATGCACCAGTTGGTCTTTCAAATGCCCATGGTACACAATAGGTGCTGGATCCGAACAGCATTGCAAATTTCTGCTTTGCAGGAAACTCTACGATTTCTTTTTCTTTCCATTCCATGTGTTGGAATGAAGGAGAATAAAACTGAAGTTTCCTTGAAATAAAATCTTATATAGGAAAACAGCTGGGGAGCAAATGCTTCTGTGTAAAGGAATTAAAATTAAAGTGTTTCATGTCAATTTTACAGTAAAGTATACCATAGTATAGTTGCAAATGAAGTAAATTATAGCACTGCTTCATCATAGTAAGGCCAAAATACTTCATTTTGATTTTCTCCCAGACTGAAAAAGACCTTGGCATTTTGTGTAAATTGACATATTCCCATAGGAAGTCTAGTTTTCAAAATGATATTTCTTGATGGAAAATCTGCCATTAGAAAACAATTTAAGTAAATCTATATCTTATGCATCTAACATGATGAGTTTGCTCTTCTGCTGCCAGTGCATCTCTCTGAGAGTCCTCTGATAGGGACCTTGAACTGGAAAAGGCACTCAGAAAAACACTTGTGGAGAGTCAACAAGGTCTTTTAGAAAATTTAGTAAAGAGCAAAACAGAATGAGCACAGCTATGGTAAACTCATAAGAAAATCAAATTTTAAAAAATCTCTATTGGCAACAAACTTCAGGCAGATATTTATTTTTATTGACAGAGGGAACTACATGTCAGAGGCAGCACAACACACTGTGGGAATTACAACAACAGACTGAATCCCCACCAGAATGATGCACTGTTCCCCATATCCATACCCTGCTCTAATAACACTGTCAGGCAGTTTCAGGATGGAAAACACACATTCCCCTTTCCTTTGCAAAAAAAATACTGGCCTTTATGTTTACAAGCTGCCCACGCCTGCAGTGGCAGTCACACCTTTGGCTGTCTCGCAGTGCAAGCAGCTGATCCATCACTGAGGGCATTAAGCTGAGCTGGCAGTGTGGAGCTGCAGAGAGCCTCTCTGTATATTGGAATCCCACCAGGGAGGCAAGAGCATTCAGACCTTTATAATTACTGGGTTCAAATTAGAAGTCTTTTGAAACAATCAGTTTTCCAAACTTCTTCCAAGGCCTGCCTAACATCCCTCTGTCAATGGCAGTATAAGCAAGCACAGAAGCCAAGATGTGAGGATTTGGGGTGTTTTAAAGGATCTTGTCATACAGCTTAGCAAGTAGAAGTAAACAGTGGCCAGTATAATCTTAGCAGTCAGCCCTCCAGAGCTTGCAATTGACCTGACTATGCATTAGCCAGGACTACAGCTTGAGACATTCTGGGAAACTATAAAATTACATGAGGAATAAAGCATTTGTACTAAGTAACTTGTTATTAAATTCTGTTGTAGAGAGTTATCATGCCTTAAAAGATTTGCTGTATGCCACCATGCTGTCTCAGAGTATCCTCCCCCTGCTAATCTGTGACCTGTGGAGGTGACTCTCCGGGCTCTAGACATGAACTGAGATTACCCTGAATTGCACATGGCAAAAGGCACCTCAGACTCAACCCACTCAGATGATATGTTAGAGTTACAAAGCTGTATTTATTTCTCTCTAAGCAAAGAAGTACTTTGTGAAGATAAGCAGCCTTCTTTCTTTCCCGTTTACTAACAGAAATCCAGGCAAAAAGAAAAACAGGGAGCATGCTTTTCTCCTATGATAACTTGATCTCAGGAAAGACCTTGGTTCAGCTCGGTGTCTTAAGTCCGTAAAGACAAATAGATAATAGAGAAAGACATCACCATCCTCCAGATGCAGTGCAAGGTGCAAAGTGAGGAAATGAATAATTTTTAATAGCTTCTGAATTATACAGAGGTGACCAGAAGATGCAGAAAAACAGAGCATGGCAAGGGGATTTGTACTACCAGCTCACTAACTTCACTGCCTGGCCACAACCCTAATTCAGTCGGTGGTCAGGGTCTTGTCGCTTTGAGGACACTTATCCCACACATGTTAATACTGAGGCCCCTCACCCTCAGGTTCTCCTCAGTGCATATCTGTCACCCCCTGAAATGTCCTAAGCCATTGTGTCCTCCTGCTCATTGATGTCCTATAGCCAATCTGCTGGGCTGCTAGAAGCAGTCTTCAGGAACTGGGTATATCTGCTTCAGTTTTGCCTTATTTCTTTCCCTTCCCACCTCTACTTGAGGAAAGTAGGAGGAACAGGTTCTCTCTCTGCCCTTTTTTTTTTTTGCTATATCCCTGCTCCTGACCCATGACTGAACTCAGGAGGTGTAGGATTTCTCGTGCCATTGAGAGGTAACTACTTTCTTGTCTCTGGGAGTGAGTACCAGAGGTAGCACTGGATCTGAGGGGAGGTCTTCCCTGGCATTTTACATCCAGGTGTCTCTCACCAGGGCAAGTATTTCTCTGGAGCACCTGAAGGACGCTGAAGGGATGGCAGGGTTTGGGAGCAGACTGATTCTCACAGTGAGGAGCTGAGCATGTTCGTCTGCGAATGAAACCTGCCTCTGTTCAGCCCCTGCAGAGTTTTCTATTAGTAGTCACCATCTTAGATGCTTGTGCTCCCTGAGCACCCACAATCTAATATTTATCAGGGAAATAGTGCTAACTTGCCCAGTCTGTCCTTATTATATTGCTAAAAATAGTAATCAACCTGTTTTTCTGCTCCTCGCTATCTCTGGAGTACACCTGCTTACACAGGGTTGATCAGAATCCAGCTGACTACTCACAGGAATTAACATCATTATCTCCTTGTACAGACTGCCTGAGCTGCAAATTCACTTTCGTGGCTCTAGGTTTTAATCTCCTGGTAGTTCTTCTGCTTTCTGACCATCACATCCTGGGCTTCATGTGGGAACATCAAGAGCTTTCCCTCCTTCCTCTCTGTTCCCTGTTCTGAAATGCAGCCTGCCCTGCTTTCTCAGGGCACTGGCCTCTGTGTCTACAGCAGCACCCAACCTGCATTTCCATCATTATCAGCTAGAGCGGGAAGCTTCCTACAGTGCATCCACTAAAACTGAAACTAAATCCTGGATATTGAGATGTGCAGTATCAAAATCCAGCCTGGAACTCTGGCTGGGAGGGATCTGTATCACCTCATTCAGTTACTGCAGTGTATGATGCCAGTTCTGTTGTAGCCTAAAAAGGATTTATCGCAGACCTATCACCATTGACAGGTCAATCACAGTGCTGTAATCAAAATTCAAACTGCTACTTTTAAGTCTGTTTTTTTGAAAACTTGACACTGCACAGTCAGAACTGATATGGGATGAAATACGTAAGATTGCTCAGAATTTCATCTAAACTTTTTAAGATAATATGGCATTTTTATTTTCTTTTTTCCCCCTCTCTTTTCTAGGCAATGTTACTTTTCCAGTAATATAGATTCAAGCTGTATTCTTACCAGCCACAAAAACAGATCAGAATGCTGCAGGCACACAGTGTCTCCTTTTTTTTTTCCCTTCCACCCAGTTTTGCAGGTGTTGGAGGTCAGTATTCAAATGATTGCTTCCTTACCTAAATTGAATGAGACCCCCCCCCAGCTTTTAATGTAACTCTGCTGCACAGGAGTCAGCTGTGTAAAAATATTATAACAGAGATTTATATTAATGCAGGAACAGTACTCAGATGGACAATGAAAAATACAATCATTTTCTAACCTTCAAAGACATCCTGGGGTCAGAATTGAGACAGGTTTCTTCTGTCCTTGTAGAATGTACCCAGCAGCAACCCCACTGTAAACTAAAATCATGATCTTGGTACAACTGGTGCAGTCCCAGTGCTTTCAGTGGTCAGGGTAGGTTGCTGACCAGAAGCTGGGCTAACAGCAGCATTATTGATAGCACTCAGGTGCTGAGAGCCTCTGTGCTGCGCCAGCTATTATTTTCAGGGGATATAATACAGGAAAGTGGAGATTCCAGCTTGCTCAAAGCAGAATTGGTTCTGCAATGCTAATAGAAGTAAAAAGCAATAAAACCCATCATGTTGTCACTAACAGATTTTATATGTGTCTGAATGCACACGGGGAGTTACTCTATTGATTAAATTAGGACCTTTTTTGAATAGTCATTCTCTAGAGCAGAATAGCATTTTAAGATTGGTAGTGAATTACATCCATTTGGGGAGTTCATCGGGATGCTTTGGCATTTACAACTTTAGTGTGCTCTGGTCCTGCAGTAAGAGCTAAATATCCTACACTTACCTGCGTGGTTGGTTTGAAGTGGAAGCAAAAGTCAGCACAATCCACAGCTATTGTGGGCTCAAAAGCCAAAGCTTGTGATAATATGTAAAGCTCCCCTGCACTGGCTAAGCATCAGGGATATCCTTTAGTGAAGAAATACAAGAAAATCTTCTGTGTGGTTTAAGAATTACCTCTACCAGTATCTTACTAGTGGCTAAGCTCCAGGCAACAGAGAACTAGCAAAAAACCTAAACCCAAGTGGGATACAAACGAATAGAATACTCTGGCAGAGTCAGAGAAACAAAGTTTCCTCTGTCAATGTATTGATTTTTCCAGACATGTCTCTTTTTTTTTTTTACAACAAATATTCTTTGGAACTTAACTTCAAACTGAAATGGCAGTGGGTAGGGAGGAATGTACTATTTTTCTACTTTTCTGGTTTTACCTGAAGAAAGTTTTGATTTCCAGGTATACATGATCTAATGGAGCTAAAGAAGTTTACTCACTGCTGAACAAAAAGACTGGAGAGGCTTGCAGGCCAGTCAATTTCCTTCAACAAGGAAAACTCTCCTTGCAAAACATTTCTGAAGTCTTGTTAAACTCACCAAAATTAGTGGAATTACATGGAAGGATGAATAGAAGTCCTTGGTGCTTAGATTTACTTTTCAATTTAAAATAAGCTTTGTTTTAAAATCAAGAATGTGGGTGCCAGTGAACTGAGGAGTGCAGCTGGTATGCCAGCGGGCAGGGCTGCCATCCAGAGGGACAAGGCCAGGCCAGGGAAATGGGCCAATGGGAATCTTGTGATATCCAGCTGGGACAAATGTGAAGTCCCACAACTGGGGTGATACAGGCTGGGCAGCAGCGCTGCTGAAAGGGCCCCGCGGTGCAGCAGGCTGGGCACAGGCCAGCAGGGCTGCACAGATCACAGACAGCATCCTGGGCTGCAGGGACCACAGACAACACCCCTGAATCCAGGCAGTCATAGACAGCAGACAGAGGGAAGTGATTAGTACCTGTTACTCAGCAATTGTTTGTCCACTGGGGCCAGTCTGGGATACCCAGTACAAGAAAAACAGCAATTGACTGGAGGGAGTTCGGAGGAGGCCTCCAAGCTGGTCTGGGCAGGAGCACTCACTCCGTAAGGACAGGGTGTGGGATTGGGTTTGCTTCAGCCCTGGGAAGGGCTGTCTTGGAGACACCTAAGAGCAGCCCCTAGAACCTTGGGGAAAGCAACTGAGAGGTGGAGATGAGCTTATTGCAGAAATGTGCCATGGAAGAACAAAAGACAGGGGCACAAATTGGAGCTGGTAAGGCTCTGACTGGACATAAGGTGTGTATGGGGAGTGGGAAAACCCTGTAGGAATGACACATCAGTGGGACAGGGGCTGAGAGAGGATGTGTAGGTTTTCAATCTCACACTGGACAAGGCTCTGAGCAATGTGCTCTGAATTCACTGTTGGCCCTGCTTTGAGCAGGAAGCTGGACTAGAGACCTTCTATGTTCCCTTACAACCTGAATTGCTCTAGGATTCTATGAAAACACTAGTTGTGAGCCACAGCACATTTTCAAGATTACTTAGAGGACTGATGAGTTTTCATTTAAGAAAATTATGGCTTCTGATGGCTTGGCAGAAATGCTTTCCATCAGTGAAAGCACAAAAGAAAATTCAGCTTGCATAAATCCCAGTAGGTCAGCACCAAACAGTTTGCCTACAGATATATTTTTCTGGCTTCCCTGGGTAGTTTGATGCACTCAATAGCTTCATTTTGCAGATGGAGCAGTAGATAGTCCGTTTAAGTGACCTGCTCATGCTTGTACAGATTCCTTATCAGAGCCCAGAGCTAAAAGGCATGGTTTGCTCTTATTTTTCACCAGAAACTCACCTTCTAAGCACTTTAGAAACATTTTGAGTGCTTTGTATAGTACCTAGTACCTCTATATAACAACTGTAATGTTTTTAATACAACTTCTTGGTGCTTCTTTGAAGACTACAATGCTATATAATTCACTACTGAGAACAGCAGAAACTCAAAGCTCAGTACTCAGTTCTAAACCAAAAAATAAACAGAATTTCCTCTTCTTTTTAATTTTTGTTTTTCATTCTCTTTGTGTTCTAGGAAACTGGCCTAATACTGCCGTGGTAATTCCATAAGTACAGCTTAATCTTAAACAATAACAACAAATGAGTTTCATTTTATCTGTTCAAACACAGAGCATGTTTGACAAAAGCGCCAAGGGCTGCTGGTGTTGGAGGGATATTGGCAGAAGCCATTTCCTCAGTTATAGAAAGGAGCAAAGGAGGCCATTTTTAGCATTTGCTGAGGCAGTTGCAGCAGATTAACTTTAGATCAATGAGTTGCTTGATTATTCTGCTTCACTCTCAAGTCTCTTTCAAGGCTTCTCTTTACCAACCAGGAAAATAAAGACACAAATTAAACCACTCTCCTAGTCTTTATTTTCACTCACAACGAAGGGATTTTTCAAAAGTGACTCCATGTCATCTGCAGCAAGGCAGAGGTGCCAAAGTGTCTCTGGGTGTCACTAATTACCTAGTGATGCAGTAGGTACCCAGAGAGAGGCATTTTCAGAGAGGCTTTGACAACTCTAGGTCCACTGGCTTGTGATTATGATCTAGTTGAGAAACAGGAAAAAAAGTAGAAGATTCCTATTTTTGGTTACACAACTCCCTCTCAGTTCTAAGCTACTGGTTTTTTTTAAACTTGCTTCCCTCATTCTCCTTTCTCCCCACGCTACCCCATCTCTGGCTCATGAGTCATTTGGAGGAACTGCAAAACACTACACCTGCATGCATATTCTGCTGGCCCTGCCTGTGCCCACCACAGCTCAGAAAAAGGCAGGCTGAGGAACTCAGATCTTTAGCTGGCATAGTGAGAGCTGCACCATTTGTGACCATGTTGAGAGGCACCAGCTTTTGCTTACAGCAAACTGTCTGCACGAAGATCCCTAAAACTGTCTTTCCAGAGCTCCTTATCTCTGCTCCAGCCCTCCTGACACTATGTTGCCAACTGATTCTGCTCAGATCCAGCTGCCTTTAGACTCAGTACTACCCTGCCTGAGATCTTTCAGGTAGGTGAAAGAGCTGCCTCCTCCACATCCACAGTCTGTAGGAGTCACCCTTGATCATGGCCAGGATTGGATCAGCCTCTGGAACAGCAGGCTTCTAGGAAAGCCTTTCCTCTAAACACTGAACACAATGAAGCATCTGCCATCAGAACACCGTGAGACTGGCAAATCTATGCCCTCTGATTTTAGTGATATTTTAAAGTGAATACTACCATAGAAAAACTCCAGGCTCCACTTGACTCTTAAAAAAAAATTCACAGGAATATTTTGAAAGCTTATCTTCAGTAAAACTACCTCTAGAACAACCTCCTGCAGTATATAAGACTTCTCATTCTTCAGTGAGTAGAAGAATAGTCTGAGTTTCGTATCATTATTTTTTGAAGAAGCTACGCCTGTTTCAGAGATGAGGTCTGCTTAGCAGGCAATGACTCCTCTACCTTTCTGTGGCAGTCTGCCTATGCCCAGAAGCAGAATTTAAACCATCCTGAGTTTGATTCTTTTTTAGCTTTGGTTTGTTGAATGTTTAAAACAAGCTATACCATCTCTTTCTGGACTGACATCAGGTTCTTAATAAGAGTATTCTGGGGTTTCTCCCTTATCTGGCAAAGTCCTCTGCCCTTTCAGTTGCACAAAGTATGGAATTTGTAGCCATATAAATGCATTAGCGTTGGGCAATGTGATGAACAGGCTTGTGTATTTGTACTGCAAACGAGAATCACAATGTTTTACTGCCTGCAAGTAAGGAGCCACTGCTGCAGTTTGCTCACCCCTATATACAAGACATCCATTACCACTAAGGGTGTGAACAGCAGTTCACCAAACCCAGAGACACAGTAAAACAACAGCAAAACAACATGACTAAAAAAAAAAATAAAATTGAAAAAATCCAACCCCAAATACAACAAATGTGACAGAAAATTACTGTATCTTCCAATGTGAACTTAGAACTTAGGCAAGGCAAACTCATCCCGTCCTAGACAAACTTACTTAAGGACTTGGGAGCAAGACTCCTGCACCTATCATATCCCAAGTTCTGTCTTTCAATTCTGTTTCTGCCTGTGGTGACCTTCTATAAATCATGTAACCATCTAAACCTTGTTTCTCTTTTGGTGTTTTGTGTCATCATTTAAGCTTCTGAAAGCTAAGGAGGATATGCTAAAACGACTTTTCTTACACTACTTGATACGCATATACCCATAATGTCTTAATTTAGAAACTAGAATATAGAAAAACTTATAAAAATATCCAAACATAGAGAGAATAATCAGATATTTACTATCATCAGATAAGTAATATTTTATAAGTCTATTAACAGACACAAGCCAAAAGGCTATTAAGTAGAGATGGATGAGCTGGAGCAGATGCAGCAACATTTAGCAACATGCTGCTCCTGCTTTAACCAAACTCACAGCATTATTTGCATTACAGCATATTCTTGATGTTTCTTCCTCCCCCTTCTCTTGACCACTTCTCACTGCACATGAAGACTTGGACTCCAGACTAGCCAGGAATCTTGCATAGACTGGACTCAAATGGGAGCCATGCTTTTTTTCCAGCTGAAGTGTGGATTTTCAGAGGAATGTAAACAGAGTTAGCTTTGTACATCCCACAGAGATTCCCTTGAAGCAGTGGATAGTACAGTGTTCTTGTTTCAACATGCGACTAACATGGACTTAGTCCTCATATGCTTTACATCCACTGGGGACATTCTCCCTCTCATTGCTATTATTTGGGTGGCACTCATATAGAAAGTGATCACAGCCAGCTCCTCACCAGGTTCTCAGAAGCAGTTATATAGGATTCTTCATACAAATATGGCATAGGGGTAGCACTTGAATATTTGCTCCAGTAATTACATTTATGCAGCTAAGCTCTTCTGGAAACCTCCAGGTTTCTTAGGATCTCACTTGTTTGGACTGGGAGCTGAGCAGTAAAGATTTCCTTTAAGGAAAATGCAACACAAACATTCAGGGGCATGTTAGCACATGAGAACCAGAAAACAAAACAGTTATATGGAGGTACTGTTTACCTTCCTAAAGTTGTTTTAGCTTGTACAAATATCACACAGAAAGAAAAGCAATATAACAGAAGTGGTTAGGTCAGAATGCTCCAACGGAAGTGTGTAGGATAGGAAAAGAATGAAGACTTATGTAAAAATCAAAGGTTTATAGATTGCTCCCTCTGCTCAGGGATGTGAGGGAACTGATTCAATCTTCTAGTTTCCAAGTGTAGTGATTAATTAGAAGAAAGGGATTTTCATGTGTTTTACCACCTCTTTAAACCACTTAGATGGTGGAAGAGGACTAGAAGCCTGGGAGGTTTTCGTATCTCTCTTAAACTGGCAAGATCCATTCAAGTATCCGGTCTTCTGGTGTTTTGCAGGAGATGTGAACTTGCTCTGAAAGGCCACCTTGTCTTGCATGCCCCACATCAGATGAGAAGGAACTGACACAGAGGCTGAGCTGCCAGGGCCATGCCAGGTGAATATTCCCTCTTCCAGCATGGCACAGCAGCGCTGCATGGGTATGGCTTTCCTGTGGTCCTGTAGCCACCTGCAGGTAAAGAACACCAGCAGATGCCCTCTCCTCTGCCTGCAAAATATCATGGAGACCTGCTTGAAGGAACCTTGTACTTCCTACCACCAGACACAGTTCCACGGTCACTCCTCTGTAAGCTGCTCAAATCTCTGTTTTGGTGGACTTCAACTCTGTCCACCAAAGGTACAAGACCTGATTTTTTTTCTTCCTAATAAACCTGCCAATTTTCCTCAGGTTTCTTGAGCATCTCTCTTCCTTCTACAGGTCCAGTTTTGGCTAAAGCAGGTACAGGAGCATGCAGGCTCAGTGCTCCCCAGCGACCCAGAAGACTCAAAGCTATTGCCACAGTAACAAAAGGAACTGGCATCCTTAGAATTGAGCTCACGTGTAGCCGAGGGGTGTGCTGGTGGCAGCTCTCCCTGAAAACCCCGTTTGGTCAACTGAGCCCTCAACAAAATGTATTAATAGCTGATAAAGAAGAAAGAGTCCTTGCAGAACAGGCAGGCTGAGAGACATGGGAGCTCCCATCAGTGCTGCTTCACTGTGTCATTCTATATACACACAAAAATAAAGAGAAACTAAAAATTTAGAAAAAAAGGACTAATTTCTGTGTGTGTGTTAAAGAGGTTTCCTCCCCCTTCCAAAGACTCCCACTAGCAAGAGAAGTAGGGAGACTCAGCAAGTGTGTGTGTGTGAAAATTAGTGCTTTCCAACACTTTACTGGAAGCAGCACTGTGAGATTTTTCTAATCACTTCGAGTGGTAGAAAGAAGTCTTTCTGTGAACATAGCGAAGGGATCAACCTTGAAATCTTGATGATTTTTACCAGAAATCTCACTGATATTAAGCACTAAGCTTGATTTGAAAACAGAAAGGCAGTATGAACATTTAATATATGCAGTAAGCAACTGTTTGGTTCTCGGTGGTCTTACAGCTTTCCTGTTAATTACACATACATGAAGTGGGCATGAATAACTTAAGGAATTAGCTCTTTTTTTTTTCTTTTTTTTTAAAGCTACAGTGAACCCCACAGGGAAAAAAAAATTAAGGTTTTATTCTGAGCTCAACTGCTCCAGTCTATTCCAGAGCCTGACCAGCAGTATCTTGAGCCTCAGATCTCATGGCTATTCAGGACAGAAGCCTCAGGAATTTGAGTAGTTTAACTTCATTTCTGCTTACTAACAATTAAGATCTTTTTTTCCTCACAATAGTGAGGAAAACCCCAGCCGTGCTACTTCCCTCACTCATGTTTCTACATATTCCCAACAAGTTATTTTCTCAATCCTTGAGAAATTTGAAAATAAGTATACATATATGTATATAATATATATGCACACACTCGCAATTCAGCTGACTGACTGTAGGTAAAAATCAATTATTTTTGGCATGCAATCAAAGCATTGACTTCTGGAATTTTCCAAAGAATATTTCTTTCAAAGCTTTCACATTCATTGCAATAGAAAAAATTAAGCTGGGTTCTTAGACCAAGAGCCCTCAGATTTCAAAAGGATATTTAAGTTTAACATTTAAAAGTTAATTCTCTCTTGACAACGCATAGAACTTCCATTAAAACAAAAATTATTATTAGCATTCTGTAACCCTTTGTAAAAGGGTCCATTGTTCAAATAAACTGACTTCTGCAGCAATTGATCTTAACATTGCTCAAAACTTGACAGTCAATTATCTTCTGATCTCCCTTCAATAGGCCTTGTGGCTGGAATAACCAATCCATCACCTGGAAGGTGAGTATAATAGTGTCTCATGGGCATTTCTTCCCTACTTATGCCATAAACACACTGCTGTAGAATAAGTCAAGGAATTCTGTCTCAGTCCCACTGAAGCATCCCTAAAAAGCAATGGTGCATCAAGAAGCTGTTCCCCCTACTGAATACCTCTGAACACACAGTGAGAACCACAATGAAAAGTAATGGGTCGGACACATCACCCACTGCTTGGTGAAACCATCAGACTGGTCCTGGACTGGGCCTCCACCAAATATCACAACTCCATTTAGTCTGTACAGGGCGGATTTTGGTGTGCTGCAGGAACATGCAATTCTCTTCCTCTCACTCTTCCTTCCAGTCAATCTGATCCCCCTGGGGCCCCAGGACCTGCTGCTGGTAGGAGTTTGCAACAAAGTTGATACTCCCCTTCCCTCTCTCTGGCTTCCAAAGACAGCCTGCCCCACACACCACTGGGACTCCCACATTCCCCATGCAGCCCCTAAGGACATGAGCTCTCCTCCATCACTCTGCGTGGGCAAGCCAAGGAGAGCCCTCAGGACAGCACCACCACTTTCCCCATGGGAGACATGCACATGGCTGGATGAGTATTGTGGATACTGGAATAATTTTCATGCCTGAGATCCTGACACTGTTTGCTGCCCTGGTCATTTACAATTGCCACACTGTGATGACTTTAATACACCACCTTTCCCCAGTGCCAATTCAAAGTTTAAAAAGCTATTTACCATTAAATCTAGAACAGTCATGGGTTTCTTTTCAGCAAACGAAAAGTCTTCTGCACTTGAACCTCAGAATTTAAGTTTTAAAGGATGGTATAATTTCTAATATGACAGACTATACAATGTTAAATGACAGAAATACTACTTCATTGCTAACAAAGTAAAACTCAGCTGCACCCAGTATTGCTCACCCAAGAGAAACTACTCCTATCCCTGGCACACACATTGCTTCAGTAGAGACTATGCATTTTTACAGCACAGGCTTTCATAAATTTGTCTCCTTAGAAATATAAACCCCATTGTAGTCTTTGTCCAGGCCTCTTGTGGAGGAAAATACAGACAGTATCTTGGGAGCTGGAGAGCAGTAAGGAAGAATAGACACCCAGGCTGACTGAAAAGACAGCCAAGAAAGCATGAGGAAGGAAGTTGAAGAACAGCAGGCCAAGAAGCAGGAAAGCACATTACACTGGGTGGGAACTACTGCACTGCAATTCATAACTCCTCAGCGATTGCTTAGCCCCACTGAGCTTTAGGGAAGCCTTACAAGTAGCTTTCTGCTGTATTAGCCAGCAGAAACTGCTGCAACCTTCACTACATGACTAACTTTGAGTTATTCCCATTTGAGGGTCTCCCTGAGCTAGAGCAGCTCACATGTGCACACACACTCAGTGCTGTGCCCACACAGGACAGCTCACAAATGATGCCAAGACCTGAAATTTCAAACATGTAAAAGTAGTCATTGCTAAGCAAAGGTGGTTTCTGATGGATAGAAAAGTAAGATGAAGTGAATAAAAGATTATTACAGTAGGATGAAAGCATTTGAAATTAATAAAAGAGTTAAGCTATAGATGAACTGCTTTGATGTGTCATGGTACCTCTTCTTCTGACATTTAAGACTACCCTGAATGTCAAAAGTAAATATATACCAAGGACAACCACCACAGGACCCATCAGCCATTTGTCTGTTATTACTGAATTTACTAACCACGTGCAACAGAACAACTGTGACTAACTTCTATAAAATAAACCATAGTTTTTTGATCCCCAAAGGACCAGCCACCTCATTTTTCAGGTCTGTCTGGTCTACATAAGGGTCTAGCATTTCAGTACAAGCTCAGGGCTCCTGGGTGTCCCTGGCATGGGGGCAGCACTTGGCAGGGCTGGACAGCTGCTCGTTAGCTGGATTGGTTCAGCAGTGTGAAACAGCCTAGGATGGAGTCTACAGGACTATACTCCACATTTACCTGCTTGATATTTCATGTGCAAGATTGAGGGTGCTCACCTGTCTTCTGCCCTTTTTTGCATGTCAGGACTGACATCTCTAACTGGTGATTAGATTTTAGAATTCTGTGGAATCTCAACTCCAAGAAACTCAGTCCCCTTAGTGTCGTTATATTTAGCGAAATAGTATTATGCCTCTTGCGAAGCTGAAGAAGTGCCCATCCTGGACCACAAGTCAGCCAATGCCAACAGGGGACATGAAAATTATGGAAGAGCCCATTGGCTACTCCAGGGAAACATTAACATCTTTTATCACTTGCACACAGCAAACCCTAAGCAAAATGGCCACATTAGCGTGAATATGAACAGCAGACTGTAACAGGGACAGAACTCTGAAAGTGTGCTGCATATATTTATTACAATGAGTGAACAATTGTAGAATGTGGGAAAAGTGCATCTTCTTTGAGACAAGCTCTGTTTTCCAGCTGGAGACATAGCAGCAAGTTTAGATAAAAATGAGATCTGAGAAAAACGGTATAAAGTAAGATTACTTTACTTAATGCTTCAGTAGACTATCACTACCAATTAGCAAGCTCCCACTTCATCTTGGCCTTGTCTTCCATGACTAAAAGTTCCCAGAGGAAGTAATTTTGTAAGAGAGAGCACCAGAAGGGAGAGTATCAGGTAGCCAACTCCAGCAAATGTGCATAATTCATTGGGATCCTAGAAGACGGCGCTGTGGAAAAACTTTGAAGCGGTCTGTAAAGTCCAGCCACAGGGGAGGAGAATTACACTGGTTGCCACTACAAGCATTCCCTGCTTCTGTTGTGACCTATCACCTCCAGCCAAGATCAGCTCCATTTTTCTATGTGTGGTCTGAAAACAAAGAGAAATTTATTTCCCGCCCCAAAAACTTACTTTGAGCTCTGAACAAAGCCACAGGAGATGTGTGTTGGCAGGGAGGGAACTGGATCCTGCTGCACAGGTATTTTGAAGACACTTGCCAAGCAAATACAGGTATGAGTGTGTTGCTACATGTATCAGCACCGGGGGTATGAGAGCAAAGTTTTCATAACTTCTAATCTGTGAAAACCTCTCAGGATGTTTTTGAGAAAAGCAGGATGTGAAGCACAGGCTGCCAAGTAAGTCCTACTTGGGAGAACTGCCTGGGGCTACATACTCAGGCTTTACCTGTGATTTCATATGCAACATTACACCTCATCTTGGGATGGCTGGGTACACATACCCTTCTACGAGGAACTAGTTTCTATTTTAGGACTTGAAAGTCATCATTTCAATGGTAAAAGTGGGAGATGAATTGCTGGAAATGTGTGAGAAAAAAAGGCAAAGCCACCTGGTTGACAAAAGTAGGAAAAACTTTTGCTCTAAAAGAGCTCAAAAAGAGAAAATCCTGTAACACACAGGTGATGTTGATAAAGCTATTGTCAAACTGGTAAGCACATTGTGTCACTTGTTCTTCATTGCTTGGTTGTGATCTGAACTTCCCTCATATCCTATCTTTGGATAAAGGAAGGAAACACTGCATAAGTGGTATGTGTGGCAGGTCTGCAGAAAGCAGACCTAGATCAGCCACAATCAAGCAAGAAAGAAGTTTCTTTCTCATTCTTTATTGAGTATTAAAAACTTGATTTTTCAATGCCTCTCTGGAAACTAAATAGGCCTTCAAGGAGGATGATCAGACAACTAAAAGGTGTTTTTGATTTGTATATTTTTAATAGCACAAATGAAGAATCTCTGGCACCCATGACAGGGTGACAAATAGGCAACCATTGCGACTGTTATTGGCCCATCTGTGAATATCCACAGTGGAGTGCTCTGAGGAGAAAAAGCATGAGACAGAAGAGAAAAAAAGTACCCTGTCATAATTTAGATTCATAAACATAGAAAATATGAACACTTTCATTGTAGTATGTAGCCTGTAGTGCCAGGGACCTTGGCTCATAATAATTTAAGCAGCCAAAAATATAAGATTTATGAAAATAATTTAGCACATCTTAAACAAAAAGTCTGGCTTACCCATCTCATATGTGTGTAGAACTAACACTTGAAAAAAACAAAGCAGATAACAAAAGCCCCTGGTATATTTACCAGAGTCTTAAAAGGGTATTACTGGCCTAACTTAGGTCCCAGCTACACTGACTTGCCAGTCTTAGTATGAATATTTTATAGGTGTACAGCACCATGCCTGTAGGTGATATTTTTTCCAGGCCCAATTAGCAAAAAAACATGGAAAGACAAATAGATGGAGTTGTGAAGAGAATTTTCAGTGACCCCTGTGTTACCACAAACCCAGGGAACATTATATGCCAACAAATGAGTGAACAGCACAGTATGTGGCTGTATCAGTGCTCAAGCTGATGCACAAGAAGGGGGAAGCTCATGAGGGGACATGCATTTGGAAAATCTTGGAGAGGGAAAGAACTTGGTATAGCTGCTGGGGTAGACCAAAGTTAGTTCTGGGTTTGGGTGCTTATTTTTTTGTTTGTTTGTTTGTTCTTAATGAGAAAAGTAAAAATAAATTTTCAAAAATCCTTTCCTGCTCAGGAAAACAGAAGACTTCCAAAATCTCAAATGCACACATTTGTCTGACATGAAATAACTCCTGCCATCACCTGGAAGCAGACTGTGTCATGAATTCAGTAATAGCTTTTGATCTAATCTGAGCTCTTCCATAATACTGGCCCCTACATTTCACCCAGTTGCCCCTTTATTAAGCCCCATCTCTTCTGTTTAAAACAGAACTTCCAGAGAAGGCATCCAGTCGTGACCTGAAGGGTCACGATTTGCTGTTACACTCTGTTTCAATGCTTCATTACCCCCTCCCCTTGACAGAAATCTGTGTTTCACATTGGGATTTGTCACTTTGCACACGCAGGTCCTTTTCCTACCTCATTTTCTTGGATTAACATCCATAAGTGGTGCCAGAAGGAGAAAAACAGGACATAAAGTCTACCAAAGTGGCACCTTAATCTTTTCCTAAAGGGGCCAAGCACTTCAATTCTCTCACACTAAAGCATTTCCATTGGCTATTAAAAAACTTTTCAGGCTTTTCTTCATTATGGTACAGGTGAGGTGAAGGGAATGGATGACTAAGTATGACCTTCAGGTGAGAGCATTCAACCAGGAAATGGGTTACTGAGGTTCTGCTTCAAAGAATATTCAGTAGTTATACACAGAGAAAAATAGCTTCCAGAGAAGAAGTTGAGAGAGAGAGAGAGTACCTGGCCAGCTGAGATTATCACAAAAATGGTTTTAAAGGTCACTTCTAAAGCCTGATATTTTCATCTGCTGCCTCCCCAGTAAAAATCTGTTCGTTTTTGCATAAGTCCACGTTTTTATTTATGTTCTGCATTTGCTTTCAGTCCTTTCACTCTTAGACTTTTCTGGAACCTCATTTTTGACCTGCCTGTGTGTATATAAAAAAGCTTGTTTCTGGAGATCATTTGGATCCTTGCTATATTGTACGAGCCGAGGCCACACTTTTTAATAATGCATGAAGCTGCAGCACTCACTCCTGTGCTCAGAAATGCAAAAAGGATGTCTTTTAAATGGCTTGCAGTGTGACAGAGACAAGTGAAAAGCAAGTTCAGTAATTATCAGCATATCTCATCACAGAAGTTCACCTCTCTGTAAGGATTCAGATGCAAATAAAAAGTTACATCCCAGTCCCACTGATGCAAATTTAGGTTAGGTGCTATGCTCTGAATTTCATGAAGGACTTTTTAACACAGTCAATTGTCCTTATACATACTACAACATCTCTTACCCAGAATTCATTTAATAAATTTAAGGGTCTGACTAGACAGATGTAGTGTGGGAGGATAAACTAGCATGTGGATTTACAATGTAATAGCCACTCCAGAATTCCTGTGCACGTCTTATCCAGCAGTACAGTAGGTAATAGTCTGCTCTTTCTGAGCATGCCCTTCCAGCTGGATACACTGGATTTCTCACACTGCTGCAATAAGGTGATGCCACATACAGGCAGAGCTAGTTCCAGGACGTCTCTACTGGTTCTGGCCGTGATAGGGTTAATTTTTTGCCATCATCAGGAGGGGGCATGGCTAGGACATGGAAATTATTCTACACCACCTCACGTCATTGCCAGGGGTGGGAAAAGGGACTTTCTTCCAGGGAGAAGGGGTTCCTTCTGGTTGAGTAAGAGTGGTTCTGGTCCTGAGCCAGAGGGAGTGGTTGGGTGATGCTGGTTCCAAGCTGGTGAGACTGGTCAGGGTGGTGTGGCTGTGGTCAGGTCAAGCTCTGTGGTGAGCATTTTTGCATGTGAATCACTCCCTCTTTTGTATGCTTTTGTTATTAATATTGTTGCTGTTACTGTTTGTTTGCTTATCTCATTGCTGTTTCCAGTAAATTGTTCTTACCTCAACCCATGATCTTTGACTTTTGTGCCTTCAGTTCTCCTCTCCAGGTTGGTGCAGCGGGGCAGGGAGAGGGGAAGAAGGAGCATGCAACCGGCAGTATGGTTTGGAGCCTAAATCGAGGAGCGCTGTGGGGAGTACCATTCCTGAACCACAACACCATCTAAGCACATCCACGTAGATATGTCCTGAACATCAGTTTCAGATGCAGGTTATAGAACCCAGGGCACATCATTATGCCTCTCCAGAAGCTGGCCAGAGGACCTTGAAGAACCCGCTACTCCTCCATGCCAGAATAGTTTCTGTAGCTAATGGAAAGGCCTGGTTCTTCAGTCCTGTTGTCTCTGGTTCAAGTTCTCTTGAATGGGCACAGTACCTCGTGCTAGTGGCATGTGGTATGTCAGAAACAACGATCACTCCTAATAAAATGTACAATGACAGCATAATCTTTGTAACAGAAAAAGCACATGGGCTGGGAAACATAGCTAAGCTGAACTGTCTTTTCTGATCAGGGAATTTCCTGGGAATTTTGTTCAAGATAACTGTAAACAACAAAAGTTGTGGGGACCTTGGTTTCCTTAAGTGGGTATCAATCCCTTAGGGCTGTCCTAGAATCTTAAAACAGGAGTTAAATATCTCTGGTTAACTCTAAGATCAGGTCAGTTTTGCATATAAACTATTTCATTTTTCTGTGAAGAGGACAAATTTGCAAGTAAAACTAGCTGTCCAAGATTTTTTTATTCTGAAGTTGCTAATATTGTGATTTTTGAATAGTTGATCTTGTGATAAGGGTGGGAAGGGACACAGAAATGACAGGACCAACCCAAAAACCATCCATGCCTTTTTTCTAGATAGCAAAAATACTCAGGAAAAAGAATTTGTGTGGGATTTCAGCAATTCATTTTTATTAGTTTTGTGTAATCTACTGCACACTGGGCACACATTCAACCTCAGCTCTCCTTGTAAAAGGTATTTCTGCAGAAGCTTGAAGTACAGAAACTCACACCTAGCTTGAACTGTCATGTTTCCCTGAACCAAGGTCTCTGATGGAAACATGGTGATTCTAATGGTAAGAAAGTGCTGGTTGTCCTGTTGTTAAATGAGTTCAGTTCACATCCATCATAATGAAAGTAATTTGATTTAATGCAGCATTAATGCAGACACAAAAGGTACAGCAGAATCTATTGTCATTAAGTGATTCATTGATTTCCCACCAAGGTGTTAGCATTTAAATTTATTTAAATTATTTGTTGCACGTTAAATGAGCAAAGTAAATATGCATGTTATGTTTTGCTCAACTCCTACTGCTCACAGGAGCAGCGTCAGCAATATGCCCTGCTTGCATTTGGCTCATCACAGCAACCTCTCTGGAGTAAAAGTCAAACACAGCATTCAAAGTCAAGGGCTGAAAAGTCAGATGACTCAATTCACACTGAGCTCTTTACAACTGCTCTGGGGCTTAGCTGTGCTGAACACCCATCAATAAAAAAAAAGCCGAAATGCTCTGAGGGATAGAACCCCAGAGGTGAAATTTCCTTTTCAATGCCATGGCTTTGCAAAATGCTGCATCCTCATCCTACATGTGATAATGACACACAGCCCTGTTTCTTTAGTAGAGTTTACATCTGGCTGTGTTTCAGTGCACGTTAACAGAGCTCACCTTGCTACTGTTTGAATCGACTTCATGCATTGGGAGCATTAAGCTTGCTGTTCACCTTATCTTGCTCTTTGTCTCATTTGCAAAATTTGCAATTATTTTATGATTTCTCCAGATCTCTCATATGAGTTAGGTAGCAAGAAGTTTCTGGAAAATCCTGCATAAAAACATTCCCTTTGTACAACGTCTTGTTACCTCAAAGTGCTTAATTTACTTAATATGGCCAATATTATGTAGTGCTTTATCATACACATCATATCAGATAAAATAAAACACCTCAAACACGTCTTAAACGGTGCTGGATCAATACAGCAATTCTGTGACATTATAGAATCTCTCACTAAGACTTATACTGAGTCAAGTGCAATGTCATTTGAATCTGTTCAATCTGTATTTTCAAGGAAAAGAAAAAGATCAAAGATAGGTGGGCAAAGGGAAAATAAATATCTGTTTGAGGTCAGATCATGGGTATACCACGAGAAAAAGTGCGTGGTAGGGGTGTAATTTATAATCTGCTGGTGAGGGCTCTTAGACACGGTGTGAAGATGGACTGTGACCTCCAGTCTGCCCAGTTCAAAAATGGGAAGGCCCAGGGAATGTCACAGAGAGCAAATGTAAAGCTGCCACTGGGGCAGCTTTACATTTGCTCTCCATCTCAATCAATACACAATTATTTTATGATAGATTCAACTTAGGGGGAGGGAGGGAGGGAGTGAGGGAGGGAGGGAATGCTGAAATATGCTCTGAAGTCTGTCAGAAAGAGTGTGTCAGAGGCAAAAGTGTCCCAAACCAAGCAGAGATCAGAACATGGGTCTACTAGATGAATGCCTCTGCTGATATCAGGGAGAAGCAAAGCTCCTTGGTTTCTACATCTTGTGAATTTCAACAGAAAGATGCAGTGGGCCACCATTTTTCATTTTTATTTCATTTTTCATTTCATTGAACTGTTTTTCAACATCCCTCCTCCTCCCTACCAAAGACGTCAGCAGTTGAAAACCCGTTTTTTGGCTAAGCAGCTATTCTCTTCAATCAAAATGAAGCAGAGCACGCACACTCCTGCAGCAATGGACTTTTTTTTAAAGCCCTGCTCATTTCATTGTTTGGTCTTCCAGGCAGGTGCCTCAAATAAGTGTGCTGATACAGCTATGGTGAGAGCCAGAAGGACATAAACAGGAATGAGTGGACATGGTGAAAATCAAACCGCCTTTGCCACTAGAGACATCACAGAGTGAAGCCTTCATGCCTGGGAAAGTTGTCAGGTGATCAGAAGGGACTTTTTAGTGATTGTTTCAAGGCTTTCATTTTCTACACTTGCTAAACTGCGTATCTGCACTTAGCACAAAATTTGAGGAATGGTACCAATGAGGGTAAAGGAAACAGAAGATTAACAAGCCAGATTTGCACTTGTGAAAGAACCTTCAGACAAACAGCAACTTTTATAATGATGAATGCTCAGTCTCCTCAGTTCCTTCTTAATAGGATCATGAAACAAATTTACCATGATCTATTACAAAATCATCAGGCAAAGCTTCCACACAACCAACGCCAATTTCAATATTGCTTTAGCAGGCAATTTCACCTGGAGGTGAAAAATTCCTGGAACAGCTTAACCAATATTATGCAAAAAGTATGTTGTATTTACCGAGAGCCAATTTTGAGTCTATCACGATAGCATCTAAGCAAACAAGATCAGAGCCTTGCAACTACAAAAAGGATGAATTCGTTTTGTCTCCCCTCTGCAAGCCCTGGGTTTCACAATGGCCTTCAACAAAATAACATTTTAATTCAATGCCATTTTCATTTTAAATATGGAATAATCTTTTCTTTGCCATAAAAATGAAGGATTAGGACATACACTTTGCTTGTGCAATGATACAATACTAAAGACTATGTAACAAATCTTTCTTTTCAGTCTCTGTAGCCATGTTCAGGTTTTCTACTGTTTGGTCAGGATGTCCCAAGAAGAAAAAAGTAAGATCATCTATTGTTAACAGTAATGTTACAAGGTAATACTAGAAGGGAAATAGTTCAAGTGTTAAAGAAGGAACAGTCAGTGATTTTTGCTGAGATTCTGGAGACGTGACTACTTTTTTGAAATGATACCTGGTAGGTGTGGTGTATTCAGGCCTGTGGAGCTACTTGATTGTGTTATGTTTTACTGGACTCACAGTCCCGGGCAATTCAGTCACACCAGGGTCTTTCTATCACAATCAAGAAGGCAGTGTCTGGTACCTGTAGAGCAGCAGTTACACGCAGGCTGCTGAAAGCAGTGGTGATGAGTCCATGCATGACTGAACTGTGGTGGAATCCTGCCACAGCAGCCACTCGAAGTGTGAGCCATCCATCTTCCCTAATCTCCCTGTATGCACTTTCCTGTTCTGGATTCTATTCTGTCCATATTTATTCAGCATTTTGGGATTGCTTTATTTTCACCCATCCTGTGCAGTCACTTGGAGGAACTTACTGTGCTGCTACCAAATTGAAAATAAAGCCAGGATATTGGATCACAGCCTGCATGATCCAGCAGACACTGCAATTCAGAGAAAGCTCTGTTGGATCAGATTGAAAGACGAGGCAGAATCTGAACACTAATAAAATGTTTCCTAGAGGAGCCAGTTGGATTTGGAGGCATATAACCCACTACACTGCTCACAACCTTTTCAAGCAACACCATCGGCTGATCAGCATCAGAGGGCTGTTGCATCAGACACTACTTAAAATCACTCTTGTGCCATGTTTAGGTGTGCACAGTGTTGTGCAGGCACACACTGCACATAGAATCAGGCCCACTGCATGCTGTTAAGTAAATCTGATGTTTCATTGGCATTATGCAATGTTCTCGATAGGTTTGACAAATTACATCTTCATTTCTGTCTCAGATTAATAAAGCTGATCTCTCGAGAAATAAAAACCATTGGAACTGAAGGGAACTTGCAAGAAATAGCAATACCAGGCTTTTCTCCTCCATAAATCCTCTCCATTTTCCTATTTAGCTCCCGCAGGACCATGAATTAGTAAATCACAACATGAAATAAGCAGCAAGTCATTGTCACCACTGCATGTGGAAGGAAAACCCAAGGTGCAACTGATAAGAAGGCTCAGAGCAGTAGCAGGCAGGAAACTAAATGGACAATCCTTGTCAGAGTAATGCTTTCTCCTTAGAATTAATGGAATGACATCCTGAAAGCATGATAGTCTTGGCCATCTCAGGCTGGCTATTAAAGAAAATCTCTTGGAGAACAAGTCACCAGAATGGGCCTATATGTTCCATTTATCTGTAACAGCAGGTCAGAGATGTTCACAAGTGCTTCTCAAATGGGAACAAGATGGGTTTTTCCAGAAGTTCTGAGCCAGAAAGTCACAATTTTTGTTCCAGCCACTACTTAGAACAGTAAGGCCACCAAATACAGCCAAAGAGGGAACCAAAGCACTGTTTAGCAGTACAAAATATTAGTCAACATGAGGAGAACAGCAAGACCTGTGAAATGCAGGGGAGTAGGACTGGCTCACCCACACAAAATGCAGTAATAAAGCCAGACAAGTCATGCATTTCTCTGAATTACAATTGGATAGTTCAGCAGATAACCTGTAATATTGTCAGTTCATAGAAAGATGGAATTTTTGGCCAAATAGTTCTCTTTGCTTCAATGAGCTCATTGTTCATGAAAACTTCTCAGTTATTTTTTAAAAAATGAAGGCAGGCACAGGCACAACCTACTCGAATCCTGAATAGAGTAAAATATTCAAGTGGTTTAGAAGTGAGCAGAGAGCAGAATTTTAAAGAAGATGATTATTGCTTCAGCAAGTTATGTGCAAGTGAAAGTACATCACAAATGGGACAGGTCAGCCTTTTTGAAGGAAATGTATATTGCTTTTTAAAAGCATATCAAAGACATCTTGCAGGCAGGCAGTGTTTGTCTGGTGCATGATGTCTGTCTGCAGGTACTCAGATCCCCTACAGTGGAGATGCCTGCACGTTTTGCAGCCACACTGAAAGGAAGAATTCCAGAGTTAAGAAGAGCAGGAATGACTTTCTGGAAAAGGGACATGGGAGATATAAGCTGAGATTTTGGAGGAGAACCAAATTTCAGAGCCTCCCTGCTGATTTTCTAGCTAGTTAGAAAAAATGCTGGTGGGACAAAATGCCCACTGATTTAGAAGAGCTGTTTGGGAAAGTGTCCACTGACACCTACACAAAAGTCAGGGTCTGCAGAACCAGTATCTGAAGAGTATCATCTCCAAGGGCAGCGACACAGGTACAGTTAAAAAAAAAAAACCACAAAAACCCAACCTATTTCCATGTTGAGTTGATCCCTCTCCAAGGCCAACCTCTAGGCACAGCTTTACCAGCTGAACTCCTGTTATGTGACCAGCACCATGCGGAGACCAGCCCTTGTTTCTTACCAGGCAAAGGGGCTGGATGCTGTCTTTGTTGCCTCCCACTTTCTAACAAATTTAAAAAAAAAAAAAAAAGAAAAAGAAAAGTGTGGGAAATGTCCTATTCATTCCTATCCTCAGTGTGATAAGGAATGATACAGACCTCTCTCTCCAGAAATGATTTCTAGCACTGATACTTCCAAATCTTGCTTTGAGATAGAAACATAAACAATCAAATATCTGTTTAAAAATTTCTTCTTTTCCAGTGACAGATGAGAAGCTACACAGAAGAAGAGATACTGAAATTTCACTTTCTTAGCATTTTATCTTTCATTCCTTTCAAAGAAAAGGAACAAAGCAATCAAATATTCTCTGCAGTTCTTGTAAACTCAGCATCTAACTAAGATACCAGCATGCAAACCAGGACTGACAGAAGAAAAAAGCAAAACTCACTTGTCTTATTTCACTGGGGAAATAAATGATGAAGTAATATACAAAATAGATGGTTAAAAGTAATTATACTTACATAGCACAGTGCTTAAAGACACCCATTTTTTCCTCCCTAAAAAACAGAAACTAGACTTTCAAAACACTTGTGCAGCTGATATTTGGTCATGTTGTTCTAGTGAGTATGAAAGAAGGCTTTTCTCATAAATATATTATTTTTATCTTGAGAGCATTCCCTGCAAATAAAATAAACAGGCAAAGACAGGCAGATGAATGGGATGGGACCCTGAGCAACCTGGTCTAGTGGAAGGTGTCCCTGCCTGTTGTGGGGGCCTTGGAACGAGATGATCTTCAAGGTCCTTTCCAACGCAGACCATTTTACGATTCTGTGATTCCATGAATAGATGATGAGAATATGAACCATTCACTTAAGAGCTGGACTCAGTGATCCTTGTGGGTACCTTCCAATTCAGAATATTCTGTGATTCTGTGGGAAAAGGAGGGAGGGAGAGAGAGAAGGAGACACAGGGATGGGGTGAAAGAGGGGGAACGAAAGGGGACACAAAGAGGGCTAAGCTAGCCAGCTAGCTTCAGTAAAGTCAAATAACCCTGAATTAAGTACTGAGCTGTAATAGCAAGTGCATATGGGGATCCGGATGTATAATGTATGTTTGGAACAGAAATAGAAAGAACAAAATAGATCATATTTCAAGGAAAGAGAGAATTGGAGAATGAGAAGAGCCAGGAAGTAATATAGTATTTTTTCCCATTACTATAGGACCAAATCTAGTGGCTGTATATCAGTGAAGGAGGCAGTTAGAATATTACAGAATGGATATAAAATCTGTAAAATATATGCAGCATTATTCAAAATGTATTTTCAAGCAGAATAGTAACTGCGTATCTCCTGGCTCTGGCTGTAATGCCAGGGTTTAGACAAAGCATGCTGGGGAGCTAACCAAAAGGAAATGGAGAAATGCCCAGCATGTTTCAAGGACTAACAGGAATGTCATCAGCAAATAACAATAATAAAGGCCAACAGATGATGCCACAGTAAGGCTATTCACAACCGTTGTCACATCCTAGAAATGCCCAAATACTATGCAGTCTCATGGCTTTCCAAATTTTCCAAATCTGCTCCATATAACAGCTCTAACCTCCTCTCATGCCTTCTTTCCTCCACACTGACCTCTCTTCAGCTTTCCCCAAATTTGATTTCATTAGGAAAAAAACAAACAAACAAAACCGCAAAACCAACTAAAATGAGAATAAAGAAAGTTTGGCCCAAGCAATCTCCTCATCTTTGGGTTCTTCCAGAGCTCATGCGTCACCTCAGGACTTCATCAAGTGAAGCACTATGTCCTGCCTCCCTCAAATGCAGTCTCCAGAGCGGCATTAATAACTCAACTTCAGGACTTATTTAGCACTCCCTTGCAGGACCAGCCCCAGTTAATAAAGCTGGTCCATAGAAACATAGATACTTAGTCCTGAGCCTACAGGAAAGAATATATTGCAAGTCTTACTTTCTTCAACTAACTAAGCTGTACACTGCAGCCAACTTCTCCCTTGTTGATGAGTGCTTTACTTTGCAAGTAACTGTTCTGAGATTAGTGTGCAAAGTGTTAATTTACCACCCTTGCAAGAGCTGCCATCAGGCCCTGCAGGTAACCCTGCAAACAACCTCATAAGCACAAACTCCCCAAGAAGAAAACCTCTGTCAGCCAAACACAACTAATGCATCAGGGTATGAGCTGCACCTTTACCTTCTCCCAGCTATTAGGTTTTGCAATGACAGCTTGTATCACCTGCATACCACTGTGTCCCTCTGCCAGCCCACCTCAGAACAGCTAAGAAATTACTTAAAGGGAAATGTTATGGAACCACTCAGAGACAAAGCTGGATTTCATATTATGATGAGGTACTCAGGAAACTAAAGATCAACAGGAAAATGATAATCCCACTGTGAAATCAAAGAGCTTTACCTTTACACTGAGGCAGTGAAATGAATAGACAACCAGAGGGGGAAATGTTCATTCAAAAAGAATAGAAGTAGTTTTTTGAAAACCTCAGATGCACTTGCTCAAGCCACATAAATTGTGATTTTTGACCTAACAAAACTGTGCTTGGGGAAATGGTATCACTGGGTTCCCCAGTCTCGACACTTCACCAATTTCAAACCTACATCTGTTTGATTCTTGGATAAACTGCCACTTTCCCCTCACAAACCCATGGACAAGCCCTGGGCACTTTCCAATTGTATGTCATCAGTAGCAGCATTCAACAGCTTGTGCTATGTACACTGGGCAAAGCAGTGACCAGAGAGCTCCCCATGGGACAAACAGAGCTTCCTGGTAGCACGTCCAATGCAGCCACCTCCAGATGACAACTTCTGCACGGCATCTATGAACAAGTGCCTGGCATTGCCCTCCCTACTCCTCCACATGAGGGAAACGGGTATCAATAAGCTTTAGGAGGGACCAGAAGGCACCTTCAGCACTGGTGCCAAGCCTTGAAGAGCAAAGCAAACCAGCTGCAACCAGCTTGAGAAATGGCAGAGCTGACCAACAGCTTAGTAATGAGGGGAGAGTTATGACAAAGATCAGTGAAATGCAATGTGCAGGGAAAACTGCAGCACTACTTACACAGCAGAGCTGTGTTCTCAGTGACTTTTGCTAAGTCACGTCACGTGGTGCAAACAGACAATAAGTTGGCAGTGCATTTACTTAAAGCCTGGTGATTTGAGGGACTACTGCTGTGGGTATTAGTTTGGCAGTCACTCTTCTGACGTTCTGAGAGCACATAACCCCTTTTCTCATGAAGGACAAGGGGACCTGCAGGAAAGACCACCTGCAGTACCTGTTTGGAGCAAAGTGCCGCTGAATTCATTCCTCATCATGCTGCTGATCCAAAATGAGCTGAAGGAATATCTGGTTGCATGTTGCCTTTTGCCATTTACACACATGGTATACATGTAACATGGTGAGAGCTGCTCTTACACCTGGCTCAGCTTCAAGCAGAAAGGAAGAAGCCAACTACTTTGGCAATTTTAGCCCAGACTGGCATTAACAATCAACCGTAATGAGCTTTGGGTAAATATTGCACTACTTCAGCATTCATTAGTGAACTCCCAGTCACAGTGTGTGGAATCTGCAGGTACCAACAGCTACAGGCTAAGGCACACACACACTGTGCTGGCTTCAAAGCAGCTCTCAGTATCCAACCACCACATGCTGCAAAGCCCACCTGAAGGACAAAGCACAAGGTACTAACACGGGACTTCCCAAAGCAGCAATGTGAGAGGAATACTCTGACAACTCAAAGAACTCTACCATTCGAAATCACAAGTCTGTCCCATCGCCCCTGGGAGATGGAATATGGCAAGTGACAGAAATATGACAGTTGCTTTCATTCAATCTAGTGAGTTTCAAATTACGGCTGTCAACTGGATTCACTGCACAGCTTATGTGCAAACATAAGCTGGATGCATTGGCATAATAAGTGGCCAATCAATAACAGTGAAAGAACAGATTAATAAAAGTTGCTTCTGTCAGAGGACAAATTGAGGACATCAGAAAAGATGAAATTCTGTGAATACAATTGCTTCCTGAGAATAGACACATTCAGCTCTTGTTCTGATTAGATGGAATTGGTTCAGATGAGCATCAAAAACTTCTGAATGCTTTTCTAAAACTGCTGAGGCTTGTCAAAAATGCACTGCACCAATGCCAGAAAAAGACAACAAAGCAAAACACCAAAAACTCTCAAACCAATTCTGAAAGGATCCATGGGATTTTGCAGTCGTCCTTATCTGCCCCATTTGTGCCTTCCAAGTTTTCTTATCTGCTCAGTAAATTTGTATCACAGGGTACCTTCAAACTCTGAATAGGTTTGGATGAGTAAGCTGTACACTGCTTTGCCTCATGCGACTCTGAGAAAAATAGCCAGTCAGTCAAGCCCTGATTCTAAATTCTTTACTGTGGACAGAGATGATGATATATAGGATGGAAAAAACCCACAACTTGATTTTTCTAAAAGCTGTGTGAGCTAGCCACATCAGCATCTAGAAAAGAAATCTTGTACTGACTCGTAGTGCTGAACAAATTTGATGGATTAGTCACTCGCTGAGAACTGATATAGAGCACCAAATTACTGTATTGGACATTTCTCTGACCACAATGAATTATATTAAAATATATAGATGTCATCATTCAGAAGGTAGCTCTCTGGCAATGTTCTTAAAGAAACAAGACTCTGATGTGCCCAGCTGCCTCAGTACTTAAGCACATACATGCATGTCAATAAAAACATCATATGAGTCTTGTCTGAGACATTTTTTTATCCTATTGCCCTGCCAATCCATGTACTCCCGATGAAAGCAAATAACATGTTAGTGGCTGTCCTTCATCTGTTCAACACACAAAATGTCCCCAAGTAGAATTTGGAAAGCAACAGTAGAAGAACTGTGTTTTGTCTTTAGAGACAGAAGTTATATCCACGGAGAGCTGGACATTAATAAGGGAATACTGCCTAAACAGTCATGTTACTCCAAATGTCAGTGCCCTTCAACCAAGTGTCACTGACATGATCAACTACTTGTCACCTTATTCTTTCTGTCTTCTGTCCACATGCAACAAAACTGGGGTGCTGAGCAAGCTAAACAGCTGCTAACAGGAGCACAGTACCTGGGGAAACAGTCAAAACAGTTTCTGGCACTTCCAACTCAGAATGTGAGAATTTGCTGGTGGCCCAAACACTGAATCTCCCTCCCACCTTCCAGAAAGAAAGAAGGTATGATTTCCTTCTTAAAGAGGGAAACCTCATTGAATTTACACCCAAGAGCAATAAATGGAATACAAAACAACATATTATATGCAGCATGTGGATGCTACGCTGAAAAGTGTATTTTTACATATCTTCTGAGGTCCATGAGAGCTTCCATGCCCAGGATTTGAAGTCACCATAGTATGTCACACACAGAAGTGCAGAGCCAGTGCTGCAGGATTAAGGCCACAACAAGAAAATAGCCCAGAAACAGCCAGGAGTACACTCCTACCCCTCTCCAACCCTGAGCTCATGAAACTTCCTGCACTTCTCACTCCACCCTCAAGAGCCAGGTACAGGAAATACATAATCCATAGAGTGAGAACAGTCACTAAACTTGAAGACATAAGTATTCTTAATATTGACTACTTTTCATTAAAGGATTTCAAATCACTTTAGTTAAAAAGGTAGGTTTTACCAGCAGTACCAGTTTACAGGCAGAGGGGTTAGGCAAACTGGTCCATGTCTATCAGCCTGCAAATTGCAGATTTTGTGACAGAGTGCAGAGCCCTCATGCCATTTAGGATTGTCTTGAATGACATTTTTCTCCCCTAATTTGCCTTGCTTCTTCAGTATAATCTAGCTTCCCTCAAAACCCAAGATTAATGCTATTGCCTGCTTCATGAATTAGGCAGAACAAACAACGAAAAACCACAAAGCTTTTAAAACGGAAATCAGAAGCACCAAGGTGTAGAACTGTGGTCCAGTCTTTCCACCATTCCTTCCTAAGTCTTTCCATCATCCCTTTCTAAGCCTACACGATCATTTATTGCAAGCTTCTGGTTAGAACAATGAAGGCATTGTTTTTCTTCTGAAAAAACAAGGTTTTCATGGATTGAAAATTCTCAGTACTATTTTCCTAATGAAAGTGAATTGCTTTTTTTCACTGAGATTTCATGTGAAAAACAGAAAACAATTTCCTGATACCTCTAAATTATGCCATTAGATACTATAGAGGCTGTTTCAGTCTTGAACTGGAAACAAAACACAGAATTTTGTTTCTGTCCAGCAATCTCTCTGCTGAGAGTCTGCTCTAAATTCATTACAGCCTGTTCCTGGCCTGCTCTCTGCCACAAGGCATATGTAATTGCAAGTCAGCAGCAAAGATTTTTTTTAAATAAATCTATTAAGTCAGTGATGGCACCATATGACCAGAGATATAGCACCTATATTTAGTAAAGAGTTGGGTGATCCAGACATACAGACCAGTTAGCCTTACCCTGCCAGAACTCGAGGCTGAACATGTTCTGAAGTGTAAAAGATTTTGGATGGGGATAGAAGGGAGGAATAGAAAAAGGGTTGAAAAGTGTCTTGGGTTTAAGCAAAAGCTGGCAGATCCTATACAGGTATTTGCTAAGGTAATTGGTTTTCTAAACAATAGCAATGCCTTTTATTCACCCTGCACAGCCAAATATTTGAGACAGCACCATGGAGGGAATCTATGAGACTGGGAAAGCTGAAGGTCAGTGAGGAAGCTGAGAGAGAAACAAGGGAGTAGCTAAAAGCAAAGCAATGATCATCAGCTGTCCTGAAAGGGGAACTCACAACAAGAGGTCTTCAGACCATTCCTGCAAATAATGCTGGATACAAATTCTGTAGCTGATTCCAGACTAAACTGAAACAATTGTATATTAGAGAGCTGTAAAGAGTGCTGGGGAAGCTACCTGCACACAGAAAGGGACTCTTTCTGTGTTATTCACAATGACAGGAGCTCACCCTTCTGGGAAGAAGAGGAGGAACATAGAGCCTCAAATGAAAAATGGGATACCTGGATAGAAGTACCAGACTATGGAGAAAGCGCCCACATTGACATACATTTACTGATTGATAGCAATTATCAGCCAATAATCATCAGCCAAAATGAAACATAAGACACATCTGAGCTGTCAGTCTGAGTACAGGTCTCTCTAGTGCATTCCAGCAGGATGAGTTTGCCTTGGATCACATGCATGGCTATTAATGTGGACAGAAAAATGGAAGAGGATCAAATATCAAATAGAAATACAGGGTGAAAAGGTAGAGGAGTGCTGTCTTTAATATGTCTGGAGATAAATAGCAGGGAAAAAACAGTCATTAAAGCCAAGCAGTGTTATTGGCATATGAGCAAACAAAGACAAATCGATGTTCAGAAAGTACACCTGGAAACAAAAACAAAGCTTCTGAACAGCAGAGGAACAAGGTTCAGCAGTAACCTTTTTGCAGTAGTAATTGGAAGCAGGAAGGGAATCCTGGCTACTTTTAAAAGGGATTTTTAAATCTTAAATCTTTACAACCGAAACTGCAGGGAAGCAAACATGATGACCCAGTATATGCCATTCCTCCTACATTAGTTTTGTCATAGTTCTGCAAACTGGAGAATCCTTTCTTGTCTTTGTACAAAGCATCTCTTCTTTGTCATGAAAGACAAGAGGATGGTTAGAGTCCTGTATTAGCAATGTTCCCTTTGGCCACTGAAATGGTTAATTGTAATCCTATCATTTCCAATCTGTCTTTAGAAGGTTCTGAAGCCCTTCAGTTCACATGAAGATCAATATCATCCAGAGTAATTGATGCAAGGCTCTTCTACTAAGAAGCTTCCTTTAAGTACATCTCCCTGAGAAACACCATGTATGCAGCACACACCTGGAAACTACTGAACTCTAACAGACACTGCACATCTTTTCCTTCTTTTTGGTCTTTTATAATCCATCTGGTATTGCTGTAAATGTACTGGGACCTGCACAGAAGAGCACACACAAGCAACCAAATAGCAAACCAAGCAAAAGGAAGACAGTAGAGTTCAAGTGCTGTCATTCCTGTCCATTGTGAACTAGGTGGCAGTGTATTTTGAGTTTCCTGCCAGGTTGTGAAAGGGAAGAAGGAAAAGCTGGGGGAAATGCAGTCAAACATGTTAATGCCATAATTACATAAGGTTAACCCCGGGCATGTCTTGTGACTTAACCCCAGTCAGCACCCAAGCTCTGCACAGCCGCTCACCCACTCCCCCACCAGCAGGACTGGGGAGAGTTGGAAGGGTAAAAGCTGGAAGACTCATGGGTGGAGATAAAGATAGTTCAATACAGAAAGCAAAAGCCACATACACAAGGAAAGGAAAACAAGGGATTAGTTCACTGCTTCCCCTGGGCAGGCAGCTGTTCAGCCATCTCCAGGAGAGCAGGGCCCCATCACATGTAATGGTGACTTGGGAAGACAAACACCATCATTCCAAATGCCCCCCCTTCCTTCTTGTCCCAACTTTATATTCTGACAAACAGACCACAGAGGGAGGTTCCAGCACTGTCACTGCTCCTGCTGTCATCAGAAACCAATGTGAGGCTCTCTGACAAAGCTGGTGCACAGGTCTGTGGAAAGCAGTAGCCCTGGAGTGCCAGACAAACATGGGGTTTGCACTGTGGTTTAAAAATTAGCCAGAGAAAGAGTGTGCTGTTTACTGAGAAAAGGGAAAATACCACATTATCCTTGTGGACCAAGGTTCAGTTCTCTGCCATAGGACTCGTTAATGATCTGATGTGCCCCTGGACTCTGTGAGTCCAGACAGCCATATGGCACAGGCTGAAGTTTTCTAATCTTTATTTAAGGTTTTGAAGATGGGAATACCAACCATTAGTTCCACATGGTTACTGCAAAGCTAAGTACCTGAAAAGATTGTGAAGTACCCAGATGTTACAATATTAATAACTTAAGAGTGACAGAAGCTGGTCATCCTTTTGCTTGATAATGTAAGGATCTACATGAGGCCTGCTTCATTTCTGAGAAAAGCAGGATGAAAAAGGTAGATCTCTGAGATAATTGAAGCACACTAAACTACTCTAATTATCCACATTACTCGTCAGTACCTTCCATCCTCCCACAACCAACTCCTGCTTGCTCAGGCAGTTATGATTGCAGGAAATAAACAAGATCTCAACCGCACAGTCCCTACTTGTATTCCCTCACAGCTGCAATGAAACACAGCCTGAGAAACGAGGAGAAATACTGAGAAGAAGCAGAGGGTATCTGTTAACCTCTTCAACAAAGAACATCGAACATTAGACTGAGTAGGACAGCTTAAGAATTAGTACTCCTTCCTGAAAAATTTAATTAGATTGTGATCAACAACCCTAATACATTTATTCAGCAATGACTAGATTAGCCCACGCTTCTCTGAAGAAAGATTTTGGACTTCTTGTTCATAGTTCCATGAAAATATCTCAATACTCAATAGAAGTCAAAAACGCAACTTCAGAAAATATCTTTGTAAAAATGCAGGAAATGTCATGAGGTAACAATTCTGGTCCCATTTTCCCCTCTGAGATGCCTACCTCTTCCCCCCATTCTCAACACAGGCACAAAAGAACTAGAATCACAGAATATGCTGAGTTGGAAGGGACACACAAGGATCATTAAGTCCAATTCCTGCCCTTGCACAGAACACCCCAAGAATCACACCATGTGCCTGAGAGCAGTGTCCAAATGCTTCTTGAACTCAGACAGGTTTGGAGCTGTGACCACTCCCCTAGGGAGCCTGTTCCAGTAAAACTAGGAAAGTTTCAGGCAATAATAGCCAAGGAAAATGATCAGCCAAATGGCACACCTGGAGAACTTAAACAGGCTAGAATTCATCATCCTGGAAAAGAAATTACTGAAGTGGTTTATACTAAGGGAATTTGAAATTATGACTTGCAGAGAATATATGATAATTATTTTTTATAAGTCAAACCCTAGACGTCTATAGTAATGTCATCCAAAAACTTTTAAACCACAATTGTTTCTCAAATGATGTAGTTATTAAATACTGGCACTTTTGTCCAAAAATTCTATGGAAGTACAAAGAAAAGTTCCAAAAGAAATGAGGAAAAAATCCTTAGAAGAAAAGTCCATTAAAAGCTATTCAACAAGATGATGCTGATGGGACTTCTACCTCAAAAAGTTCCTGTGCTACAAATTGCTGGAAATTTCGGCATAATAATACCAAGGAATGTACCAGTTCAAACATGCTCTGTTCTTACACTCTTTTAAAATACACATATATATGTATATATATATATTTTTTTTTTTTAAGTTATGATCATTGGCAGAGTCACAGGGTCCTGGTCTGATCTGGTATAAACATTCAGTGTTTCACTGGATTCATCTATTTTTGGAAGCTAGCAGGGATGATTACACTCACTTATTCTACAAAACCAATGAATGTTACATAGCTACACCATCAAACCTCTGCCTCAGTGTCAGATTTGTAGTACAGCTACTATATGGAGGATGTTGTTACAAGGCTGCAAACCATATGAGTCATCAGCTACTTTGTGGATTGTTGCCTTAGCTGGATACCAAAGTCTTTATCTCATTTTTGAATTGGTATAACTCAGATATTTGGCTATTTTACTCCAGCCATACGACATGTATCAGCAAGAACAACTGAAGAAGTCTCCAGCATTACTTGTACAATGACTAAGATCAAAAAGTGCAATGACATTTATCCAAATGAAAGACCCGTTCCCACATGATCCTTTTTTTAAAGTCATAGTATATGCAGTGGTGTAACTGCTATTCTGCCAGGTGAAGTTAAATATTCAGGAAATGCTGAAAATAAGAATAATGGGAGGCAGGGTATTTTTAAGGCTCATGGCTGAATTATCCCAGGAGGGAAAACAAAACATGACAAGACACCAAAGTGTGTTGGCTTATCTATCAGTTCATCCAGCTGATAAGGCTACACAATCTTTGCTGCTTGCTTTCATTTGTGCTTGTATGTCATGGTTTTAGCATTCATAAGATCATTCAGGCTTACAGAAGCCTCATGCAATATTAAAATGTTTATGCAACCCCTCTCTGTGCTTTAAGCAGCAACAACAAGTCCTGAGTGTGCAGAGAACAAGAAAAAATAGGTTCCACATCTCAGAAGAAAACTCTACTCCAATCAAACAATGATCTCTGAGCCACATTATGATTAACCAGAACTGTAATTTTTACCTCAATTAGCACCATTTGCATTCCACCACTTCCTCTGTTGGCAGGTGTTTTGGAATTTCTTTGTGGGCTCAGACGCATCAATAAGCTACAGACCATGCTTTTATTTCAAGAAATTTGTCTTCAAAATAATTTCGTTTCTACAAGTCAAGCAGTCAAGTTGTACATCACGAAACAAAGATTAAGATACCTAAAAAAAGCGTGACACTTTGATCTATGTGGCAATTTACAGAACCACTTGCTGCTTAATGAGATGTAAGTGCTGTAAGCAGCAAGGTTCAGAGGATCTGGGGAAGATCTCCCCTTCATTGTATCTTGGCTTAGCAGCATGAATCGCTTCATTGCAAACTACCATGAGCAGAGTAAAAAAGGGAAATAAAAACTAAGAGGAAAAAGAAAAAGGCAGGAAAGGGTCCTGCTTTGTGCGAAGGGACTCTGATGTTGAGGACCAGTTTGCTCGGATGCACAGATGGAATGGGACTGTTCCAGACTCACAGATGGCTGACAAAAGACAACATGGGATAAACAGAGCTCTACCCTTGTAACCTCTGGAGGTTTCATGCCAGTGTGTGTACTCCTCACATACTCCCTTGGAGTCTTGAACCACAACTTAGATAGAAGCAGACCTTCATCCCATGCAGTTTTCATCAGCACATTACTTTTCTGGTCCTCTCTGCTGCAGAAATGCTCCATTTACACAGTGTGCAAAGCTCAAGCCTTGGTTCCCAGCTCACATCTGGCTCTCACAGTTAGTTTAGTGCAGTTTTGGCCAGAGTAAAGAAGTCAAGCTTAGTCATAGGTGTGGGTTATGTGCACAAGGGACTGCATGATCTCATCTGCTCACCACTGATACTACTGAGCAGCATACTTTATCTACATGGTGAAGCTGGATGCTGATACCAGTCTGGATGATAACCAAGAAATTCTTTACCTTCATTTCCATCAGCTCTTTTTATGATGTCTCCTCATTAACTGTAAAGTTAAACATCTTACTATGTGTTGTCTATTAAAGATTTAGAACTCAGATAAAGCCAAGCTGAAAAATTCATGATCTGCACTTTGTTTGACCATCCCTCACACAGCTGCTGACATGCTTGACTGGGAGCCCCCTGATGAGCATGGTGAGCTGTATATGCACTAGCAAAGGCCCTGCAGGAACCCCTGGGCTGAACAGCAATTCTCAAAATGGCACTTTAACAAGGCACCAGAAGATTGCTTAATCCCCTGCTACCACCTTCAGAGATAACCACAAGGAGACTTCAATTGCTTTCTTTTTGTACTGTTTTTTAAATTACCTTTAAAAGGTTTTATTATTTAGAACAGCAGTGTTTGCATCCTTCACTAACAGTTTGGAAAGCATGTGTTTGCCAACCCCCTAATTGATGTTCTTGTTACAAATACCACATTCAAACATGGTCTCTGAAGCCCACCTGGTGCCATGTGAGCAGCCTTGTACCCATCACTGTGCTGCCTGCTCTGAGCCAGCCCATAACCTCAAGAACAGCCTGAGGTTTTCACACTGTGCAGCTAAGCACAGCCTCCACTTGCTCATTTTAACCCAGTCAGACACTTCCCAGCAATACACAGCCCAGCATGCATTAACATGGGTTGTTTGATCCAGTGATGAATTCCATGTATCAACCAGCCAGGATTATTGATTCTTTTTAACTTGTTTACTTTCAGAGATTCTCAAAAGTGATTCTTTTCTGAAAGAGTTTGAAGGCACTAGGTTTCACAAAAGGGGATAAAATGAAAGGCTTGACAAGACTCTATGCTGTATTCATTCAAACAAAAGAACTATAGAAAACTAACACCTATAAATATCTAGCAGTGTTTCCCCCTTGTTTCTAGGCAGAGTATTGGCTCATTTAATATCACAGACAGCTAAAAATCAGTCTAAATACACTCATTGTATTACCACCTCATCTGCTTGCTCTTAACTCACAACAAAAAACACTGAATTGCTCCTGCCAGAAAGATTTGCTCTTTTCTCATTCTTTTTTTTTCTGCTTTTCCCTGCCCTAACTTGCTCATCTCTTCAGATTAATGTTATGTGAGGAATTGAATTCTCAGTTCTGCTGCAGTACTGGGAGAGCATGTGTATGGCAGGGAGGGGAAGTCACTGTGGGAAAGAGGGTACAATATTTTTGCATCTGATATCCCTTGATCTCATCCAAGACTACAGCTCATCTGAGATCTGCTTCCTAGGAAAGTGTCCTATAACCACGGAGTTGCAAGGCCTTATCAGGGGGTTGCCTTCTGTTTCTCCTGCTGGATTTGTTCCTTTTTGTACAAAAGCTTTGAAGGTTTGTGGCTAGTCCAATGGAGAGAAGATGATGCAGTGACCTCCTGGAGATACATCTCACGTGGCACTAGAGTGGCAGCTCTTGCTGAAACCAATATTCAAGACCTCTGCACAGACTGGAGCAGCATCCGACAGACATGCAGACAGTCCTGCCTCCCCCACTGACTGCAGCACTACTTCATGGCTTAGCTCTCTTCTGTGATGAGGGAGTTGCATGTCCAAACTCCTTCAGACAGAGAAAGAAATTAAAACCTGAATTTCTATGCCCTGGGTGACCCCTCTAACCAGTTTGTTAAATACACAAAAGAAAGCCACTGGCCATTTTAATAAACCTAACTCCTGATACATTTTTACTACTGCAACTAATAAGTTAATATATCCAGAATTTGTAAGTAGTTCCAATAAAATACAGATTTCTTTCTTCATCAAAGAAATTATTCTGCAGATGTGCAACCAAGAAGAACAGTGAGGTATCACTTGACAGTGACTTCTCCAGGGCAAGGATGAATGAACTGTTCTATTTACCCAATTCTGAACAACAGTGGAGTCAGGATCTTGAATTGTCCTCAGGAAAAACCTTCAAGAATAGAATTAACAGTATTTATTTCATCAGTTTAGACCCAAACAATCAGATAAAACTCCCAATCAATGCACAAGGCACTAGGAAGCGTTTTTAGCAGAAACTGGTACTGTGAGACCCTCCCAGTTCTCACGCGTGCCAGCCCCAACGGCTGGGGCCTCTGTGAGCATCCCACTTGGAGGTGCCTCAAATAGCTTGGGAGGATGTGTCACGGTGCTGCACAGATGGTCCCCAATCTACCAAACAGCAGTTTTTGGGTTCTCATTCTTCAACTGAATTGCCTCAGTGGGATTTATGTGGAATGTAGGTGCCTGGGAACCTTTGTGGATCCAAGCCCAGAAAATTCTAAATTGTATTAGCATAAATTAATAATAATGTAGGAGAGTTTACATTTCTAGGTGGAAGGCATTTACCCAATTCAGGTACTTCCTTCCTTCCTGTCTCATTAGAACTACCCAAAGGATATCGAAGTTGTGGCATTTCAATCAAGGTATTCAAAACAAAGCCTTGCGAATTCAAACTCATCTTGAAAATCAGAGAGAAAGAAAAAGAAGAAAGCCCACAAGAACAGTTTTCTCAATCAAACAAATTCAGCTCTATTTTAGTCTTTTTACGCTTAAAACAAAATACATCAGAATGGTAAATATCTTGTCTGCTTTTTAAAAGCTAGAAAATCAAATATCTTCCACTGGTGAATTTGTCATATTTGATTTGAAAAGCACTGATTTTTCTCTTGTGCGTTTCATTTCCAAATGAATATATACAATGTAAATGAATTTATATAATATATACAGCCTCCTTTCAAAGGGGGCCATTTGTCAATGGTACATTAGCTGAGCTCTAAGCTGCTAGCACAACCGACACAAAAATAGAGCAACTGCAAGATAAAACTATAGGCAGCTCATTGCAGATGCTGAAACCTGTTAATGGCATATTAGGAATTTAAAGAGGATATACTGCAACATTTTCAGGCACCATGGGACCACAATATACACGTGTGTACACAGCTAAAGCCTTTTCTTCAAAATGCTTTTTACTTCCGTGAATGCTTAAGAAAATTTTTTGATTAGGGGCCAACTCCTCTCCTTATTTTTTCCCTGCCCTTTGACAGGAAGGAACTGGCTGAAAAAAAAGGTAGGAAGAGTTAAGACCATTTTCCACTGCCTCATATAAAACTAGAAATCAAAATTATTTTTAAAAGATCTGGCTAAACCAGGTGTGATTCCAACCTGGAAACGCTGCTAGAGCAGCTCACAGCCACAACAGCTGAAGCAAGTCAATCTGCTGCTCGTTGCTGCAGTCCAGCCCCTGCAGTGCACTAAACCTCCTGGGTCAGGGAAACTCATGGATTGTTGATATCCCTGGCTGAGATGCACCACGGACAGTGGAGCTGAGCTGATGCCAACACCACAGGGGAATTCACTTCTCCAAATACTCACAGGCAAGCATTCAAGTTCATATATTTTTGAAAGCTTGTGATTTTAAACCCGAGTATTGGAGGCTGGGTTTGCTCTGCTTTACTTGCTCCCTTCCTCCCACCTCTCTACATGAAAAAGAGACGGCTTTTCCAGAAAAACTGAACAGTCCTGTCGATTCCATGAGTGGAGGGTTGTTCTGTGGTTTTGGCTTTATTTTTTTTAAGATAAGATAGCAAATACTGTAAGGCTTGCTGTAAAGTTGCAGGAGTTGGCAGAAGTGCAGCTGTAATTATAAAGGGCTGTTATCCTCTTCTGCATGAAGCTGAAGAATATTTATATATCGGTGGCATCCATCAGCTACAAGCCAACAGAGCAGCCACCCCAGCACCCATCCATGGGCCAGAGCAGGGCCAAGCAGTGCAGGCAGCACACCACCCTCACTGGTAGTGATGCCAAAATGATTTTTGCTTTTATATATTCTTCATATATATTTGTAGCTCTGTTTATTTATGTAGTTTCCTAACTTCAGTACTTTTCCTATTAGACAAACAAATTCCTGAAGGCCTGTCTTAATCTTGCTTCTTATGGGAAGCAAGGACGAGACACCTTCCCAAGACACTTTTCCATGTAATTGGCATAAACGACTAGCAAGGAGGGGGGCTTCAGAAGGGGCTGAACCAAGAGGGGGAATTGCTTCATTACCCGTGTTTCTAACTGGGGATTCTTGTCAATTATGCTAATTCTCTAAACTCATAAAACCGTACTTGCCCTATGTCGTGTGTGCATCTTCAGTGTGTATTTTGGCATGTTGCGCACCTGGAAGGACCCTTCATTAAATGGTCACCGCATTTCATCACCTAACCTTGTTTGGCTCTTTATTTTAGGGCCCAAAAGGCAACAGCAGCACCAGTGCCTGATAACTTGGGGGCCTCATATCAAGGCACCATCTCCAGCACTGACATGGTGATAGCCCAGCTTTGCTCATGAGCACTGGTGCTGCAACAGCCCAGAAAACAGCAGATTTTAGCTGTATGCACTACAGGAGTGAGTGGGGAAGATCTAGTATTCACATAAATTATCTTTGTGATTTGACATTGTAAGACACTTATGATTTTGTATTTTTTGCATACCATCTATGCAAATTTTCAACAGTGCAATGCTTCTTATGAAATAAAGGCAGTAATACCATGATTAAGCTGTTTGTCTATGTGATAAAAGTAAGACAGCTATGGTTCAAAGCTGAGATCTGTTTTAGTCAGTATTAGCTTTGCAGAGAATATATCATGGTTTAGCCATATATTCAGATGTGTAGTTGGTTGACACCTGGGATTTTATGGCTTAGTTACAGAGAACTTTGATTCTCTTTGAGCACACAAGAAGAGTAGGTACTAAAGCACATTCAAATTCCTAGAAAGTAGGATCTGAATTACAATGAGATGTATCTATCTAATCAAGAGCACATCTTAATGTCCTAATTATAGAGTCTCGGCAGCTGGAGAAATATGAGATATTGAGAACCACTGACCAAGCAATTTTAAAGATTGGTCTAACATTTTTTGTATTCCTCAAGGGGGGAGAGAACAAGTAATTTACCCTTCTAAGGAATAACGGAGTAGGCATGAAAGTAGTGATCATGACTGACTAATACTGAATAAATCTGTGTAGCTGTCTGATACCTGCATAAACAAATGCTCGCTCCACTCCTATAAATACTTCCAATACACTGGACAGTTCCTGTAGCCTGGTTCTGATTACCTTTGAATGAGAAATGCCATCCTAGGGAAACAGATCTCTAGCCTGATCTTGGTTTTGATTCCTTGGAGGAAATCTGGCACATTAATGTACTAACCTGTGGCATATGTTCTGAAACTGTACCTGCTGGGCATTTCTGATCAGCAGAAAATGGGACTGGTTTAGGGATAGCAATCCTCAGGGCTGAACTTCTGCTTGAAGATAATATTAGATGCCTCCTCTTACTATTTTGTTTTAAATTTAAATAATTTACATACTAGTGAGTATAACTGAGAAGAGCCCATTAATAATCTGTACCTAGACAAAAATAGACGCATAAATAGAAAAGCATCTTCTGAGCCAGTTTCCAACCACTCAGACTTCAGACTGAACAGTTCAACTGTCAAGTGAGACATCAGTGGAATCAGGAGACAGTGCTGAAGAAAATCTTATGTTCAAGGTGAGGGGCAGCTCGTGGGAGACAAGAGGGGACAATCAGGCCCCTCGCTTTCCTTCTGTGCTCCTTTGCAAATTTCTACCCATTCATTTCCTATTCCAGAAAGAAAATCAGAGAAAGGAAAGGGGGGAAAAAAAGAGTATTATACTACTAGGAAAACAGAGTCCTCAGAGGAGACAACAATAAATAATACCTGACATAATTGCTTTTATTTTATTAAAAACAACTGGGGCTGAGGGAATGAGAAATTCAGCTATGCTGTTATTTAAACTCAGTACATAAAGGGGGGAAAAAATATACAGATGAGAAAAATAAATACAGGTCTAATGTCCAAACTACTTCATGCAGGTGAGTCCAGACCTTGATCTGTCAAAGGACTCAATGTTCTTGTTCTTTGTTGTTTCACAACCCCATGCTCTCCCTGTTCTTGGGGCATGTCCCTCACTTGGTGCCTGCCCTGCTCCTTCCTGGTGCCTGTGTAAAGATCTGCCACAGCCTGCAGCATATGGGTCTGGTTCTAATTTATGATATATGAGATATTATTTGCAATAAAAAGTTTTTCATTCTCTAAATATATCAGCACTAAACAACCAATGCTTTTCCAGTACTGGCCATTTTGCTGGCATGCACATACTCACTACGAAGGTAGCTTAATCTAGTTCAGGGAAGAAAGCCAGCTCCACATCATATATATCTGACACACACACAACACTGTCTGCTCCAGTATTTGGATTGCCATGGCTGTGTGCCAAAGCAGCAGTGTCCAGAGTCACCCCAGTAGTCTCCCAAAGCCGTGCTGTTTGACTGTGTGAACACTCATGCAAAGCAAAACAGTATCCAGGTGTGGGCCACATGACAAAGCTTTGCTTTACACACCCATAAGCAATTTTGTACACATTTGTACTGGATTTCATCCATTGGATCACGGAGACAGAGATTCATGGAGATCCATTTTAATGTGCTAATGGTCTCATTACCTGCCCATTTCAACCAGGAACATTATACACTTATTGGGCCTCGGAATTTCAGAACAAATCCTTGATTAAGAGCCAACTCATAACCTTTAATTAATTAGCAGACATCCAAGCACAACATCCTTGAACTTTCAGGAGAATTAGCGTGAGAGATCCAAGCAATTAGTTAGTGCATTTCAGAATCAGGCAAGACAAGAGTGCATGAACAGAGAAAAAAACATTTTTCTGAAGAGATAACAAGATTTAATCCCTATTCCATTAAAAAAAAAAAAAAAGTAAATGTAAATGTACTGGTTCTAATTTAATCAACATTTCCTTCTTAACATCCAAGGCGTTCCGTGCCTTTTGAATTTTTGCTAAATAATCAAAACACTGGTTTCTGAACTGCAGTGGGCTTGGCAGTTCAGGCCAGCTGCAAGAGCCTCTCATCCAGATTTCCCCTCAGTCACCTCTCAGCAGAAGGTGCAGTAGAACCTCACTGGTGAATTTCATCACCCTACCTCCCCCACCAAATTCTGGCAGAACCACAGAACCCATGAAATCAGATGACAACGTGGTGGCGCAATAAAGAGTAACGGCAGGAAAGCCATTTTACAAAGCCTCACTTAGTAATCCGAGGTAAGTCATTTAGCCATAGTCTACATATTTATATAATCCACCTACCTAATAGAATTGTAATGAGGATTAATTAATTTTTCAAGTGTTTTGAGATCCTTGAATTAAAGCAGTAACTTTTTCTTGCAGTACTATAGCCCTGCTAATTCCAGACTGGCTCACAAGTGAGCAATCATAGGACACGAACAAATCAAAAAGTCCAAGAAATATTCAAATCGCAGAAGGAGAATGAATCAGTTCAACCTCGGAAGAGCTGGATTTCAGCCATATTTTATACAATCTGAAATGAGAGAGAAAAATGACAGGTTCCATCCCCATTCTAGGCCACTTATAGTGAAATTTTATAACATCTGTTGATGCTAAATACTTCAGACTAGAAGAATCCATTTAAGGCTATTTTCTGCAAGACCATACTATTCTCCAGGGTTATTGCTCGGTTGTATTTAAGCCAAGCACCCGTCAGAACACTATTTCATGCCCAGAATGGAAAGGAGGATGAAGACCAAGATCTCACTGCTGATTTGAAATGTATAATGTCACTGGGCTGCCAGATTATGACATACTAAGATTCCATTTGCTATCCATAGCCTGGCATTAGTTCAACAGAAAACAGAAAATCTGTTTGAACTCAAATTTGATTGAAGACAATTTCTACGCAGGTTATTATCTGGCATGTTTTTGTGACACAGACCTAACTTTTAATTATTTCCCTTCATGGTTTTTGGAAGCCCTAGTAATTTCCTTCTACCAAAATCTTTGTCACTCTGGGCATGGAAAAAGACCTCTGTCCCACCTCTCTCAAATTTTGGTTTTATGTATTGCTTTTCAGAAGCAGCTTTTAATGCAAAATTGTAGAAGAATTTAAGAAAATTATTTGTTCAATTCCCCCCAAATATCTAACAAAACTTCAGTACACCCCTTTTTCTGGTAAATTCCTAATCTAAATTTTGAATCATACGCAAATGAAAAGAAAGTTATCTGTTGACAAAAATGCTGAAGTTCCTCACATGACAGCTAAGCTCCCTAAAACTGTGGACTGGTGTGCTGGTTTTCACACCAGCAAGAAATTAAACTCCAAATAAGCCACTCCCTTTCCCCCGCCCCATTTGGTAAGGAAGGGACTAAAAGGGAGATCATGGGTTGAGATAACGATTTACTAAAAGCTCTGAGCAATGGAAGAAGATGCACACAAGAGCGATATTAATAGCAGAAGTATACAGAAAGAGAAGGTGTTTTACAACAAAAAGGTATTCACCACTGGGAACAAAAACAAAGTGGTGAATGTTCCCTGCAGGTCACATCCATGGGGTTTTCCCAGAGAAAGGCAATATGGACCCTGTTCCTGCATGCAATAGGATATGGGAACAAAGACAATATGGCAGGGAAGCTCCCACAGATAGCTTCCCTCCCCTCCCCTCAGCCCCAAATAATGAAGAACAGTGATAAACAACCCTCCTAGAAGTTAGATTGTTTGAATAGGGGTCGTGCTGCAGCCCCTCCAAGCTCAGCTCTGTGCACATGCTTGTGCTGCTGCTTTAAACTCTGTCACCTGCAGGTTCTGACACTTTTCCTACTGCTCCACTCTGCTCTTTTCAGCTTGGCTCAGCTGGACTTGTCCCCTCTACCAGTCCATTTCCTACTTCCATTTCCTGCTGGCACTGTTGTTGCAGCACTATGGTTGATCATGTTTTCACTGCTGTCTGTTTCAGCAGCAAAGGTCTGTGTTTGTGCTCCAGAGAGAATGGGAGAGGGGGCAACAGTGGGGCAGCAGAGGCACCGAGTCTGCAAGGCTGATGCTGACACCTTCCCAGAACAAGGCAAAATGGCCAAATTCCGAAAGGGTCCCCCAGCTTTTCCTGCTGAAACCACGCACCCCGCAATGATGTGGGTGGCATAGAATAACAACCTGGTAACGCCCACACGGTGCTAAACTCCACCCCTCCGTGTAAGCAGGATGGTGGGATGGAAATAATGCCTTTGGAGGGGCTTGGAAAAGCAGAGCTGAAACACTCACGCTGGAGCACACATTCAAGCACGTGCATATGCTGCTTATCTTTGCATGCACAGGGAGCCTGGGTTGCCCCTGGGTTGTCTTTTGTTGACACAACTTCATTTTTCATTTTTGTAATGAATCATACAGAACCAAATTCTTCATGTCTCCTTAATCCCAGTTTAGGCTGGGATCACAGTGTAGATGTGCAAGCAGAAAGAAGGATATATGATCTGTACATGAGAGTGGGAGAAGCCAGTTTTCATTTCAACTACTTAGGGGATTTTTTTCTTTGTGTTGAAATGTTACATAGATATCTCTATAGACTTTTCCTTCATCTGGGGATTCTCAACCATTCTCTGGCTAGCCATACATAATCCTCAATACCTTTCACTCTGTACTGCATAGAGTCAATTTTTTCCGTAATTCTGTTTACCTTGACATAAATCTCACAACACTTCGAAAAATTACCATTTTATAGCTACCAGGGACAGTGGGATGCATGGCCTTTTGATGGCTTACTTACAAGCATACCACAGGGCAGTTGCAGACTCGTAGGCCTTTCTTTAAGAAAATTACACAAGACCTGACCAGATATTTCTTTTCTTAGCCTCACCTTCAAAAATGATCACCAAGTTGTCACAAGATCAAGAAGACCTCAGTAGATGATTGAAGAATGCAACTACCTACCAGTACGATTAGGTCTCTTCCACATGTAGAATGAGGGGCCTCATTCAGAAGCTGTTTAAATAATAAAGGAGGCAGTGTACCCATTCCAGGGCCAGTATTTGTTCATCTTTTTCCAGAAGCAGAGTATTTGAAAAGTAGGTATTTGAAAAAGGCTATTTCACCAAAGAAGGAGAAAAAGAAATTTTATGGAAACATTCATCATCATTTGGAACATCACAAAACTTTCAGGATGTCCAAATATATATCAAATGAGAAATATGTATCTCTTGTTCATGAATAAAGAACATTTCAGAGGGTTCAGAAAAAACCCCAAAACATGGCCATAGTTATGCAAGCCAGGCTAAATAAATAAACAAACTAAAACAAGGACACCCAAAAGGAAGAGTCTCCTATTGGGAGACAGACTTAGCCTTGACTTCAAGAAGATCTGTAAAAGTTTATCTTAAATGGCTGTTAAGTCCAACCTCTAGAGACTTCAACCTATTTTAGGCCATGTATATGTGCTTCAATTTTAAAAAAAAGGCAACAGAGAGCAGAGGCAAATATTTGGTTGCATTCTGTGAAGTATTTGTATCAAACACAAACCACAATAGGATATTAGGATGATAATTTTATACATTAAAATGTCCATATGCATATAAATACACATCCCTTAAGAATTTCCTTACTTCTGTTGATACTTTGGAAATTATTCATCTGATTAATGAATTATACACTGAATTTATACATTAACGCCTAATACTTATGCCCAAATAATTTCTGGACTAATATATTATTTAAAAGCACGTAGGAAGATTAGAAACTGGGTTAATTTACTAGTATCTAGCTTAGGGCTCCAATTTTCTTAAAGACAAATTCAGTACATGAACAGGCAATGGGACTGTGAGGACAGAAACTTTCAGATGTTTCAGGTTTTAGGGCTGTTTAATAGACTATCTATATAAAATGGAGATTACAGCCTAAGTCAGACTTCAAATGGTAAACTAAGAACTACAGACAAAAAAGTCCTGATAAGCAATTCATGAAGCTTTGACTTCCCCAAATGGATTAACGTTATGTGAAACAGGAAGAAGCAACATCCATGGCTGCAGTGACCTTTCAGATCTCTGCTCTTAGACACAACAGAAGCTGTCCATATTCTTGTGGCAGGTGCAGTGTCAGATATAACTCAACAAAAATGGAGGGGAAAAAGCAGCACTCTGTGTAAGAGTTAAATGCAGCTCCCCCTGGCATGTGGGCATACAAATAAAAATTACTTTTCAGGAAACTGGTTATGTCACTGCAGCTCAAGGCTGCAGTTCTCTAAAACTCTATCAGATGGAAGCCCAGCTTCTTTTTCTAAACCAGACTTTGATTGATTTTAATCTCATTATTTGCAGATGTCCTTAAAAGAGATGGTTTTTTGCACTCTCACTTCATTCATGTAAAACACACACGCACACAAAACAAAGCAAAAATTAGGGATTGATTGAATTGATGCTGTCAAATTAATTGGCTCCATCTGAATTATATTTTCCTAAACTAGATAAAGATCAACTACTTTTGAATATCAAACACTTCATATGTGATGGGGAAATTTGACATATAGTTTATATGAGTTTTTCAGATTTTACTTATTGTTGAACAAGCAAGTCCTTTGAACCAATACATTGATGTAAAATTGCTGCTGACCTTTTGGAAGACCAAAGGTGGCAAAACTTTTCCTAGTGCTTCATTTGTGTCTTGCAAGTAGTGAGATTTTGCTATTGCTGACATTGCCTAGCAGTCCTTCTATTACAACAGTAGCTCCATCTTTCCCAAGTCAAAGAGAGTACAGGGACTTGGTTATCAATTTCTTTTGAATTCAAGTTTTCCCATAATAAAATACCTTAATATGCTTTTTTTTTTGAGAGAGAGAGAGAGAGGATAAGATGTCCTAGCTGAAACACTACTCGAAAAGAGTTTTTGGCAGATAATCAGCATGGAGAATTCTCTTTTCTTATGCTTTAAAGCCTGAAAATTATAAGCAATCAAAGGAAATTAAAAATGGAAAGTTTTGCACAACATTTTCTATAGGCACTGTGATCTGGGCTCCAATAATATTAGAGTGCTGTGAGATGCCTCTTCAAAACACTGCATCTAAATTAATCCTTTCGGTAGCTTTTACACCATGTCTTTTTATTAGGTGATACATTTTACACCATCCCATCTACTAAAATGTGGTATCAGCAGTTCCATGCTTGGTGTTAATTCAGGACTTACTACTGCATATCCACAATATGGATATGGCATTGGGCACTTATACAGAGCCTCAACTATATCAACATTTTGCCAGCTTTCAAGGGAGAATGTCTTCCCTTGGACCTACTATTCAAAAACAGTTGTACAGACCACCACCAGCAGCTCCAAGGGGAGATAATCAACTTCAAAGTGAGGTCAATGAACGACTGTATAGATTTACTGATGATTACTGCAGGAGAGGAACTTTTCCCACCTGAGAGTTTCACATGATTGCGCCACATCTTATGTTTTTTTCAAATGCATTCTGAAGTTTCACAAGCTCTGCATGTTAGAACACTGCAACACAAAAGGAGCAGGGAAAGGTTTATTCCAGCATCTGCTGTACAGCCAACCATAAATATTTTGAATTCAGCTGTCCCTAAGTGCGAAAAAGGTAGAGACTATGAAATAGAAATCAATGGTCATGCTTCATATACTACTTGATGTTTTACTTTTTCCAGGGCTTTGATTATAGAATGTAGCACAGAATGAGCAGATGTGCATCTCCTGCTTTATGCTACTTTTTCTGCTTTGCTGCCTTCCGTGTTTCTTTACCTCCTCCATTCCATCCTAGGGGAAAGCAGATGAATTTCTGCAGGGAGGTGGTGCAGTCACTATGTTTCTTTTTTGCTGCATGCTTCTTGTATTCCAGAAGAATAATTAAAGTTAGGGAAAAACCTGCATGGTACGAGCTTAAGCCCAGACTAGATCCAGGATAATTACGAACAATTGACCTCTGACAGTGGCCGAGTGGTGTACTCAGTATTTAACACAGATTGAGTGAAAAGTGTAACAGGCAATTGTTCCCCCAAGACCATCACACCATGGCTTGCACTCTCTGGAGCAGTCTCAGCACAGTTCAGTGACTGTGTGAGCTATGGGTGACTCAATTCCTTGCTGCTCCTAAAAATAGTCCTACAAAAGCAAGAATGAGGTCTCAGACACAGGAGCTGGTCATACCACCATTTGTGTCACAGCTCTGGAAATCGAGTCCAGGATTTAGGAACTCAGAGTGCATCAGAGGTTTTGAAAGTTATCTTCTGTGCTATGTGATCAATCAGACTGAGAAAACTGAATGGCCAATGTGAGCATTTTACAAACTTCCCAAGCAATGAAATATATCCCCTACTTTCTGGACTACTGTTTTTGAATCTGATGCACGCAGTCACCAGTGATCTGGAAATACAGTAATTTGTTAGAACCATATGCAGAGTTTTATTCAATTTATAAAGGAAGGGGAATATGAGCAAAGGGGAGTGAAAGAATATTTTATTGAAAACAATGCTCCAGATGCATCCAGAACAGTCATCCGGGAGATATATAAAACCATTACATATGGAATAGAGTTTTTTGTGTTTCTCCCAAAGAAAGTAAAAATACAATATAACTTATAATTAGTACAAACAAAAACGAGGTTAAATTCACAGTCATATATTGTCAGAATGATTCTAACAGGCTGAATGGAAAAGCTTATGTAGGCAGAATTTCAGCTAGCAGAAAATATAAGATATTTATCTGAGTTACAAGACAGCAAGAATGACAGAACTACTAAATTCACATGCAGGTTTCTAAAATTAATTTTTGTTTGTAGAACGAACTGCCAGATTGCCAACATCAACTCTTACATACTTTGGAGCCACATACTTCTGTATTACAATGTTCTTATTCTCTTGCAGAAAACAACTGATTTTTTGTTGCTCCAAATATAGTATTTTAGTGTTTCACACTGATTAGGTGAATCTTTGACTATGGGACCTTCCTGATGGAAACACTGAGCAGGGTGGGAGGGTGGGGGGAGAAGAACCACAAGATAATTTACATAAGTGCATTGCAATTATTTCTCCTTAATTATGCATGCAGCTGGCTCTATTTTAAGCTGTGCCAGTGCACTGTGCACACGAGCACTAAGGGTATCTGTCACTCCATGTGTCAGCCCTTTAACATTCTCACCCACCTGCCTGCGAATCACCAGCAGCAACCAAAGAGAAGCAGTCGGGCTTGTGGCCACCTGCCATTCATCAGCACTGTCAGGACAAGGCTGCTGCCTCTTCATATTTCTCTCATGTCAAGACTTTTTTTGCACTGTGTTCAAAACACCAGGTCGATTTGCTCTTTTCTACCAAGTTACTCTATGGACTTCTAATTCACCAGCAAACTAAGCTGCCTCATTTTTGAAAACACAGTCACACAAATGTAAGCTGGCAGTTAAAAACAAGCTGAATTTGTGAAAAAAATAATCACAGTTGTGTTTATATTAATTAAATTAAATAATTATATACTGAAATTCAGCTTGAATCTCCTCTCAAATGACACTGTTGCACTTTTTTTTTCCTTCCTGGCAAAGATTCTAATTTTTGTACTAATGCTTTGTCTGGACACAAATTGAGGAAATGCTATGTTTGTCCAGACTTTCAGAGCATGGGGGAACCTTATCTTTGGTAGAAAATAATCCTGTTTTGCCAGTGCTACGTGGAGATGCTCAGGAAAATCAGGATCATTCCTCAAATACAAGGTACCACCTGGAAAACTCTGCCATCCACAGCACAAGGACATATCACAGCCATAAAATACAAGCGTGGTAAATCTGTTCTAATAAGTCCTGGCTCTATCATGTCCATCAAACAGCAAGGAAACAAAAATTGAGATAGACACTCTCATGCCCACCTGGCAGCCCAGCAAGTCAGTCCTGTGCTACCACATATGTTCCCAGTGTCTGTACATAGATGCTTGCATTGTTCACTGAGCACTGCCCGCCACCTGCAGCTTCTTTGGGACAAAATATCTCATAGAGACACTGCTCTCCTGGCCTCAGTATGAAGAGTGGTCATGATGACTCAACATGAAACTGTGGAGAATTCTTAATAGTCTAGAAGAGTTAGATATGCCTAAGATAATTCAAATAACAGTCTGTTTCTTAGTGGGATACCCTATAAATCATTTAGCCAGAAGACAGGGTCTTTTCACATGGAATTTCTATGTATGGCCTTGGGGGTTTTGGTATTTGCAGCACTACCCATGTTATTTTGACAGAAATACCCTGTGTTTGGCAGATGAACTTGCATGACAGTCTGATTCTTACAAACAGCAAGGCAGCACTGCTACCTTCTCTCCTCTTCTTTCCACTCTTCCTCTCCTCTTCTGCCTCCTCCCCAAAAAAGAAATGGTAACACAAGTGGCAAAATGGAAGTTTTGTCCCTTCTTATCATGGAAGTTTATTTTAATTTCAAATACCATTGTTATTTGTGTTTCATTTAAACTATGGTGTGTGTGAAGCTATGAACTCAACTTCTAATTTGTACTAAAACTGACATGTAGTCAAGGCTGAATGCAGTAACACACAATAGGTCCTCAGACTGCACTAAATTATCGTTATAGGCCCCATGTATTGGACATTAGATAGGATACTAAAACCAGCATTTTATTTTGGTACATGTAACAAAAATTATTTCACCTAGTTTTGAATTTTTTCTTGGAATGCTGCTGTGAAAGGTGTTCCACCTGCCTTTGGTATTCTACCCTGCAGGAAAACATGGGGAAGCGTAAAAGATTTGGTTTTATCACACAGTAAATATTTGAAACCATGCATGCACCACATAGGCAAATATTTCCTATGGTATTCACCACTGAAAGTCATTCATTGACATAAACAAATCTAAGGGGTTGCAGGAAAACAGTACACAGACCCATCAAACACCTTGTTCTAACAGCTATTTTTGAAGCAAAGGATATAGGCTATTAGGGTTCAGTAGATTATGAAACCACGCAAAATACACTCATTCATGGAGATAAGATTTATCGAATCACTATTCCTCCTGTTCTTTTAAGATATTTCATAATGACACTGACAGATGAAAGGCTTGCATGCCTGGCTCCTTAGCCCAGAACACTGCCAATACTCCAAAATTTATCAAAATGACAATTCAAAGCTATTTCCCCCTAGTTATTATAGAAGGGTCAGCTGGATTTTACACAACTCATCATAAATGATTGATGAAAGACACTGGAAAGACAGTCACTGTTGCCTTCCAGGTATGCAATGCGTTGCCCCAAGCTGGAATGCTAGACACATCTCAGGATGCAAAACACACTTTATAAAAGTTATCGATAAAGCCTGGGCCTCAGGGAAGCGCCATTATTTTTTGCTAATAACAATACACATATTCTATTCCTGTGAAATGTACGTGTATCTGAAATGATGTTTGAGAAGGAAACGTGAGAGGGGTTGGTTACAGATGAAGGTTACACAAGTTGGAGAAACATTCAATGTTACAGTGTTACAAAGAATTCAGGCCGTCAAAACACAATGATATACATCAGATTAGTTTTTCTCTAAAGATCAGAAAATAATAGACTGGCTTGGTTGGAAGATGATCTTGTTCCAACCCCACTGCTGTGGGCAGGGACACCTTTCACTAGACCAGGTTGCTCAGAGCTCCATCCAACCTGGCCTTGAACACTTCCAGGGATGGGGCATCCACAGCTTCTCTGGGCAACCTGTTCCACTCCCTCACCACTAGAATTTATTCCTAATATCTAACCTAAACCTACTCTTTCCCAGTTTGAAGCCATTCCTCCTTGTCTTGTACATAGTCTTGTCAATAGTCTCTCTCCATCTTTCTTGTTCTGGACTGGAAACATATTTATAAAAAGGACACTGTTTGAAAATATTTTGGTCATATGCAATATAGAAGGTAACATCTGAAGCCACTGGAATCCTCTCTTCCAAACCCTCTGTACAATATCAAAAAGGCCAATGCAGAAATTACTTCTTTCCCTGAGATTGTCTCTCTTTTCTTAATAGAGTCAAGGCCCAAGTAGAATGCAGGCAGTTACATGGTTAATCGTACCACCCCAGAAGAAACCAACCCAGCTCAAAAGAGGAAAATAGGAAAGCAGTGCTTGTACTTCTACACCCTGACTTGCCCCACTGATCCTAAGAGGCAAAGGTCTGCAACAGAGCTGGAAGCAACCTGTGTTTGCATTCCCAGCAATGCTAACACCATGTAGCTGAAGAGAAACAGCAGTTTCTCAGGGTTTTTGTTGTAGAGTTTTGTTTGGGTTTTTTGTGGGGATTTTTTGCTTGCTGGTTTGTTTTTAGCATACGGACAAGTAAATTTCACAAAGAAATTAGCTATCTTCATCAATTTATTGAAGCTAATCCAAATACAGGACATTTCTTGTCTCTGAGAGTCTTTGTCACATATACTCTTTGCAGATGTCTATTCAAAAACCCCACAAAACTATTTTACAAACAGCAGAAAGCCCTGAGGTCACTTCTACCTACTTTCCTGCAATACATAATCTTCAAAATTCATTTCATTTTTTCATGATAATTTTGTGATCTCTTTTGATGCTGAAAATGTTATTTCTTTTCTTTCCTGGGAGGAACTGCATTTTTAATCAGGCTTCCCAGAAAGAGCTTTTGCTGATCTTAATGTGAAAAGAAATCTATGAAAAAAAATATTCCCAGGAAATACTACTTCAGAACGACAGAGTTTATTTGACAGCACAGAAGATGAAAAGGCTTGGGTCCTTAAATCCTCTCTTCTCTACAGACCACAGAAGAGTGTTTGGAAAGCTGAACAGTGAAATACGGTTATGCCTAGAGACTGCTTGGCATCTCCTGCACATCACAGGAACATCTGGAGAGATGCAATTAGGGCACAAGCAGCTGCAATGCCCCCACTTGCTAATCTGAATTGTTTCATTGTCACCTTGTGCTCCCTCGCTGACTGCTGTATCTACTGAGTGACCTGCATTTTATAAATCAATTCTCAACTGTGTTGCATTATCATACAAATATTAGACAGCGGTAGGTTCACTGATCTGTTAACAGAGCAGGCAGGTGTCAATGGGATGACCTGCTGTCTGTTGAGTGAGCCAAATACTAGTTCTGTGTAACAAGCCGACACCCAGGCTGTGCCCAAAAGCAGTTAGGGAACTCATGCATGACTTGGGATTCGACAATCTTGTCAAAAATCTGTCAGCTCCCTAATGAGAAGCGCTGCTTTATTCTGCTGATGTGCGTGGTGAGCAATCACGTATGCAGAGTACCATAAATCTGAGCATAATATTCCAAGCAGATATACTCGCTTTGCTGGAATTCACAAAACGACAGAATAATACAGCTAAGAACATGTATTGCACGGTAACACAGCACAGCTCAAGCTGCACTAAAAAAGCCTGGCCAAATTCTATTTGATGATGCCTGCAGTCACAGAATCACAGAATGGTTGAGGGTGGAAGGGAGTTCTAAACCCATTTAGGAATTGCGAAGACAAAACTTTTTTAAGTTGTTGGTGTGCCGAGAAGCTGCTCTGCAATGGTACAGATGTTTGCACTTCACATTTCTTACCCCACTAGGGAGGACAGCCATGACGGTCAGGCCCTGCTCAGCTGACACTCTGTTACAGACACACAGAGTTTTGACTGGGACCTGAGGGCTGCAGTGACCTAGGGGAGCTCACTGCCACCCATTGTCACCCATGGCCAAGCACTGACCTGGCAGGCACCAGGCTGTGACTCACTGCTGGGTTTCACTGGCATAGCAGCACGCATTCATCAGCACTAACAAGTAAATCACATCAGACACTAAACGGGGAAGAAAAGAACAAAGTGAACTCCATGATCAAAGAAGAAGAGGTCAGAATCTCTCATCTTCCCTGCAGTATCAGAGATGCTTCCCAGTGACTCAGATTACAGCACAACCTATTCAGCACAACGCCTCAGGAGAAAGCTAAATTCACTTCTAGTCCCTTCTTCCTTCAGCAACATCACAAGGTTCATCGATGTCATTATTTTATTGAAAAACAAGAATCATGAAAGATGATGGAACTGCTACAAAACTTCACTTTTCACGTCTCTCAACTCTAACAATTTGTCATTTTCTTGGGTGTCAGTCTTGCTTGTGTTGACCTCCTCAGCGGCTCTAAATATAAACACTTTTAAAAACTGTATTTCAAGGAAGATGGTTAACAGGTGAAATCTTAGTTGTTTAATTCGTTTGTGAATATCTTCAGTTATTGAATAGCACAGGAATAAGCATGAATACTAGTGAAAAATTGAGTCCTTCACTACTGAAACATCAGTTTAAAACAACAAAGTAACTCTTCATTTTACAGATGATTGTGGCTGACTGTGAAACAGTGAAACTGCCCTTATCTCTCACCACTTTAAAGGGTAGAGCTGCCGGCCGCATTTCCCATTCAGCCAGCAAAATAGTTGACAAGTCAGTATTTTATCACCTTGCTGTGGAACCTCCCTTAGGTTTGTCACAGATTTAGTGCAACTCAGAGGAGCTGCACAGACTGCTTTTATGAAGTGCCTTTATGAAAAGAGTTACTTGCTCAGAATACAGTATAAAAAATAGGATTTGGGAAGGAACCTGTAGAGGAAGTCACATCAAGGCAGATCTGTGTAGGATCAAGTCGTGACACTGTCAGTCACAGCAAGGCACAACTTCCACTATAATCAGCCTTTTTGGAGAAAGAGGCTGTTTTGGGAAAGGATTCCTGTTTGCTGTAGTGCAGAGTCATAACACAGAACCCAGCTTGCTCAGATAGGGAAAAAAAAGGCCTTAACAGAGAAGCGTATGGCAAAAACAAACAAATGAATTTTCCTGAAAAATAAAGCTCATCTGGTCTCTGCATTTAAGGCATTTGAGATTCAGGTCATTAGCACTGAACTCAGCCCTCTGCTGCACTTGCCCCAGCTTTGGCTCTGATCCAGGAGGCTTTTACCTGTGACTTTTCACAGATATGAATTGCAGAACAGAGACTTCATGGAACTGCAGCTCCAGAAGTCAAGCACCTTCCCTATCCTTGGGCATGGAACTGAAAGGAACATCTGAAATCCCTGTGTGTGACCCCAGCAACCCATACCAACGATAGATGCTAGAGAGAGGCAAGAGGTACCTGTGTTTTACCCAGAGAAAACAGAACTGCTTCCAGACCTGCAGGACTCTGTTCTCAAGAGACACAATTATCATTTCAGGATTATGGAAGTGCCCATGAGGGTCTGGAGAGATGTTTTAGTAAAGAAGTCACCAGGGTTGAGAGGACAGTGATAAGGTTTTAGACAGTACAGTGTTCTCAAAGCCACCCTGAAAGCCAGGCTTTCATTGCTAGGCTAGAGATGTGCATGGAGCAGCTCAAAAGTTGCCACATAAAACTTATCTTCTTATGGCAATCCCGAGACAGAATCCAAGTTTATACTAAGATGGCTCACAGTGCACCCATGAGAAAGAAGTCTTGGTTTTGCCATGAAATCAAAATTACGAATAAAACAGATGTGTCCCAGGATGTGACCCCACAGGAGCAATCAGTGGACCAGTTTAGAGACTAGGAAAGAAAAGTTCTGAATTATTCTAGTTTGAACTAACACAGGACATTAAAAGACACTTTTATGTTAGTTGTAACCTAGTTTGGTTTGGATAGGAGTTTTCATTTAGGTACTTTGCCTGTTCTTCCTTCTGGTAATTCTGCTGATGTGACTTTAATACAATCTAGGCTGACCTTCCTATTATTTTTCCTTCCCTTGAGCATTTTAATCTGGACCCGATTCTATGATTCTCAAGTGCTTCTGGGGAAAGAGATGAGAGTGATGATAAAAGACCTGTTAAGAGACAAGATTATACTTCAGCTCTTTATCTTTGCAGATGGGTTTGACTATAACAGCTACGTTGGAAAGGATTTTAGAGGTAGGAACAAGGCATTTTCTATCCCTTCTGGAGTAAAAAGTCACGTTCTCCTTTCAGATGGACATCTCAATTCAGTTGGCTTTTTCTTTTCAGAGAGGATATTGCCTCATTTCCCCCTTTCCAATCCCTATTTTTAAAAAGAACTTATTTTAAACTTTGAAGTGACAAAAGTGTATTTGAAATAATTTTAGTATCATATACTGAGAACTTTTTCATGAGGCAGAAAGGGCAAATTCGTTAAGCTTTTCAATTTCAAGTCTGGGATACCATGCAAAAGTGCTTTATCATGAAGGCGTGACCACAGTAGCATAGGCAGAGTGAAAAAGGAGAAAGGTGCTTCCCTTCAGTTTGGAGACCTGCCTGGTCTGTTTTGTACAGTACCTTGGGGTAAATCAAACATAATTTCATTTTAATAAAGGTAAAGAACTTCAGACTAGGCCTTCAGGGATGCTATGCTCAATAAACAGCGGATGTAAACATTTTAAGAGGTGACTATCAGAACTTGTATTTCCTTAGGCATATTCTGGTCAGCCTGACAAGCACCTTCCTCCTGTCACTGACCTCTGGAGAGCTGCTTTTCCCCTTTGCTTGCCCTAGGATGCTCTCACACCATCATTCCCCTTATTGGGTTGACGCTTCCCTTGTTTTAATTTAACCCAGACATACGATGCCAAAGGTCTAAGAGTGGACTACAGAAGTTTGATGTTTAATGGCTAACACACACACTACAGGGAAACAGTTATGCTCAAAAGCCCCTTCCACAAAACCTTAAGAATTCAAGAACAAGATTTCTTAGCATCTCCCATACTCATTTGACCTGTGTAAAGACAGCACAGACAACACTGTTCCAGTCACTAAACTTAGCACCAAGGCCTTCTTTTGCATTTCCATCTAGTCTAAGTGCTGACAAAAATTGCCAGGTTGAAAATAAGTTCTATTTTTTATCTTCTGACACAAAATATGAGGTGTGCTGTGTCTCCCTGTGCACTCACAGCAGATGGCCCAATAGCAAAGAGCAGAAAAGGTGGTTCTTGCCCAGTCTGTCTGTACCTGAGAGCAGGAGAGGGGAGCAGATGTACAATGGGGAGATGTCATTGGCTTAAGTAGGCTCAGGATCAGCCCCTTATGCCTCCCATCAAACTCTAGTCCAAAGCCTTCAAGAAAACCTGAAAATTACGAGTGTTCAGAAGAGAAACCCCTGACTATGCTACAGCCTAAATCTGGGACATGTCTCCACTCAGTTTGATCACTCTTATGGGATGACAGTCATTGGTTTCTCCACAGGACACTATACTTCAAAGCAAAGTAATGTACTGCCTTCAGTTACACTAATGCAATCCCCTCTGATTTATTCCTTCTACCATTTCAGTCAACGTCCCAGCGAGTCATCTACTTACCAGCTGCACATCTGCTTGACAGCTTTAGGGATCTTTCTCGAGCAATAAGTCCTGAATGTCTTTCCAGGGTCTTATGCTTCAGCTCTTTACTGTTTAGAGGATATTGCTCTATTTATCCTCAGCTTCATAGTCCTCTTAATGTTTATCTACCAGCACTGCCATCTTTCAAGCCACTGTACTAACAGATAAGGCCTTCGGCATCTGATTACCAGTCCAGTTATTATTTGCTGTTTGTCCTCTATATTTAGATGTATTTTACATGTTTGCTGGCTCCATTTCCACACACTATTATCCTTGTCAGAGACAGAGAATAACAGTTGCAGTCATAACAATGATCCTGTAGCCAGCTCCACTAACATTTTGGTAATTCTGCTCCCTGTTCATACTCCTTTAGTCATGATATTCAGAGTTAATAGCAGCTGTCAACTTACAATGGAAGGGATGGATGAGCTCCACTTTCACCTGTTGAGGGGTTTTTATTATTTGAGTACGGAGATTTTTTTTTTCTTTTAAACTTGATATTTCTCCTAATAATAAGATAATTACTATCTAATTGAACACAGACACAAGCTGTTGGGTCTTTTCCAACTGGGCTTCACTTGCATGATTTGTCTAAGGTCATTTCTCCACAGGAAAATGGTTGTCAAATAAACCCTGCAGTGCTCAGACCCAGCTACATTCTACTGCAGTCTTATCCTGCTTTTCTTATTGGCTTGCACTTCTTAGAACAAAAAGAAATTCCTAGTTTTCCTTCAACACCCCTATCTCCAGCTTGACAGACAGCCCTTGGACAATCTGCTTCCTTGGTGTTCCAGTGTACTCACTTGCAGGTGAAGTGGGAACTATAGTGCTCTTTTCTTGCAGCTCTTCAGTGTTCCCTGCCTAGGAAGGGGCTCTACAAATGCACAGAGGGAACCTGACTGTCCAAATCCTCAAGACTCAATCTAGTATGGCATTGTCTGTTTTCAAGCTGGAACTGTGTCTTTCATTACACTAAAGGTCTCCCTTCCCATTAATCTTGTTGAGCAGCTCTCCTCTCCAAGCTCTGCTGCTCGCAATTTGTGATTCCTTATTGTTGAGCATCCATCACACGTAAAATCAGTTCTAAGCACCCCATTACTCACATATTTAGAGATGTCAAAGCAAGGCTTCCATGTAGCTCCCAGAGCACTTTAGAATTCCCTTCTGCTTTCCCATCAAAAAGGCAAAAAGGACAAAAGCAGACAGCATCTTATTTGAACTTACCGGGGAGGTAGATTTCCTTATACAGAAAGTTATGAGGTGAAGCAAGGCAAAAAAGGTGACTACATAATACAGCTACAGTTAATGATGCATGAACATCACAAAGTTCAGCTGAGCAAGGACCCAGTCCTGGGTCCTTCAGGTGACTTTTCCAGTGCCAATACAACAGGAGAACTTTCTTTGAAGACCCTGTATGGAAACTGAGGTGAATTTCCTTTCTCATATTGTAATTTATGTTTAGACCACTGTGCACAGCATTTAAAGACCTAGAAACCAGAGTTTTCTTTAGCTCAGCCTGGTCTTCAGCTTGGTTTAGGGACCATCTCCATTCATTGTTACGATATGTACATACAAATGTATCCTGAGGAGATCAACAAAACTGGGAAATTTCTGGGGAAAAAAATCACTAACATGGGGTATCTAAAGAAGTTTCATATATTTAAGAGCTTCCATTATTGGGATAAGCCTCAAAGAAAGCTGTGGAACTCATGTCTAAAAACTTTGCATTCTCACACTCATTATTAAAAAGGAAAGTATCATCAATTGGTCTCCAGGGTCTATCCAGTAATGGATTCCTTTTCCCAGCACAGGATTGCTGTAGCTCATTCATGCACTCTCTCATTCATTCATTCGCAATTGCGCAAACAGACTCTGTAAACAAAAACTCTTCACCAGCAAACTCTCACCGTGCCAGCAATATTAAGTGGCAAGTATATGAACACCCTGCAGAGAAGCAGAGGCAAACTCCTCTTATCAGTATAGTTGATCCTGCTTTACAACCAATGTAAAAAGATAGGTTACACTGGTAATAAACCTCAATACATTAAGTCTCCGTACAGACTGGTTGCTGAAGGCTTAATATCAGTCATAATTATTATCCATAAAATGTTATTGAATCAGATCTTAAAAGTTAATGCTGCTTTGTTTCAAGAGATAAAGGACAGTAGGTTGGTAAGGCAAAGAAGGAAACATTGAGCTTTTGATCAATCCTTGTGTGATTTAAAACCTTAATCACAAAAGGGATTCAGCACTTCAAATATTATCCCAAATCCTATGAGCTGGCCTAAGCAGAGCCCAGTGGCAAGAGTGATTACTAAGAGGATGTTTTATCTTTGAACTTGGTACCAGCACTCAGATGGAGGATGTAACTCTTTTCTTGAACTCAGGTCTGGTGAATGCTGCCCTTTTAAGAGAGATTGAAATGTGGAGTTAGTAGGTAAGGGCTTTCCTAAGCTGCAACTTCTATGTTCCATTTGAAGCCTTGCTGCTTGCAGCATCACCTTCACTCATAGGCATTTAATACAAAATGCAAAGCAGGTGCCCTGACAGAAGGCATCAGGCCACCAGTCAATGGAGCACATAAGCTGCCCTAATATTTACAGCAAATAAAGACTGCTGTCCTTCCTGTCCACAAAAACAGAGGATCTGGATGAGGGTATGAGGGTCAGCAAGGTGAAGTGCCAGGTCACAGCTCTTGGGTCACAACTACCCCCTGCAGCGCTGTATTGCAGAAGCGTGGCTGGAAAGCTGCCCAGAGGAAAAGGACCTATTTGACAGGTGGCCAAGAAAGCCAGTGGCATCCTGGCCTGGATCAGCAAGAGTGTGGCCAGCAGGACTGGGGAAGTGATCAGCCCCCTGTACTTGACACTGATGAGGCCACAACTCAAGTGCTGTGTCCAGTTCTGGGCCCCTCACTACAGGAAAGGCATTGAGGTGCTGGAGCATGTCCAGAGAAGGGCAATGGAGCTGGGGAAGGGTCTGGAGCACAAGTCTGATGAGGAGCAGCTGAGGGAGCTGGGGGTGTTCAGCCTGGAGAAGAGGAGGCTCAGGGGTTATCATTATCACTCTCTACAACCACCTGAAAGGAGGGTGTAGCCAGGTAAGGGTCAGTCTCTTCTCCAAGGTAACAACAGACAGGACAAGAGGAAATGGCCTCAAGTTGTGCCAGAGAAGGTTTAGATTGGATATTAGGAAAAATTTTTTCATTAAGAGGATTATCAAGCATTGGAACTGGCTGCCCAGGGAATGGTGGAATCGCCATCCCTGAAAACATACAAAAAACGTGTAGAAGTGGCACTTAGGGACACGGTTTAGTGGTGGACTTCGCAGTCCTGGGTTAATGGCTGGACTTGGTGTTCTTAGAGGTCTTTTCCAATTTACACAATTCTGTGATTTTATTCAGCTTTCTGCACTCACAATAGCACTAATGCAGCTCTGCCTTTCCCTTTTTGTAGTACAATATTGCAACCATCTGAAGCCATTACTCATCTCTACAAACAGCCAAGAAGAAGAAAGGTTCAACACGACAGCTAGGAAGGCGCAAAGTGGACCAGCATGCGTCCTCCCCTCCAAAAGCCACAGTGCTTCCCAGCCAGAAAGAGACCTTGGCTCCCATGTAAAACAAGTCTCATCTCCTCCCTTGGTTACTTAGCAAATATTAATCATGTTATGGACACCCAGGGTCCTGCAAAGTGAGGACAGATTTTAAGGTTCACCACAGGCTGTAGTTCTTTGAGAACAGAGAAGCGTGTTCTGACTTATGTGCCAATTCTCAGCCAGCCCTAACTAGATTCACTCTCTGCCTCTGTAATGCACCTGTTTTGCAAAGCAACCGTTAAATTTGGAAGCTTTATGGAATGCAACATTTTTCAAATCTAAAAAGTATGCCAAAGAAATCATGCAGAAGGGTAATAGGAAATACTTGCAAGGAGACCTACTCTAAATCGTCTACACATAGATAAGGCACCAAATTCCTTTCTTTAAAGATTTTATTAACCTTTTGCTGATGGAAGGAGATTACTGATTGAGAGCTAGATGAGGTCAGTGCAGCAATTATATTTTGAAACCTCTTCAAACAAGGCTCTTGTACAATATAAGAAAAAAGTTGACAAAATGAATTGTTACTTAAAATGAGTCTTTTAGAAGAATAATTAACCTATAATAACTATTCTGGCCTCCTCTCCAGCCCGGAAAAGTAATCCTTTCTCATTAGCTTCAAGTTTAATTAGCATCAGTAATGAAACAGCTCTTGGAAATAACCATTGCATCACGGTCTGTAATGCTGACATACCCTGCCCTACAAAGGGAAAGGCCACAGGGTGATGTCTGAAGATAGGGAGAGGCTCAGCAGATCACAGATGCTCCCAAAACTAAGAAGAAAACAGTATTGCAAAAGGTGTGCAATATGACAAAACCAGATTTATTTAAAGACAAGTGTCACAAACAGTGTGGAACAGAGAAGACTCAGCTTTGCCAATAACTGCTGCATTATTTCCAGCAAGCTAGTGAGCCTCTCAATTCCAATTTCTTGCTCTTTCTTGGCCTTCTGGCTGAAGCAAAGAGAGAGACTTCACCGCATAGTATATTCCATATGAGAAAATTCTATTCAGCACTTGCAGTACAACATAATCAAATAATGCTTTTTCCATCCCCGGCTTCTATGATCTCTCTGTAAAATAGATATAATAATGCTTAGCATTGTCACTAGGGTGATAAGGCTTAAAGTACTTTGAGAATCCAACATGAAAGAGCCCAGACACTCTGATGCATTTGAGATGAGTCGTTACTCAATGGGCCAGTAGAAACAGCAGGCGAATGCCAATGTACAAGTTGTAATTAGAGGTCTGCTGCAACTTGCAGAACACTGAAGCACCACCACAGATTTCTCATAGGTGAAGTCACATATATTCAGCTGCATGTCACAAGCATTACAGCAACTGCGTTCTGAAGAACCACACCACCTTTCAAAACTGAGCTGGAAAGAAAACTTCAATAACATAAAATTCTTAGAAGGAGTATGACATATGAAAAACACCATTTCCAGTATGTCTACTGAGACTAGTATTTTCTCTTCCTAACAGACATCAAGAAATACATCGCACAAGAATCCACACATGGACCTTTCCCACTGTACTCCCACCCCCACCCTCACACTGCAGGATCCTGCTTTTTCCCCGTGCACTCACCACCCAAGTGTTCTCTGCTGTTCGCCTTACAGAGATCCACCTTCTCTCCCTTTGCCCAGCTTGTAACTTGAAGATAGAGTAATGGTTTTCTTTCATCACAAGGTTTTGTAAGATATGACACCAGCGAGAGTTGCTTGTCAGTAAGGAAGTGGGGAGAAGCTTGCAGAAAGAGCCTGCACCTCTTTCTTCACAGTACATTACTGCAGGGAAATCCCAATCCAAAACGGATTCAGCATATGCCCTTGTTTGAGCAGGAAAGGAGTTCTTCTGCCTTGATGTAAACACTGGAATACCAGTGGAAACTCTTGAGATTTGCAAAATGAGCTGAAGAGTTGTAAAGGCGATGAGACAAGTTGCAAAGGGGATGCCCCACATTTCTAGAACCATCTAGTTAAAAGGTTTCAGCCTAGTATCTCCACTTTACCATCTGTAATCCAGGAAGAATCAGGTAATCCACTGAAGTTTTAAACAATTTCAAATCCCCCATTCTGTGCAAATGTCTGATATCTTAAGTAAGAAACCATAAAGGATAAACCTTCTCCCAGTGCCTCCACAACATTCTCCTTTCCCAGCCAGGACAGACAGTGCTCGATTTGCTCAGCAGTCCCCATTAGCCAGAAGCAGCCAACACCTGCAGCTCCTCACTGCAAATGGAGATGGTGCCCAGCTGCAGCTGCCAAAAGCACATGGGCAGCTGGCCACAGCCTATCCCATTCTCACTTTTCATGAGGGTACAAATAATCTTGGTCAAAGACTCAAAAAGTATTCAAATTTCAAATCTAAATTTGACTATTTGGCTTCAAGACCGGTGGTGTTTTAACAGCTGAAGGCAAGGCTCATAATTTTTTCAAAATAAAAGAGAAACTGAGTTTCTTGTAGCATCAACCAAAACTCTAAGTTTGCTATCACTGAAATGAAGGAAATAGCAGTCCTTTGACTATTAGCAGTGCAGAGATGGGAATAAATCAATATGGTATACTGGCTCTTTTAGCTTTTCTCTTAAAAAGCTGAGAGTTCAGACTGCACTTCACTGCCTTTATTCCAGTTCTTAGAAAGTAAAAGCATTAGTAATCCATAGAAAAAAGCACCTTCTACCAACAGAGTTCAAAAGCAGTCAAAACTACCCTTGCTTTGCAAAGGAAGTAACCGCCACAAAGGGAAGTATTTCATGTCGCACAAGATGTCAATGGCAGAGCTGTGTACTGCAAGATAATTATGTTGGAAGTCAAACTAGAACTCAATTCTTGAAGCTACCTACTGAAGTTCTTTGGCCAAAGAAATGCCTGTTGTTAGAAACTTGTCTGAAGACAGTTTGAAGCCAGCCACCAGCTCTTTCTACTGGATACACTTGGTACACTTCAACCATGTCACAGATCCTACTTGACTAACAAGGGAAGGTGATTCTCCTTCATTACAACTGACAGAGTTCACAACTTCTGCAAGTACAGATATCTAAGTCCTACCTATGCTGCCACAGGGAATTTCTGAGTAGCCATGCTAAGCAGGATAGTGACAACCATGAAGCTACTCGGCCATCTCAGTCATAAATCAAAATACTCAGTAAATTAGACTTGAGTCTCAAAATGTGTTTCTTGCCTAAATATTTAAACACATAAATAACTCCAGCCATTCCAGCTTGTCATTTTAAGCTTTCTGACATTTATTGTTCGCAAGAAAAGAAAGGTCAGACTTATCAAATCTGCATTTATGCTTCCATGACATTTTTCTCCAACCAAATCTTTCTGAATTAAAGAAGCAAGACAAATGGAGCACACTTCATAAAGGACCTTTCTCAGCCCAGCACTGCAGTCTCAGCAACCATGTTGAGCTCAGAAGTGACTTCCCAGGAAACAGATGCTATTGCTCAGTGGATAAAAGAGATCTGGAAAGCAGGCAACCTGAATTGCTGTTTGCTATTAAGTAAATCACTTGTGCCAAAAAAGTCGATCTCCTAGTCTCAGTACGCTAGTTCTGAGTAGCCCAAGAGGATACTTTACTGTGAGAATTAGACAGGAAATGTCCAGGCATAGTGTGAAATTTGCCGCCGTTTGAGAAGCAACTTGGACTCCCAAAGCATCATCACTCCAAGTGAGTTAGCACTGATGTATCCAAAAGGTGAGACCTTCTTTATTAAGACAAGGCTCACTTAGCTGGGAACTTTGTAAGTGCTAAATCCTGCCAATCTCCCCTCAGCTCCTCTACTTCTTTTGGCTAATTCACAAACATCATCACAAACACATTTTATTTCCTATCATGTAATGTTCAGGTGAGATGTGCAGTGAACCAAATTACCAGATTACTTCAGGATCCAATTCACTCAGACACTGCAAAACCACCTTTGATTTTGAAGAATGTCTCTGCTTTTGTATAATAAAGCACTTAAGTTTCCCTGTGCACTTCTTTACTGTAGGTCTTTATTCCCTGTTTTTAAGGATGTGGAAATAAAAGCACAGCAAGTTTAGAGAAAACGTATTTTTTTAATGTGCCATAAATGTTCATTCAAACATAATGAATTGTTACTTGTGCCCCTTTTGGTGTTTGTTTATGGCTATTTTACTGAACACGCTTATGAATAAGGACATTCATAAGAACCATGAGCCTAAAAGTAAACAAAATTTGCAGAAAACAGACCTAGAAATCGTGAACACATTGTGCATAATCCTGGCTCCCAATGAGGATCAGAAACACCACATAACTCTGGGAAAACAAAACCATGTGATCACATCACACTTTCCATGAACCACACAGAGAGCATCATTTCTAACATTTTCTGTAAAATAATCAGTAACAAATTTGCAAATCCTGGTGGCTTTGTTGTGAAAGTCTCATGGCTTTGCAAGCCAGATTTTTGTGGTAAACACAGAAACAGTGGACAAGGCATCATGAGTCAAAAGAGACATAAGCTATGAGTTTTCTCGACTTTTCTTAGTGCTGATGGAGTAGGAAAGTGACTTGGACAGGAACAGGCAGGACAGCAGTAAGATCAAGGATCATACTGCCCACAAAGCCAGGCAAACCCCATCACTAAACAACTGGTTTCCTCTTCAAGAAGCATTTACAGTTCAAGGAGAGGCACTGTGAACTGACTAAATCCACATTTCTGGAGAGCACCAATGACCACCAATGGAGGTCTAGAGGGAAGTGCTACATACCTAATAGGGCAGGAAAGACTGGGAAAGATGCTTCTAAGCATACTCATGATTCACTGTGATTTAGCAACTGGTAATCCACATGCAGCCGACTGGTACCCATGACAACCCAAGGGTAGAACAGGAAAACATTGATTTGCACTACACTTCATGTCTAGAGTAAACTCAAGTGCGACTCATGCTATCCTTAAACTTTGGACTGGCAAAGCTGGCTTGATAGATTAGGCAAAGCACAAAACCCCAGCAAAGAGCAAAGCCACTTGCACTACAACAAAAACCTTTCAGGCCTGATGGCAATGCCTCAGTCTTATCCACCAAGTTCTACCACTTTTATCAGAAGAGCAAGATCAGATCTCAGGTGTGGCACACAGTTGAGGATGAGAGAAAACCAAAGAGCAACAGCAAAGTGATCGATATATTTTACCAGTTTTCTGCTCAGTATGTCACAACTCCAAACTCTATCCTTTGAAGGCAGCGAAACAAAGCCAAAATATAATGAAAGAAAAATATAACTAGGTGGCCTTGATTAAATGCTGGTACCTCTAAAATATGCAGAAATGATGCTGCGGACTTCACCACAGTCAAATTTCAGCTTGGAGCTCTGATTTTCATTTACAAAATGTCTGCTTTCAAAGCCACATTTTTATCTAGTCCAAAGTTCTTTCTAATCTTTAAGCAAAGGGTTCCTCCTGCAAATGAGTTCAGGTGTATAGCAGCAGTCCCCTAAAGACGTAAAGCCTAATTGCCTCAGCATTATAACAGCATGGTATGTAGTGAATGCAGACAGTTTCAGGGAGAATACATGTGGCAAGTTAATAAAATTTTAGATGAAGGCCACAGTGCAGGAGTAATATTTCACCTAGCCAGAGGATGAAAAGTTATGCATTGCTATTTAAAAAATATAATTGGAATGTTAAATCTATTTCATGAATGAAAATACATTGACCTTTAGAGGGAAGAATGACTCATTTTCAACCCTGTATGCCCCTTCTTAACATATGCTTCCCACCTTTGCATATGTAAGTAGCAATTAGTTTTCATGGGAAGTTATTTTATGGCCATTTCAGCTTATTAAACTTCCTGGGTAAACTCACAAGAAACCTATTTAGCAACATTTGTGGCTCAGGTGCCCTATAGTAAAAGAACTGGTTATCTGTGAGGTTAACATGAAAAAAAATCCAAATACCAGTACAGCGTTAGTGTGGAAGGGCTCTTGGATTATTTTCCCCAAGAAAGCTCAGTAACCTGTTCAGAGTACACTGCTACAGAGAGCCACTGTGGTACAACACTATAGAACAAATCCTGTAAGACCAGATCTAAAGCTGGCCTGAATATCTCCTAACAGTAATGTTCACATTGGCTGTTCACTTCCCCATGGCAATGTACTGGTTTTCATTAAATTCTTTTGGGGAATGTTTCCTTGGAGGGAGAGCAGAGTTTCCAGTCAAAACCATAGACAATGAGAGCAAAGTCAACAGCAACCTGGTAGTTGAGAGGTTCACCTCAAATACAGGAGATCTGCAGCACTGCACTCCTGTCCAAGCTTCTTTCTCTCTTCCTCTGCACTTCTTGTTTTGTGTCTTTTGTACAGAAAAGATTCAAATTAATTTGATTTTTTTTTTGTCCCAGAGAAGCACTGAGAGAAGGCTAAGAAGACAGTATGAAGACTGAAAGCATTTCCAAGAGAGGAAAACTCTCTTGTACCCAATTTTGAAAAGGCCAAGCTGACACAGAAATGGTAGATGGGCTGAGGACCAGTTTCTCTAAATGGAAGCTTTTTCTTGCAGGATGCTCTGTTCCCACAAGGACAAGTGTGAGAGAAATCTGGCATCAAGAATATTTGCAGGAGAGCCCTGTAGAAATTCCTGTGAACTTTATGGCTTGTCTGCTAAACAACAGCAGCCCATAAGTACATCCTTTACTAATTACTCAGTAACAGACTGAGACAAAGTGCTTTACACTTTGTGCAAACATACTGTCAAAAAAGGAAAAGGTCCACTCCAGTTAAATTTATCTTTAAGCCAGCAAATGAAAGTATAAGTTAAAGAGAATAAAGCATTATTTACAGGACTCTCTTGTCACCTCTAATGTCGTGGGAATTCATCCCCTTGCCATTTTTTTCTCATCCTAAAATATAATTCATTCTCCATTCACATGGAAGATAATGTGGTGAAAATAATTTAGCAAGGTAATTATACATTTTTCTGGGAAGTACTGCAACCCTGGGCATCTCCAGCAGACAAGAGGGGAAAAAAAAATCCCTGCATGCCACCATAAGTGGAGCAACTTTCCATTGTTGATGGGAGGATTGTGTTGTTTGAAATCCATTTCCAGTTAGCTTAAGCAATGAAGGAAAGGCTCAGTTGCCTCAGGAAGGGCTTTCGTTAAGCCCCGTACACGTTAGCTGCAATGGTGTCAATAACTGCTGGTATCTTGACGGGCTGGTGGGTGCTGTTCGTGCTGTTATCACTGTGTCAGCACATCCTGCTGTCGACAGGGCTACACAGCACAAATTTAAGGCTGCCAGTGACACATGGTGTTCACATAGGCAGCACCTTAACAAAGCAGGAGGAATGGATTTCCCTAATGTTGTTAAACAAACTTACGTTACAAAAGCAGGGCAAAGCCACGGAACAGTGTAACTATGCTAAGGTGTCACTGCTGAAAAAGCAGAGGTGTAATTCAGAAAGAGGCCAGGATTCTACAGATTATGAACAGCTGCAAGGAGAAGTTACCACTTCAATACAGGTAAAGGAGGTCCATATTCCTTCCCTCTGCTCCTCTTTTTCCTGCATCCTCTATGACTGACTTTGCATGACTGTGTTGCAGTAAGAACAGCAGAGCTTTGTCACCAACATGATTTTACAGGGGCATAGCTTCCTACTGATCTGGAAAAACATGCATTTCTTCTCAGCAGTGAGCCAAGACAAAATAAAGCCTGTGAGTTTTACTAGCTTTGGTTAAAGCTCCATTGCATTGTATTCACATCAGAGAACCTGTTAGCTCTTATGTATGCCATTCCCTCAGCTTAAAAACACACCTTCATCCTCTAAGAAGACAAATGCCTGTCCTCCAGCTCCATCATTGCTGTAAGTACCTCAGTAAAGATGGCATTCAAAACTAAGGCTTCACTGCCAGAGGAGATCTGTAAATCAAAACAAGTGCTAATCACAACAAATTCCCCGAAGAGAAAGAAAAGGAGACAGTAGGTTTTGGTGTCTTAAATTTTTAATTATTCTTCCTTTATGGCAATGTAGCAAGGCAAGAACTGCTGGAAGGTGTGGGGTGTTGGCCTCACCTAGCCACCTTGTGGGGGACAGCACCTCTGTGTTATCCCTGCCAGATCCAACACAGGAAGAGCTAAGCTGGGTACTTCACAGCTGTAGGACTTACTCACACACAGCCTACCCTGGCAGTCGGCTTTGATTTTTATTTCAGGCAGCAAGGAAAGAGATGGGTTCCATTTGTAGTTCTTCAGACAGCTATCCCATTTTTCTCAGATGAGCATCAAAAATCAGTTGCTCCAACTTTGTATTCAAAGCCCAGCACTGACTTCTCTCTCCTCTTGTGAATTTACTTAAGTGTATTCTGTGGTCCATTAAGTAGGTGGCTACTCAGGGACACACCACTGACTTCTACAAAGCTTCATAAAATGTACCTAACTTAACTCACTGTGACAAATTATTTGGACCTGCAGTCCTCCAGGTATTATATTCTTCTAGTAGGAAAGGCTGAATCAGAGCTTCTGTTAAAGGTACAATGCACACACAGAATGGAAATTTCTCTTGATCACTGGCCCAAAACTGAGTCCTGATTTGAGGTAAAGGAGCTGCCCCAAACTGTGACTGCCAATCACCGCCCACCAGAATCAAAATTCTAAGCCAGGTTCTCTCTTCATGCAAGTACCAGTGCTGCATGAGCCTCCTCAGATGTACAACTTCTTGTACTGTGGGTGTTACAGTGCAGTTCATTAAGGATCCTTTGGGGCTTTAAAACGGATAAAAATGTCAATCAGCCCTTATCTTTTATGTTTAAATAAGAGTAATAATATTAATATCAACAGCCAATAATAGTGATAGTAGCATTAATGTCGGGACCCAGCTTTGGACATGTTTGTGCTGTTCCCCAGTCTGCTTGCACATAACCTTGAAAACACTTACAGCACTTTGAGGAAGCACCCCTTTTCAGGATGATATTTTTTAAGTTTTAAAGAACCTGATCTTGCCGTCCTTCGACTAACGACACTTTAACCTTTGGGTCTTGCTTGTTTCGTAAAAATCCCCTCATCACTTTCAAAATAGTCCTCCTGGCCCCACCAAAGCCCTTCGATACATTTCGCACCGGTAAAGCGCAGCCCTCAGGGACAAGCCGTGAGGGGAAGGCGCGACTGCTCGGGGGAGCTGCGCTTCCCGCATCCGCGGGGCTGTCAGTGACCGGGACGGAGCGGGGCGCTGGACGCGTGTCCCAGCGGAGAGGGCGCACCGCACCGCCGGGACACGGCGGGGGCTGCGCGGGAGCGGGCGAGGGGCGCTGCCCGGCGCGGTGCGCGGCATGCAACGCACGGCTCACCTGCCGCGGAGACGTGGAAGAGGAGGCGGGGGCGGGCGGCGCGGATGGCCGCCGACAGCCCTCGCTCGCTGCCCGGGAGGGCGCCGCGGCGCTCGGGCATCAGCCGCACCCGCAGCCGCCCGTCGCCGGCGCGGAGCCACCAGGCGAAGAGCTCGGTGAGGTTGAACTCCAGGTGCGCCCCGCCGGAGCCCGGCGGCGGCTCGCCGGCGCAGCCGTCCCGCACGGTGCCCTCGCCCACCTCCAGCACCAGCTGCTTGGCGCGCCGCAGCCGCCGCCCGGCCGCGGAGGACCCGGCGGGGGCGGCCGGTGCGTGGGGGCTGGGGCGCGCCAAGCAGCTGGTGCTGGAGGTGGGCGAGGGCACCGTGCGG